>NC_056732.1:807475296-807550296 GCF_019279795.1 Protopterus annectens | reverse complement strand
TAAGGTTGGCATTGATTAAAGGGGTATACCAATGGGCAGATTGCTTACACCTACTAAGCTAGCCTGTACAATGTTTAACGTTGTTTAATATTTAAGTTGCATTATATTTGCATTGTGGCATTGATGTGTTATTCATTACATGTTATATATGTGTTTAGTATCCATGGTTCATGTGTACATACACTGTATGAGGTCCTTGTGTTTATTAGGGAATTTCAACACTTTATTACAGTGGCACCTTACATCTGGGCTTAATGCAGTACTCCAGTTCATGTATTTATGTTATGTAGTAGGTTATACAACATAAGACTGTATATAGATTCCTTTCACATGTTTAGTTTGAATTTCCTATAGTGAGGATCTGTTTGGTGATACCTCAATCTTATGTACTGCTGTGATGGCTTAGTGGTTATCTACTGTGACTATAGTGTACAGGGTCCTGGGTTCAAGATCTGCAAAGGCTGTTTATTTTGTTTCTGGCCAGAACAGCGACTGTTGCATACAGCATGATTAAGGCACTTTTAATCAACTATAAGCGGGTTTGCACGGGTTTGCGTGAGGGTAAGCAATACTAACTTCTGGTTAAATATGCTTATAGAGTGTTAGCTTCAATATTGCTTAACCTGTGTGCGCATTGCTTATTCCCATGCAAATGGGCTTACCCTCGCTTACTACTGCTTACATATGCTTAATCCCACTTAGTACAGCTTAATATTGCTTACACTTGCTTACTAGTGCTTACTCCTGCTTACCACCACACTAATTTATACAGTAATTCCTAATGGTTCTTGGGAATATGGTAGATTTGAAAACTGTATGGGGTTATCATTCATTACATATTTTACCTTCCATTTGTTTCCCTGATTCCTGTGTACATATACTGTTTGGGGCACTTGTAATTATCTGTGGACTTTGCAACATTATGACAATGACATCTCACATGTGCATTTAATGCAGTACTCCAGTTCACAAATATATGTTATAAATATTTAAATGTTGTAAATATATGTTATTGTAGGTTATGCAACAAAATAAACTGATCATACAGTGATTTGACATGGAAAATATATTGCACTGGAGTGGGAGTCGAACCAGGAATGACTGCTCTGCCCACTAAACTATTGCTGTTCTGTTTCATTTGCACATATCTTGCTTTTTATCCTCTTGTGCTATTTCAGCTGCATTAACCGTAGCTAAGCGATGGGCAAACCCATGCAGCTATGGTTAAATGTAATCTGCTTCATAAAAAATAATCTTTGTACTTAACTTGCTCTTGTAAATGTGGGGGGATGTTGCTAGGGGCATGCGAACACCTATGAGCAGTCTCACTCATTCTTTAATTCATACTCTGCTGTTCTTCATTGCAGGGGCATGTATATTCTGAGAGATATGCTCTCAGACACGCCCCTGCACTCGTATATGCTCCATGTATGGTTAGCAGCTTAGACAGCTCGCCTTCATTAATATGCATGACGCACTGCCATCCTGCTTCTAAACGGCCGCTTCCGTGCAGGACTAAGCTAGTCCTGCATGGAAGGATTGTGAAACCGGGGGAATGAATACCACACATTGTCTTATGTTAGAAATTTGTTTGATTTTATTCAGAAAATTAAAAATATTGAAATGCTAAATTCAGATTATTATGTGGCTATAGTTATAAAATCATTACATTGTGCCATACCAAAGGATAGGATATGGAGTCGGCATCAAATTATTTCTTTAAAAATTCAGATTTTCAAATATCAATGATTAGATAAATAATGGAAATGTTGGACATCATACTGTCATATAATTTTGTAATTTTTTAGAGTCGGTTACATAGAACAAAAATGGTGTATCAATGGGATGGCTATGTGAAATTGTATATAACAGTATGGGAAAGTGCAAACATTTATCACAGTGTGCAAATGTTTTTTATTAAATGTTTTATTTATGAAATTTTGTCTGGTCAGGAAGAGAAAATGAGCTAATATAATAGCGTAGCCCCCCTGCAGAACAGTACAATGAATGTACTGTTCACTTAGAGTGTAATGGTACATTAAGGTGCATAGCATGGGTGACTGACGTCACCTCCTGCTATATCCAATACATTGAACTACAAATGTCAATGTATTAATTTTCGCCATAGCTGCAGTTTTGAAGTTCCAAATTCAGCATTTTAGGTTGACCATTGTGACCGGTCAACATATGTAGTTTCAAAATTTCAGTAGTAAACTATCGATATATATATATATATATATACATATATATATATATATATATATATATATATATATATATATATATATATATATATATATATATATATATATATATAAATATGTGTGTGTGTGTGTGTGTGTGTGTGTGTGTGTGAAACAGAATCATAAAATGAGTACATAAATCTGTTGCAGTTGAACAAAATCAGCAGATTACCCCAAGATTCTGGTACTTCTATAAAATAAGTGTGCAGCTTAAAGAAATAAAGAAATGTTTTTATGACATGGGATATCCAGTACAGTTGGTAGAAAATGAACATATGCACTTATTGAAAGAGAGGAATGAGAAATATAAGCCATGCATTTTATATGGCATCGCATCAATAAAGGAATTAAGCATGGTGAAAGATGATAAGTGTTTGGTAATGATCCTGATAAGTTCAATTGATTATTGACAAATGAAGGCAATATTAATAAAAATAGAGGATTGTTATTGGTTTTCCAAATGCTGCATGTGTCATAAGTGAGGCCCCTAGGTTTGTTTATAAAAATGGTAATACTTTGAAAGACATGCTACGGAGCAACTTAAAGAATGTAAATAAAAGGGGTGAGATGGAAATCTGTGAGGTTTATGGACTGTGACCTTATATTTCACTAAATAGACAAACATTATATTAAATAAAGAGGCTTGTAAGATTCCTGGTATATTTACTTGTAAGTCTTAGGAATATGATTTATGTTACTTCCAGATTAAATTGTAGGGCCATTTTTATACAGGAAGATATTCCAGATGTTTTTCTAAAAGAATATATAATCATATTTACATGATAAAGCAAAAATACATAGGTTCATAGGTTCATATGAGATTACTTGGCTAATGGCTTATGGGACCTTACAAGAATAGCCAATATAACCTAACTTTACCCAATATTTGGTCCCTAAAGACAAGAGGATGGCATGGACTTGTGCCTGTCCATTGAGTATCTTTCAGATTGCCCTGTGCATAAGGGACATAGGTACTACCCCAGATTTTAAATTGCAGTTCCCCATCCATTGATCCAAACTGCATTCGGAGAGGGCCAGGGAAGGGCTCTGCCTAATGTGAATAGAAAGCCTGTTCCAAAGAAGGGCCACTCTCTGAGACACATATCTGTCTCTCCAGACTGTTTTGTTTGAGTTGATAACTAAGTTTAGATCTCTAGATCGGGTTACTCTTGCATGGTTTGACTTGTGGATGTGTAACAACTCCATCAGGGCTGGATTTGAGTGTGTCTTATAGGTCAGGCATAGGTCACCACTTAATAATTGGTAGGAGACAGAGTAAAAGTATAAGACTTTGTCTATCTGCATAGCTCATCTTGTTTAAACCCGATATCTTCTTTGTGAGGAACCTCTGAGGTCACTCCAGCTTCTGTAAATACCTAGTCAAGTACATGCTAAATGGCACACTGTACTTGATTATTGGTCTAATGAGGGCTGAGTACAGCAGGACTATAATTTCCTTGGGTCAGGATGACATACCTTTATTTATACATTGTATCACACAAAAGGATTTCTTTACCACTGTAGACATTTGGAGGTCAAAGTCCATGCTACTATCTGTCTGTGTACTTAAATCTCTCACTTCTGAGTCCACTCTAAGGGGCATGCTATTAATGTTGCAATTTGCAGGGGTATTTGACTTCCCAAAGGGTATGATAATACCTTTTGTTTTTTGCATTTAGTTTTAGGCCATGGTTCTGGCAGCAATCATTTGTCTGATCTAGACCCTCATGGAGGATATCTACATCTTTGGGGGATTCAATGATTGCTCCCAACTTGCAACTGTCGGCAAAAGTTGTCATCCAGAGGCCTACCACATTAGACTTGACTTCAGAGAAATATATTCCAAACAGTAGTGGTCCCAGAACTGAGCCCTGTGGCACAGCACTAGTAACTGGCCTCTTACTGGATCTGGATTAACCCACTATAACCACATGTGTCCTGTCTTTGAGCAAAATGGCTATATATCTGGTGACATAGGGATTTATGCCCAGTTTTGTGAGTTTATTTATAACACCTTTGTGTGTAATTGTGGCAATTGCCTTGGCCTGGTCGAGGTAGGCGGTATGTACTGTTTTACTCTCATCCATGGTCTTAATGTCTTTCTCAAAGAAATCCACTAGATTCAGTAGGCATGACTTGCTTTTGACAATGCCAAATTGGGTTGGTCCAGTGTTTGGAAATATCCAATGTCATTATCTATCTGGTCCTTGATTATTTTTTCCAAGGCCTTACATACAATACTAGTCAAACGTATGGGTTTGTAATTTCCTGGGTCAGTAGATGGTCCACTTTTATACAGAGGGATGACTGCTGCTGTCCTCCACTCTTTCAAGACAAAGCCAGTTTGGAGTCTGTGGTTAAATAGACATCCTAATGAGCCTGATAAGTCCTGATTTAAACTGTTAAAGAGGCAAACTGGTATATTGTCAGGTCCCATTGAAGCTGTATTTTTAGCTTTAGAGAGCTCAGTAGCAACCTGTTTGGTGATAATTGGCGGTGGAGTGGTGCAGGTTATTTTTGGGGGAGAACTGGGTGTGATGGGGAGGTGAAATTTGAGCTGAATAATGCATTATACAAGCATACCATAAGTTTCAAGAGGATTAACTTTAAATGTACAGTTTCAGTCAGAATAAGTTTCATCTTCTCATGGTAAGAAGGATACGTAGGAACTTTTGAACAGGAGAAGTTGTATATCAAAGTCAGTTTAAATGCATATACACCACCACATTGTTTAAATGATATGGGAAGTTTTTAAAAAAAACAGAACAATGTTGCATCGCATAACAGTTTTTGACATATGACCTTTTAACTTTTGTTGCATTGCACTATCTTTATAAATAAGAGGTATGCTTATTTAGTTTCATAATCTAAAGAAGTACATTTATTCATGATGAAAGCATTCACTGCGTTTTTTTAAATAAAACTTTTGGATTTTTATCATTTTCTTTTTTCAATGAACTCTATGGTTAGACAGGTAGGTAAGAGAAGAACTGAACACATATGCTATATCAATGCTCTGGAACAGCGGAAAGAAGTGATGACCTCTGTAGTAGCTTAATTGCAGAAAACTGCAGTTGTGTAAGAAAACTTACCATGAGAGTAGCTGTATGAATGATTACTGCTGCAGTAACCTAATCTATACGGGTTATAGCCTGCTAACACTTTCCTTACAACTATTAAAATTCATAGTAGACCATAGACCAGGTTAAAATCATAACAATACTGATGGCCTGTCTAAGGCTCACAGCTTGTCTATTGAGCCTTAAACCAGAGATTTTCAGTCTATGGGGTTAATGTAGCATTACGGGTCAGTTCTTACAGAATGTATGCCAAAAAGAACTAAAACAGACATAAAAGAATGTAAATAATACTGCTGAAAAATATTGCACATAAAACTGTAGTAAGGAAGCTAAGAAGAACAATACATCTGTTATGTATAGATAGATATTTAAATCAGTCATAGTGATGGCAGCGGGAATCAGTGAGTAAAACAAATCTGCAAATTTGGTTAACAGCAGTCTGTAGTTTTTGTATGTTTGAGCTAGTATGTAAGGATGAGAGTGGGAGTCCATATTCAGTTTTAGGGATAAGTACATTTCTGGGCAGGGCATGACAAGCAGTTGGTTGAGTTGCATCGACTGAAATGAGTAAGATTTTACTAACAACACTACCTGTATGCTTGGAGAAGTAAGTGTGAGGTCCAGCCATAGTACAAGATATTTTTGTACAGTACTGTTGGGTGATACATTACCATGCTCATATATAATAGTAAGAGGATCCAGGTTATGTGACCTTTCGCTGGTGGAGACTACCACAGCACTGGATTTGCTAAGATTTACCAGAAGTCTGTTTTTTGAGGGGTCCAGTTACAGAGTTCTGAGAAAGTGGCTTTTAATTTTCGCTCTTGAACTGATTCATTTTTACTTTCTTTTAGGAGAATATTGGAAGCAAACATAACAGTCTTAAGATAAGGAAGATCATTGGTTAAGTCATTAATATATAGAGAGAGAATTATAAGGTTACTAACATTGATTCCTGTTGAGCACCAGTGATGAGTGTTCCTGGTTGTGACAGACAGCCATAGGCACATATTTAGAATGATCCATTTGAAAGGTAGCTGATGAACCATTGCAAAGTACTGAGGCCAAAGTTTAGTTTGCCAAGTTTGTTGAGCAATGTATTAGTGATTCAGTTTTCAAAGTCTGTACTCTTCTCTATAAAAAGACCATTGGTCAGCAGGCCATCATTCATTTTATTCAAAATAGCATCTGTTGCAGTACAAACAGCAATAATAGCGCTGAAGGCAATCTGAAATCCGTGCACAGTCTCATTGTAGTCCAAACTGACTTATGTGCTGGAAAAGCTGCTTGCAGACTAGCGATTCAAAAATCTTTATTAAGTGGAGTATATTAGTTACAGACCTGTAATTCTTGCAATCCTTTGGGTAAAAAAATCTCTGGTAGTGGTATAACAGATAAATGGGTTAGGAAAAATGTCTGCAGTTAAGAACATATTGTATATAACTTTTAAAGTGAATTGAAGTCACTTTTTTAAATTATTCCTGAGCTTGGTCTTTGTTCTTCAATATTTTTGTCTTTTGTCCCTGATTCTTGAACAAGAATGTTGAAAGCTATGCCATAAAGAATATGCATAAAGGTACTTTAACTCTTTGTTTTTGTCAATCCACATGATTATTTAAGGAGAACTTCCTATTTTGGTCTTCACTACATTACGTATGTGTGCGTGTGTGTGTGTGTGTGTGTGTGTGTGTGTGTGTGTGTGTGTGTGTGTGTGTGTGTGTGTGTATGTGTATGTATATATATGTATATATATATATATATATATATATATATATATATATATATATATATAGATCTAGATGTAGATATAAATAAATGCATATATTACATATGTGTGTGTGTGTGTGTGTGTGTGTGTGTGTGTGTGTGTGTGTGTGTGTGTGTGTGTGTGTCTGTAAGGTTATATTTTCATAGTGTAATACTATGTTTATGGCTAAAGGGCCACCAAATAGCTAAGAGACAAAACCTCTTAATATTGAAACAATGTGAGGTATTCATAGCCGCATGCATTACACATGCATAAGGAAATCTGAATAGTGCTGCCACTCCTGTATCGCCAAACTGCAAGGAAGATATACTCATTTTAGAAATTCTCAGTCCTCCAGGTACATGTAGTATAGTCTCTTACATCTATATCATCAGTGTAAACTGATATGAAACAAATTTAGTTTTGTGTGGAAATTTCCACATCGTTTTGAACATGCTTCACGTGTACATAAACTCCTGAATGTTGTCTTCCATTTTTCGCTAAAGACATTACATGTAGAGCTGCAGAAATCCCTCAAGAACTTTCCAAGATATTTTAAACTGGCTATGACTCATTGTCTCTGGCTAGCAACTTATCAAAATTTATAAAATCATAAATTCACTATGATGATGTCCTTATTTGGATACCCTATTGTAGATTTTATAGGGCTGGAAAGCTGCCACGATTGTCAGAAAAAGGGGAGATAGCATACAAATTAAGCACAAAAGACATGCATTATAAATGTTGTGCTGGTGAAGATTGGAAAGGCTGAGTAAGGTTTATTTTTTTTGGGGGGGGATTGGCCATTATTTTTTCTAAATATTTATTTGTAAGAGAAGATAGGAAAGGAAGAAGGACAGAGTGTATAGCAGAGACAGTTTTGAAATAGCTAAGGATTTTTTTTCATATGAACATGAAAGACAAACAAGACCAACAGTAAAGTATGCTGAATTCTCAGTAGGATGGGAAGATAAGACACATAGGTGGTGGACAGACATAAAGGGGATGGTGAAAAGTGTTTTGTAAATTGGTATTATCCCAGTCTGGAGATCCTCAAATGTTTCTTTCCCCTATTTACCTGGCAGGGTGACCCCAATGGAGAGAGTTGGGGGCTTGTTATTTAGAGCCAAATGAGACAGCACACCCACTACTGGTGCTTTTCATATGGGTCCAACCACAGACTACAGCAGGGCCTAAATCTCAGGAGGCTGGCTATGCAGACTACCATGCACAGGGGTGCTCACAGGGCAGAGCCACTGTTTTCACATTGTGAAGTGGTCCCCAGGTGGTGGAGATCTCTACTGTACTTGGGTTGGTTCCAGATGAGGTGCCCCATGCACCTGTACAAACAGAAAAAGTGAAAAAGAAAAGTGAGTGAGAAAGACATGTGAATGCAATAAAATGTTTTATAAATGTGAAATAGCAAATAGCAATTGCCTTTATTTCAATGAGACAAAAAATCAGGAATGTTAAACTGTGAGCAACTAAATATATCTTGCAGTTAAGGGGATTACCCTTTAACTGTAAATAGTGATAAGTACTGCTTCAGGTTTATGTCTTTCGGCACTTCCAAAGTTCATCTTTAAAATCTGCATTTTCTTTCCCATGACAGAATAAGTACATGGATTTCTGTAATAAAATTCCATAACCTTTCTGTTCTTAATTACTTTAATACTAAATAGTGGCAAGTATTGCTTCAGGTCTTTCAGCTACTCAAAATTATTCATCTTTCTAATACTGTATTTTGTTAAGCACGACTGAATAACTATATACATTCCTGTAATAAAACTCCATAACCCTTACTGAAAATGAATTTACTGACCTTTTAGTATACTAGTATGCATGATAGCTAGACATGTTCTAATCTATGATTAAATAATCAGTCAGTTTCTTTCTGTTTATATTTTGTTTCTAGGTTTTTATTTTCTTCTTAATATTAAACTTTATTTATGGGATTGTGGAACCAATCTCTCTTGCCTTTCACTGGTCTCTCTTATGGGTACATTCAGACCCTTCTGCTGTTGATAAAAATATAACAACAAAAGAGAAGAAAGAATGGGTTACTTGACTAGAGCTGCAGCATGCTCCAAAGGCCTGCAATATTTAACCTTTCTATAAGGTTCCTCATATAGATTTATTTAGACAAAATAGCTATACACCTTATGTTATGTACTCCCCCCCCAAACACACACACACACACACACACACACACACATACCTCTAACTCTTTATGCAGATTATATGATCATCTACAGGTTAAACATATCCCACTCTGTTATACAAAATGATCTGCAAGATGACCTGCAACCCTCAACCAGTGGCTAATTGTCAGGAAACTGATCCTCTGTCTCTCAAAAAAGAAAGCAATGCTATTGGTAATTAACCATAAAACAGCCAAACTGCACAGCTTACTAAATATTATAGACTTTAACAATACGACCATTTGAAAAGTACAGTTGTGTAAAATCTTACCATAACAGTAGATATCCTTCTCTCCACTGTTGCAGTATTCTTCCCTATAGGGATCTTCTGCCAAGGATAGCCCAGTGTCTGGCCAGTATACCAAAGCCTTTAGATCTTGTATAGGCTGTCTTTCACACATATGCTCCACATTCAGGACATAGAGCATAAAGGTGATGTATGGATGCAGTTACCCAGAACTGAATTGCTCCATTAGATAACAGTTTCCATAGGACAAAAGAGGAATTGTACATCTAGAAGGAGAAAAGGCAGATCAAAAAAGGAAGACTCTCAGCCAGGAGGGAAACCAAAATAAAGACCAAAAGAAAAAAGTGGATGAAGGGAGGAAGTGAATACTGTAACAGTGAAGACAAGGACATCTACCATTATGGTAAGATTTTGTACAACTATACTATGCCCTTCTATATCACTGTTGCAGAATTCTTCATCACCAGAAGAATACAATGGCTCAAGAAAAGTATTGAGAGGTGGAAGGCTGGGAAGAAACTTCAACAAACCCATGCAGAATGACTCTATCAAAACCTGCTCTGGCCCTAGAAAGAATATCCAATCTGTAATGCTTAGTAAAGGTATGCACTGAAGACTGAGTACCAGCTTCTAGGATGGATTTGGTGTCTAACCCCTTGAAGAAAGTATCAAAAGAGGCAACAGCCCTATTGGAGTGAGCCCTATTGGAAGTGGACAGCCATTTGCCATGAAACGAATAACAGAAGGAAACAGCCTTAGATATCCGAGAGGGGATGGTTTGCTTATAAACAGCCAAATCCAATGTTCTGGGATGAAAAGAAACAAAAAGTTGGTCAGACTTATGAATGATCTCAGTTTTATCCCAATATTACATGAGCTGTCTGTGCAAATCCAAAGTATGTAGAATCCTCTGACTAGCAGACTGAGTACAGGGAAAAATGGAAGGGAGTTGTACTGCCTGATTTAAACACAACTCATTAACCACCATGGGCATAAAAGTAAGATATTCATGAATCAACACCCTGACTTTGTAAAAAAAAAACAAAAAAACAAAAAGGAGGGATGACCATAAGCGCCTGAAGCTCAGAAACCCTCCAAGCAGTAGTAAGATCAAGCAATAAGACAGTCTACCAGGTACTCTGTTGCAGAGAAGCTGAGTGATTCAAAAGGAGCTTGGGTCAGTTTTTCTAAAACAAAGATTAAAGTCCCATGGAGGAGGAGGAAAAGGCTCCCTTGGGGGTCTAAGATGCAGGACAGCTTTAAAAAACTGTTTGACCTCAAAACGAGACGCCAAAGAAGGATTCAAGGGCAGAGAGGCACAAATAGCTGACAAATGGGCCTTTACAGAAAAATAGGCTGATCATCCAAACTGGAGCAGCTCACACAAATAGGAGATAACCAAAGGGACCGCCTTTGAAAAAGGGACCTGGTTATGAACATGGCATAAGACAAGAAAATCTCTTCCATTTGGACATATAAGACTTTCTGGTTGCAGGTTTTCTTGTCTCCTGTAAAACCATGAGCACATCCTCTGAAAAGACGTGCATAAAATAGATCAAAACCCTATCACCACAGTGTCAGTTGAAGAGTGAACAAGAGAGGATGGAAGAGTGAACCCTTGTCCTGTGTGAGGAGGTCCAACTGGTGAGGGAACTTGTGATGATTGCCCCTGGCCAGATGCATCAACAGGGGGAACCAGTGCTGTCTTGGTTAAAAGTGAGTCACTAGCATAATTTGTGGGGAGTCCATGTGAATCTTCTGCAAGACTCCTAGAAGTAGGGGAAGGGGAGGGAAGGCATAGAGAAACATCCACTTCCAAGGAAAAGAAAGGACTTCCATCTTCCATGCCAGATGAAACAGCACTCTGGAACAGAAAAGAAGAAGCTGCCTGTTCAGAGGGGAGGCAAAAAAATCTACCTGAGGAATGCTGCACCAATGAACTATGTCCAGAAACACATCTCTGTGAAGCATCCATTTGTGAGCCTGTTATCTGGATCTGTTCAAAGTGTCTGTCACCAAATTGTGCTCTGAAGCAATATACAATGTCTGAAGAGTTAAGTGTTAACTATCAACCAGATTCCAGGTCTGAAGATCCAGCCTGCAGAGAAGGTAAATCTTTGTGCCCCCCCTGCTTGTCAGCATACCACATCACTGTGGTGATGCCCATGTAAACCTTCAGAGGGCCTATAGATAGCATAGGGAAAAAGCCTGAAGGGCCGGAATCAGGGTTTCTATCTCTTTGATGTTGATATGGTCTGACTTCTGAAGGGGGGGGGGGCTTGAACTTTAATATGACCACAGGAAGCCTTCCACCCCATGTCTGAAATTTTTGTGAACAGTTCTTGAGAAGGAACTGGAGGCTGAAAAGACAGGCCTGGGTTGAGGGTAGGTTGCTGAAGCCACAACTTTAATTCCTGATTCAGACAAGGAAGGAGAGGTACTCTGAAATCCAGATTGTGGCAATGCTGAAGCTAAACTGACTTGAGGTACCATTGAAGATTCTGCATGCACAGTCTGGTGAGAAGGAACATTAGAATAGAAGAGGCCATGAATCCCAGTGCTTGAAGAAACTCTCTGGCTGGAATGACAGGCAGAAGAAAGCTGTCAAGGAGAAAACTTATGGAGGTGGAAGAGAGACCAGCATTAGCACTGTCTGAATCCTACAACCCAGATACACATGATACACATGATCTTGAGAGGGAGTCAGGACAGACTTTTGGAAGCTGGTAGTGAACCCCAGGCTTTGAAGGAGAGATATGTTGAACTCCAGATCTTGTAATAGGCAAGTGATAGAAGGTGTCTGAAGAAAAAGGTCATAAATCTGAATGCCTCTGAGCCTGGAAAAGGCAATCACAGGAGCTAGGCATTTTGCGAATAGCCTTGGGGCAGTAGAGAGGCCAAAGGGCAAAACAGATAACTGAAAATGAGAGGCAGAAACAGAGTATCATAAAAACTTCCTGAAAAGAGAGTGAATAGGAGTATGAAGGTAATCATCCTTCAGATCTAAGGACAACAGAAAAGCCTGGGGTAATAAAAAGAGGAAACAGGGTTTGAAGAGTAAGCATTGAAAAGAAGGAACCTTGAGAAAGGTGATGGGCAAGGAGAGATCCAGAATAGTTCTCAAAGTGCCCTCCTTTTGGGGAAGGAGCAAAATTATGGAGGAAAACCCTTTTCCTACTTGGGAATGATGGACAGGATGAATAGTTCCATGGTCCACCAGGGACACAAGGACCCCTGGGAAATGAAGATGTTGTTCCAAAGAAGGTTGGGGTATCCCTGGAAAAGGACTTCTATACCATGAAATAACTATGACAGATGACAGACAGAAACCAAGACTCTGGAGTGAAGAGATGCTAGTTTGGGAGATAGAGGAAGAGCTGAAGAGACAAGGGAACCTGGTGAATGGTTGAGGAGGACACGATGTCAAAGAGAAGCAGGCTTGTTACATAAAGGAGGCTTCTGGGCCAGGGAAGCCTGAGAAGACTTATCAGAAGGAACTCAACTAACACTCTTCCTGCCTTTAGTGGCTTGTCAAGGCTGACTGCTAACAAAAGCAGGCCTAGTAGGATAATTTCTCTGTAACGCAGGGATAGGAGAGGCAAAATATGTTTATGGTCCTGCAAAGCCTTACCTTTTCCTTAAATAGACATAAAACATATCAACAGCAGCAGGCCCAAAGACATTTTCATTATCCAAAAGACTATCCAACAACTTGGCTTTAATGTCTTCAGGTAATGACTGCAGGTGAAGGCAAAAATAATGTCTCATGACAGACCCAAAGGCAGCAGTTCTTGAACAGACATAAGCAGCATTATAGGTACATTTGAAAGAGTGACGAACCATCTGAAAGCTACACCACAAAATAGAAACAGCAGAAGGTTTTGCCTCAGAATCATGGAGGTTGGAAAGAAATTGACAAGCCTAACCAATCAAGGTCAAAGCATATCTGATCATGTGGGTCTTCTAATGGATGGTCTGTGTGGCCAAAGTAGAAGCAGTATTAAGTGTCTTACCAATTCACTCCATTGCCTTACTATTCTTATCTGGATGCAGAAGCTTAGATGAGGGCAAAAGTTCAGAAGACTTGTCAAAGGAGACTGATGCCACAGCAGGGTCAGCAGAATTACACATAAATAAGAATTGGCAGTTCTCAGAAAACCTTACAGAACCTGTCAGGTTTTTTGGAGAAGGAGACCAAGAATCAGGAGACTTAGAAGTATCTATAAATGTATCTAACAAAGCAGCCAGCACTGGAGGTACTGCAGACGTTTTGGGATTGTCCACCTGAAGCAACTCATAATATGTTTTCTGGATATCAGCAACGCTTTCTGGAATTCATAAACTTCAGTGCCCTAGATCAACTTATCCACACCCCCACCAGGGGTAACAATATCCCAGACCTAGTTATTACCAACATGAGTGACCGGTGTTCCACACCTGAAGTCAACTCCTCGTTCGTCTGATCTGACCATAAGCTAATCACCCTTGATATCCACATCCCACCCCCACCCCCCCCTAAGGAAACCACAGTAAGAAAATTCTCCAAAGCCAACTTCATGCTTCTTAAGACAGAAGTAGTGAACTTCATGACACCCATGCAGATGGACAATACAGTTACAACTGCTGAATCCTACACAAATGCACTCTATAAGCACTTACACGAGTGCATGGATCGTGCTATCCCAAACAGAACCAAGACGCTATCCTCCAAAAAAAGGAAGCCAATCTGGTGGTCCCCTGCCATAAACAAACTGTACAACAGAAGGAAGAAACTGTTGCAAAAGAGAGTAAAATCCCATGAGTGGAGGAGCTCCCTGGTCAGCCTCAGTAAGAAGCTGAGATCCCTTATATGACCCTCCAAAGCTAGCTACGAAAATAAAATTGCCACTAATTCCAAGGACAACCACAAAGCATTCTATAGCTATGTCAAGAATCTCAATGGCAACACCCAGATCTGCTCTAATAAAAAAATGCCAGTAAATGACTGGAGCTTAAAAAAAGTGAGAAGTCAAAGCTGTATTTACGCATTTCGTTCACTTTTAATTCACCATGAACTTCTTCAGAATGACCATTACAGACTCAATTACCATATAAATACCATTTTGATAAAGAACATGTGACCTTACCGACCAATGCTAATATACGAACATTTTATATAAAAATACTTTGTAATGAAAATGCCTTGTAATAAAAAACATTATCTACTAGACGATAAAAATGTTTATATATAAATATACTTTATAAAAAGGCTAATTTCCACATTCACACTTTACGAATACAAATTTATAATCTTTGTGCTTGTAAAAAGCCCTTGATGTTGATAACATCATTTAGCCCAGGAGGCTCATCTGCATTTAGCAGAATCTGCCACAAAGCTTCTTTACACTCCAGTTAAACCTTAACATTTCCAGAAAACTGTGCATCAGAAACGTTTTCAAGTACTGAAAAACTGAACTTTTTAAAGTTTACACAGGACACAGCATGTCTTGCAAGTCCATTAGATGTGTCTTTCTTTTTGATAGCTAAAGTATGTTCATAAATACGTCTATTCAGGGTCCTAATAGTTTTGCCTATGTAAAAATGTTCACATGTATCACATAGACCGATATAAACCACATTCTGGGTCTTGCAGGCATAATGCCCTCTACAACGAATTACTTTTTTTGAATGTTTCAAAAAAGATAGTATTACATCCAGATATGTACCTGCATTGCTTACAGCAATTACATTTGCCATAATTAGACACATCAAAACTAGTCTGCTTACAACTTTCTAACATACTCTTGATATTGATAGTTTTTTTGTAAGTAAATAAAGGAGTCTTACCAATAATAGAACTCAAATCATTATTACCCAATACCACTTTCCAATTGTTAGATATAATTTTCTTAATAAAACCCATCTTGTTAGAAATGGGAATAGGGAATGCTAGCCTGTATGCACTACCAGTTTTGAACTCACTGTTTTCAATTATACTGTGAGCTGTTGTAACTTGATGTAAAATGGGCCGTGCCTTATCAATCCTTAAAGCAACCACCTCCCTCAGGATGTTATTTAACCATGTACTGTCATAACCTCTTTCTTTGAAGAAACTATTCAGTTTTTCCACCTCATTAAAGAAAATATCATCCCTACTTGTCAATCTACTTAGTCTAATAAGTTGTCCCTTGACTACACCACGTTTCATAAAATCAGGATGTAAACTATCGTGGTGTAGGTATTGATTGACAAAAGTGGACTTCCTAAAAATATCACTTTCAAAATCAAGTCTTGTTACCACTTAAACATAAGTGTAGGTCCAAAAATTTGATGTCCTCCCCAAAGTGGCCAATAGTAAACCTCAGGAAGTTTGTAGATTTATTTAAATAATCCACAAAATTCTGGAAAAAATCAAGAGCTCCACTCCACAGAAAAATCTAATCATCTATATATCTCTTATAGAGTAGAATGTTCTTTGCTAATGGATGTGAATATGAAAACTTGATTTCCCACATGGCCATCACAATGTTGGCAAAACTAGGGGCTACTCTAGACCCCATAGCAACACCCAAGATTTGTTGAAAATAAGTGTCTTCGAAAATAAAAAAATTGTTTTCTAAAACTATATCCGTTAGGGTGCATATAGTACTGACCAAGTTGTTTTCCATATCTGTTTGTGTACTTAAATATTCCCTTAAAAATTCCACCCCTATGGTCTGGTCAATACAAGTGTATAATGATGTTACATCTAAGGTAGCAAAATTTAATGCTATACCTTTTAAATCATATTGACCCAAAAGTTCCAATAAGTGCCACGAGTCTCTTAAATACGACTTAGTCTTTTGAACTATAGGGTTCAAACACTTGTCTAACCATATTGAGATAGACTCTGTCTTTGAAAAACTAGCTGACACTATTGGTCTAAAAGGTATTTCCTCACTTTGCTTGTGCAATTTGTGAATACCAAAAATTGTAGCCAGTTTTGGATGTTCAATATTCAAAAAATCATAAACAATGTTGTCGATGTTACCGTGAGTGAATAAATCAAAAAGAAAAAAGTCCACCATTTGAAAGCTCTTATTAATGTGTTCTTTAGTAACTATCTTGTAACAGCTGTGATCATTCAACAAAGAATTCATTGCTGCACTATAATCAGTGGCCTTCATAATAACTATTGTGCCCCCTTTGTCAGCTTTCATTATGCGCCATTCTTTTTTATTGGCTACATAATCCAAAGCTTGAAATTCACCAACAGTTAAACTGGGCCCATTGTAATATTTGTACTTTTTTAACTTCCTAATGTCTTGCTCACACAGATTTCCAAATACCATCAGTGTGGAATTCAATAAAAGATTGAATGTACTTTTTCTCTTACAACTATCCTCAAAAGATTCAACTTTAGTTACACCATCAAAAATATACTTTAGATTTAATTTTCAAAGACACAATTTTAAATCAACAATAAGTCTGGAAATCTTCACATTATTAGTAGGAATAAAGGAAAATCCTTTTAGAAGCACAGAAATGACCTCAAGGGGCAAGATTTCATCGGTTAGATTAAGAACTGTGATACTGTAGTTTAGTTCTTAACTTACCAACCAATGCTAATATACGAACATTTTATATAAAAATACTTTGTAATGAAAATGCCTTGTAATAAAATACTTTATCTACTAGACGATAAAAATGTTTATATATAAATATACTTTATAAAAAGGCTAATTTCCACATTCACACTTTACAAATACAAATTTATAATCTTTGTGCTTGTAAAAAGCACTTTATGTTGATAACATCATTTAGCCCAGGAGGCTCATCTGCCTTTAGCAGAATCTGCCACAAAGCTTCTTTACACTCCAGTTTAACCTTAAAATTTCAAAAAACTGTGCATCAGAAACTTTTTCAAGTACTGAAAAACTGAACTTTTTAAAGATTACACATGACACAGCTTGTCTTGCAAGTGCATTAGACGTGTCTTTCGTTTTGATAGCTAAAGTATGTTCATAAATACGTCTATTCAGGGTCCTAATAGTTTTGCCTATGTAAAAACGTTCACATGTATCACATAGACCAATATAAACCACATTTTGAGTCTTGCAGGTATAATGCCCTCTACAGCTAATTATTTTTTTCTAATGTTTCAAAAAGATAGTATTACATCCAGATATGTACCTGCATTTCCATGTAATTGTTGTAAGCAATGCAGGTACATATCTGGATGTAATACTATCTTTTTGAAACATTCGAAAAAAGTAATTTGTTGTAGAGGGCATTATACCTGCAAGTCCCAAAATGTGGTTTATATCAGTCTATGCGATACATGTGAACATTTTTACATAGGCAAAACTATTAGGACCCTGAATAGACGTATTTATGAACATACTTTAGCTATCAAAAAGAAAGACACGTCTAATGCACTTGCAAGACACGCTGTGTCCTGTATAAACTTTAAAAAGTACAGTTTTTCAGTACTTGAAAAAGTTTCTGATGCACAGTTTTCTGGAAATTTTAAGGTTAAACTGGAGTGTAAAGAAGCTTTGTGGCAGATTCTGCTAAATGCAGATGAGCCTCCTGGGCCAAATAATGTTACCAACATCAAGTGCTTTTTACAAGCACAAAGATTATAAATTTGTATTTGTAAAGTGTGAATGTGGAAATTAGCATTTTTATAAAGTATATTTATATATAAACATTTTTATCGTCTAGTAGATAAAGTATTTTATTACAAGGCATTTTCATTACAAAGTATTTTTATATAAAATGTTCGTATATTAGCATTGGTTGTTAAGGTCACATGTTCTTTATCAAAATGGTATTTATATGGTAATTGAGTCTGTAATGGTCATTCTGAAGAAGTTCATGGTGAATTAAAAGTGAACGAAATGCATAAATACGGCTTTGACTTCTGGCTTTTTTGAAGCTCCATTTATTTACTGGCATTTTTTTACCTGGCTTTTTTGCATGTGGTTTGAAAGTTTTACGCTTTTTTGGCCAGATACGGTAGGAGAGGAATCTAGTCAGGAGACTTTATTAAATCTATCTGTCCATCCTGTCCCTGAGTCGGGAAGTAATTTTCAAGAGCTTATCAGTTCTATCGTTATGGATGCGGTTAGAGAAGCTCTGGCCCGGCAGATGGGAGGCGGGATTGTTTATGGTAATTCTAAAGCATTTTCTTGTAGCCCAGGAAGCAAGGCTGGTGACAACCTCGCTCAACGTACCAACGCCGGTGGTGGTCCCAGTCAAGTTTGTACAACTAGAGCAAGTTTGGTTTCTGTTGTCGATGGTCCTTCGAAGAGCAAACAACTGGATATTTTGGAGTGCAAGGACAAGGTTTATGAACAAACTTAAAAATATGGTCAATTCATTTCACTGTTCTTCCGGTTCGGATAATTCCTACAAAATAAGTGAAAAAGCTAGTCCGTTAGTTACTGACACAGTTTCATCTTGTAAAAAAGATATTTTCAATCTGGAAAAACTGTGTATTAAGTGTGTTTCCTTACAAAATTAAATTTTCTATTGAGAGGAGAGTGTACGATTAAAATGTGTGCAGTTTGGACTTAGAACATTCAAATTTCCCATCTGTCTAATGAAGGGTGATAACTTGTATAAACAGCTGGTAGAATTATTTAATAACACTGGCACAGCATTTATGAATGCACTAATTGCGTACTACAAAGTTGAATTAGCGGCACTAAAGGAAGAAACTGAACATTTGGATGCTAACATTAGGGCATCCGAGGCATTTGACACTTTGGTGACTCTTTATTTTGGCATTAATGCTAAATTGGGAAGACACTGTGCTTCCATCGTTGAAAGGAAGGAAAAAAAGTTAAAAAGAGACTTACTAGCATATCACAACAATGTGACATATTCTTTGAAAAAGAAAAAAGGGCTTAATATAAGGTCAGTGCCTGTTTTTGAAGTGGACAATTTACTAGGTACCAACAGTGACAATTTATTTAACAATGAGAATGACTCACAAGTTCACTCAAGGACTTCTAATGACAACAATAACAATCAAATCGGAACTGTGTCTACAGATAATGTAAAAGCTAGTACATCCTTTGCACAAACAGTTTCCTCTGGAAGCAAATCAGGTCCTTTTTTAAGGACAAAGTAGGGAACACCAAAATGCCGAGATGGTCTGGAAAGGTCCAGACAAGGAACAAAGGAAGGGGCAAGAACCGCAAAAAGAACTAAACTACAATATCACAGTTCTTAATCTAACTGATGAAATCTTGCCCCTTGAGGTCATTTCTGTGCTTCAAAAAGGATTTTCTTTTATTCCTACTAATAATGTGAAGATTTCCAGACTTATTGTTGATTTAAAATTGTATCTTCGAAAATTAAATCTAAAGTATATTTTTGATGGTGTAACTAAAGTTGAATCTTTTGAGGATAGTTGTAAGAGAAAAAGTACATTCAATCTTTTATTGAATTCCACTCTGATGGTATTCGCGAATTTGTGTGAGCAAGACTTTAGGAAGTTAAAAAAGTACAAACATTATAATGGGCCCAATTTAACTGTTTGTAAACTTCAAGCTTTGGATTATGTAGCCAATAAAAAAGAATGGTGCATAATGAACGCTGACAAAGGCGGCAAATAGTTATTATGAAGGCCACTGATTATAGTGCAGCAATGAATTCTTTGTTGAATGATCACAGCTGTTACAAGATAGTTACTAAAGAACACATTAATAAGAGCTTTCAAATGGTGGACTTTTTTCTTTTTGATTTATTCACTCACGGTAACATCGACAACATTGTTTATGATTTTTTGAATATTGAACATCCAAAACTGGCTACAATTTTTGGTATTCCCAAATTGCACAAGCAAAGTGAGGAAATACCTTTTAGACCAATAGTGTCAGCAAGTTTTTCAAAGACAGAGTCTATTTCGATATGGTTAGACAACTGTTTGAACCCTATAGTTCAAAAGACTAAGTCGTATTTAAGAGACTCGTGGCACTTGTTGGAACTTTTGGGCAAATATGATTTAAAAGGTATAGCATTAAATTTTGTTTCCTTAGATGTAACATCATTATACACTTGTATTGACCAGACCATAGGGGTGGAATTTTTAAGGGAATATTTAAGTACACAAACAGATAAGGAAAACAACTTGGTCAGTACTATATGCACCCTAATGTATATAGTTTTAGAAAACAATTTTTTTATTTTCGAAGACACTTATTTTCAACAAATCTCAGGTGTTGCTATGGGGTCTAGAGTAGCCCCTAGTTTTGCCAAACATTGTGATGGCCATGTGGGAAATCAAGTTTTTATATTCACATCCATTAGCAAAGAACATTCTACTCTATAAGAGATATATAGATGATTTGATTTTCCTGTGGAGTGGAGATCTTGATTCTTTCTGGAATTTAGTGGATTATTTAAATAAATCTACAAACTTCCTGAAGTTTACTATTGGCCACTTTGGGGAGGACATCAACATTTTGGACCTACACTTATGTTTAAGTGGTGACAAGACTTGCTTTGAAAATGATATTTTTAGGAAGTCCACTTTGGTCAATCAATACCTACACCACAATAGTTTATATCCTGATTTTATGAAACGTGGTGTAGTCAAGGGACAACTTATTTGACTAAGTAGATTGACAAGTAGGGATGATATTTTCTTTAATGAGGTGGAAAAACTGAATAGTTTCTTCAAAGAAAGAGGTTATGACAGTACATGGTTAAATAACATCCTGAGGGAGGTGGTTGCTTTAAGGATTGATAAGGCACGGCCCATTTTACATCAAGTTACAACAGCTCACAGTATAATTGAAAACAGTGAGTTCAAAACTGGTAGTGCATACAGGATAGCATTCCCTATTCCCATTTCTAATGAGATGGGTTTTATTTAGAAAATTATATCTAACAATTGGAAAGTGGTATTGGGTAATAATGATTTGAGTTCTATTATTGGCAAGACTCCATTATTTACTTACAAAACAAATATCAATATCAAGAGTATGTTAGAAAGTTGTAAGCAGACTAGTTTTGATGTGTCTAATTATGGCACATTTCCATGTAATTGTTGTAAGCAATGCAGTACATATCTGGATGTAATACTATCTTTTTGAAACATTCGAAAAAAGTAATTCGTTGTAGAGGGCATTATACCTGCAAGACCCAAAATGTGGTTTATATCGGTCTATGTGATACATATGAACATTTTTACATAGGCAAAACTATTAGGACCCTGAATAGACATATTTATGAACATACTTTAGCTATCAAAAAGAAAGACATGTCTAATGCACTTGCAAGACACGCTGTGTCCTGTGTAAACTTTAAAAAGTTCAGTTTTTCAGTACTTGAAAACATTTCTGATGCACAGTTTTCTGGAAATTTTAAGGTTAAACTGGAGTGTAAAGAAGATTTGTGTCAGATTCTGCTAAATGCAGATGAGCCTCATGGGCTAAATGATGTTATCAACATCATTTGCTTTTTACAAGCACAAAGATTATAAATTTGTATTTGTAAAGTATGAATGTGGAAATTAGCCTTTTTATAAAGTATATTTATATATAAACATTTTTATCGTCTAGTAGATAAAGTATTTTATTACAAGGCATTTTCATTACAAAGTATTTTTATACAAAATGTTCGTATATTAGCATTGGTTGGTAAGGTCATATGTTCTTTATCAAAATGGTATCTATATAGTAATTGAGTCTGTAATGGTAATTTTGAAGAAGTTCATGGTGAATTAAAAGTGAACGAAATGCGTAAATACAGCTTTGACTTCTGACTTTTTTGAAGCTCCAGTCATTTACTGGCATTTTTTTACCTGGCTTTTGTGTGTGTGGTTTGAAAGTTTTACACTTTTTTTGGCCAGATATGGCAGGAGAGGAATCTAGTCAGGAGACTTTATTAAATCTATTTGTCCATCCTGTCCCCGAGTCTGGAAGTAATTTTCAGGAGCTTATCAGTTCTATCATTATGGAGGCGGTTAGAGAAGCTCTGGCCCGGCAGATGGGAGGCGGGATTGTTTATGGTAATTCTAAAGTATTTTCTTGTAGCCCAGGAAGCAAGGCAGGTGACAACCTCGCTCAATGTACCAACGCCGGTAGTGGTCCCAGTCAAGTTTGTACAAGCAGAGCAAGTTTGGTTTCTGTTGTTGATGGTCCTTCGAAGAGCAAACAACTGGATATTTTGAAGTGCAAGGACAAGGTTTATGAACAAACTTTTAAAAATATGGTCAATCCGTTTCACTGTTCTTCCGGTTCAGATAATTCCAACAAAGTAAGTGAAAAAGCTAGTCTGTTAGTTATTGACACAGTTTCATCTTGTAAAAAAGATATTTTCAATCTGAAAAAACTGTGTACTAAGTGTGTTTCCTTACAAAATGAAATGTTCTATTTGGAGGAGAGTGTGCGATTGAAATGTGTGCCGTTTGGACTTAGAACATTCAAATTTCCCAACTGTGTAGTGGAGGGTGATAACTTGTATAAACAGCTAGTTGAATTATTTAATAACACTGGCATAGCATTTATGAATGCACTAATTGAGCACTACAAAGATGAATTAGGGGCACTAAAGGAACAAACTGAACATTTGGATGCTAACATTAGGGCATCCGAGGCATTTGACACTTTGGCAACTCTTTATTTTAGCATTAATGCTAAATTGGACAGACACCATGCTTCCATTGTTGAAAGGAAGCAAAAAAAGTTAAAAAGAGACTTACTAGCATACCACAACAACATATCCTTTGAAAAAGAAAAAAGGGCTTAATATAAGGTCAGTGCCTGTTTTTGAAGCGGACAATTTACTAGGTACCAACAGTGACAATTTATTTAACAATGAGAATGACTCACAAGGTTCACTCAAGGACTTCTAATGACAACAATAACAATCAAAATGGAACTGTGTCTACAGATAATGTAAAACCTAGTACATCCTTTGCACAAACAGTTTCCTCTGGAAACAAATCAGGTCCTTTTTTAATGGACAAAGTAGGGAACAGCAAAATGCTGAGATGGTCTGGAAAGGTCCAGACAAGGAACAAAGGAAGGGGCAAGAACAACAAAAAGAACTAAACTACAATATCACAGTTCTTAATCTAACTGATGAAATCTTGTCCCTTGAGGTCATTTCTGTGCTTCAAAAAGGATTTTCTTTTATTCCTACTAATAATGTGAAGATTTCCAGACTTATTGTTGATTTAAAATTGTATCTTCGAAAATTAAATCTAAAGTATATTTTTGATGGTGTAACTAAAGTTGAATCTTTTGAGGATAGTTGTAAGAGAAAAAGTACATTCAATCTTTTATTGAATTCCACTCTGATGGTATTCGGGAATCTGTGTGAGCAAGACTTTAGGAAGTTAAAAAAGTACAAACATTACAATGGGCCCAATTTAACTGTTGGTGAACTTCAAGCTTTGGATTATGTGGCCAATAAAAAAGAATGGCGCATAATGAAAGCTGACAAAGGGGGCACAGTAGTTATTATGAAGGCCACCAATTATAGTGCAGCAATGATTTATTTGTTGAATGATCACAACTGTTGCAAGATAGTTACTAAAGAACATATTAATAACAGTTTTCAAATGGTGGACTTTTTTCTTTTTGATTTATTCACTCAGGGTAACATCAACAACATTGTTTATGATTTTTTGAATATTGAACATGCAAAACTGGCTACAATTTGTGGTATTCCCAAATTGCACAAGCAAAGTGAGGAAATGCCTTTTAGACCAATAGTGTCAGCTAGTTTTTCAAAGACAGAGTCTATCTCGATATGGTTAGACAACTGTTTGAACCCTATAGTTCAAAAGACTAAGTCGTATTTAAGAGACTCGTGGCACTTGTTGGAACTTTTGGGTCAATATGATTTAAAAGTTATAGCATTCAATTTTGCTTCCTTGGATGTAACATCATTATAAACTTGTATTGACCAGACCATAGGGGTGGAATTTTTAAGGGAATATTTAAGTACCCAAACAGATATGGAAAACAACTTAGTCAGTACTATATGCAACCTAATGGATATAGTTTTAGAAAACAATTTTTTTTATTTTCGAAGACACTTATTTTCAACAAATCTCGGGTGTTGCTATGGGGTCTAGAGTAGCCCCTAGTTTTCCAACATTGTGATGGCCATGTGGGGAATCAAGTTTTTATATTCACATCCATTAGCAAAGAACATTCTACTCTATAAGAGATATATAGATGATTTGATTTTTCTGTGGAGTGGAGATCTTGATTCTTTCCGGAATTTTGTGGATTATTTAAATAAATCTACAAACTTCCTGAAGTTTACTATTGGCCACTTTGGGGAGGACATCAACTTTTTGGACCTACACTTATGTTTAAGTGGTGACAAGACTTGCTTTGAAAGTAATATTTTTAGGAAGTCCACTTTTGTCAATCAATACCTACACCATGATAGTTTACATCCTGATTTTATGAAACGTGGTGTAGTCAAGTGACAACTTATTTGACTAAGTAGATTGGCAAGTAGGGATGATATTTTCTTTAATGAGGTGGAAAAACTGAATAGTTTCTTCAAAGAAATAAGTTATGACAGTACATGGTTAAATAACATCCTGAGAGGTGGTTGCTTTAAGGATTGATAACGCACGGCCCATTTTACATCAAGTTACAACAGCTCACAGTATAATTGAAAACAGTGAGTTCAAAACTGGTAGTGCGTACAGGCAAGCATTCCCTATTCCCATTTCTAATGAGATGGGTTTTATTAAGAAAATTATATCTAACAATTGGAAAGTGGTATTGGGTAATAATGATTTGAGTTCTATTATTGGCAAGACTCCATTATTTACTTACAAAAAAACTATCAATATCAAGAGTATGTTAGAAAGTTGTAAGCAGACTAGTTTTGATGTGTCTAATTATGGCACATTTCCATGTAATTGTTGTAAGCAATGCAGGTACATATCTGGATGTAATACTATCTTTTTGAAACATTCGAAAAAAGTAATTTGTTGTACAGGGCATTATACCTACAAGACCCAAAATGTGGTTTATATCGGTCTATGTGATACATGTGAACATTTTTACATAGGCAAAACTATTAGGACCCTGAATAGACGTATTTATGACATACTTTAGCTATCAAAAAGAAAGCACATCTAATGCACTTGCAAGACACGCTGTGTACTGTGTAAACTTTATAAAGTTCAGTTTTTCAGTACTTGAAAAAGTTTCTGATGCACAGTTTTCTGGAAATTTTATGGTTAAACTGGAGTGTAAAGAAGCTTTGTGGCAGATTCTGCTAAATGCAGATGAGCCTCCTGGGCTAAATGATGTTATCAACATCAATTGCTTTTTACAAGCACAAAGATTATAAATTTGTATTTGTAAAGTGTGAATGTGGAAATTCGCCTTTTTATAAAGTATATTTATATATAAACATTTTTATCGTCTAGTAGATAAAAGTATTTTATTACAAGGCATTTTCATTACAAAGTATTTTTATATAAAATGTTCGTATATTAGCATTGGTTGGTAAGGTCACATGTTCTTTATCAAAATGGTATTTATATGGTAATTGAGTCTGTAATGGTCATTCTGAAGAAATTCATGGTGAATTAAAAGTGAACGAAACACGTAAATACAGCTTTGACTTCTGACTTTTTTGAAGTTCCAGTCATTTACTGGCATTTTTTTAGCAAATCTGCTCTGAGTTACAGCACAAAGGCATGAAAATTACAGAACCAACTAATATTGCCAACATCCTGGCAGATAGGTTCAGTGCTAACTTTACCCCCCCTTCACCCCCTAAAGGGCCCATATCTATACAGGAAGAATTCAGAGTCCCTGTAATCACAACTATGCAGGTGAAAGCTGCACTCTCTAAAGCCAAAAACACAGCATCCATGGGACCGGACAACATCCCAGACTGCGTTTTACATGAACTTCAGAATGAACTGGCTCCCCACTTAAGCACCATGTTCAATATTAGCCTCACATCAGGCTTTGTGCCCAATGAATGGAGCACAGCAACAATTATCCCACTCCACAAAGAGGGAGCCTCCACTGATCCCGGAAACTATAGACCTATTAGCCTGACGAGCCTGGTCTGCAAAGCCATGGAACGTGTCATCATGGAACTCATAAACAAAGACATTGGTAACCTCCAATCTCTGGATCCCACCCAGTTCGGGTTTGTGAAAGGCAGATCATGCCTCCTGAACCTGATCAACTTCTTTGAGGCAGTCACCAAAGACATAGATGAGGGTAGAGTGGTTCACGCAGCATATCTTGACCTCGCCAAGGCTTTCGACACCATCCCCCATTCTGGAATTATAGCTAAACTCAATAAACTAGGCATAAATCTCTATGTCACAAGATGGGTTGCCAACTGGCTCACTGACAGAACCCACACTGTAAAAGTTGCAGACTCCAAATCTGACCTCAAACCAGTGACAAATGAAGTACCACAGGGTTTCGTCCTGGGACCGCTCCTGTTTGGTATCTACCTCTCTGAAGTACAGGCTAACACAGAAGGCCTCTGGCTAATGAAGTTCACAGATGACTGCAAACTAGGAGCCATAGTCAAGTCCCCAAATGATGTGAACATCCTACAGAAGGGCCTCTCTGAGACAGATGCCTGGTGTCAGAGCCATGGCCTCAAGCTCAATGCCAAAAAGTGCAGTGTCATCCCCTTTGGTAAAAACTCTGTATCCATGAACTACCACATAGGCAGCAATCTACTTAACTCCGAATGCGTGATAAGAGACCTTGGGACCAGGTGGACAGTAGTCTCTCCATTGATAGTCACATCGCCACAGTAGTCAGGAAGTACTTCTACGTGGCACACCTCATCATAAAAGGGTTCTCATCCAGGAAAAAAGAGGTCATCGTTACCCTCTACTCATCACTCATTAGACCCATTATAGAGTACAACACCCCTTTTGGAATGTACCTCACAAGACATCTGCAGCAGCTGGAAAGGCCACAGAAATACCTCACAAAGAGGATTACTGGACTCAAACAAATGCCCTACACTGACCGCCTCAAACATCTCCAGTTTTACTCCGTAGCATATCGTCTACTCAGAGGTGATCCCTGCCTAACATATAAAGCTATGTCAAACCCAGAGCTGCTGGACATGCTACACCTAAAGAAATCCCAATCCCTCCGAGCTACACACTCTAGGGACCTAAACCCTGTCACCACAATAAACAGGACATGCTGGAGGGATAGATTTCTGTCCCAAAGACTTCCCATACTCTGGAACAGGCTGCCCATCTATGTCAAGCAAAGTTCTTCATTAGCACTCTTCAAGAAAAATCTTGATGAGTGGATGGGAAATAGGAAATACACCCCTGGGATCACTTCTGTGTCTCTGCTCATCAGTGGCACAGGAAAATAACTTTTTTGGGTGACGTAAGTCAGGGAACCTCGTTGGCTAGGCTTGCATAGGCCTGTGGGCTGATAGCCTAGTACCTACCTATGAACCTATGAACCTATGATAAGAATTTTACTTAAAGTATTCCATCATTCTAGCTGTAGTGTCTCCAAAAGACAGTTCTTGAAAAGGACAGTCAGAACTAACAGACTGTTCTTCATCAGAACCATAAGCCAAAGGTGGATGCACCTGGGGAAGAGTAAGACAAAGACCCAGTGTCAGACTATGAATCCTCATCTGAGAAATTGAGTTTCCTAGTCCATTTGGAAAAAGAAGGCGTCAGGGCCACTGAGGCATTAAACAGTCCCTAAGTAAACTCTTGCCATTCCCTTTGAAGGTCTTTACGGTTTACAGAAGTATGTATAGTTTCTTGCTTTTCCTTGGTAGAAATGTCAGGCATAACAAACACTGGGGGTTCTAACCCTTGATGAAATTCAGTAAGAGTATCTGGAACTTTTACCTGACCAGACTCTGCAAAATCCTTCTAGGGCCCTCCGAGATGATCAACCACAGTCCCCCCTCGATGTCTATAGCAGACACCTGAAAAGCTTCAGGGAACGTACAAAAGTAAGGATGCATGCTGGCATCCAGTAGGGTTGTGGTAGACAAATCTGAAGTAGATATCGGATGGCCTACAGAGCAATTAAACCTGATTCCAGAGAAATGTCTGCTGAAGGCTGGACAGCCAAAGAAGATTTCTTTGCCTTCTTCTTACTTAATGATACCTCAGGGAGAGTCTGCCATGCCACCCTGGGCTAATACTTTACGTCTCTGGTTCTCAAGATAGTTGGCCATGGAAGGCAACTGAATTCTAAAAGTCTTGGGCAAAAATGCTTTACAAATGCTTCAGGATGTATGGTTGTTAGAAGCACCCAGACAAAAAGACATTGTTTGTGATGATCCTTATGGGAAATCAACCTCCTGCACTGGCATTTTTCCTTCTTGGATGACATGAACTCTAGGTAACCAAAACAGAACAAGACTAAAAGAAAAAAGAAAAAGGACTCCAATGGGCTACTTATCTGATGGCTTCAGCCTAGGAGAAATGCATTCAGACTGATGAGCAGTGATGGCATTTGGACTAGTAGAAAAGAAGTTCTGAATAACAGTGCCCATATGTCACATTTATGCCATTTGTCTTGAATGATGAGCATACGTGTGCCCCCAGATTCATTATTCTTCTGTGCAGGACTAGCTTAGTCCTGCACGGAAGCAGCCGTTTAGGAGCCGGATGGCAGATCAGCATGTATATTAATGAAGGCGGGCTGCTTGAGCTCCTAATCTTACATGGAGTGTGTAAGAGTGCAGGGGGCATGTCTGAGAGCAGAGCTCTCAGAATATATATGCCCCTGTAATGAAGTACAGCAGAATGCCCCAAAACAATGAGCGAGACCGCTCATAGGTGTCCACATACCCCAAGTAACATCTTCCCATGCGTACAAGAGCAATAGTAAACACAAACAATATAAAGATACTTTTATTTTTTTATGAAACAGATTAAATTTAACCATAGGTGAGCAGGTTTGCCCATCGCTTAGCTACGGTTTATGCAGCTTAAATGGCAGAAGAGGATAAAAAGGAAGATATATGCAAATGAAGCAGTATAGCAATAGTGTAGTGGACAAAGCATTCACCTTATGAGCAGTCATTCGGGGTTTGAGTCCCACTGCAACTCATTGCATTTTCCCTGTCAAATCACGTTATGACCAACATTTTAGTTGCATAACCTACTAAATAACATATATTTGTGAACTGGAGTACTGCATTAAATGCAGAAGTGAGATGTCAGTGTCTTAATGTTGCAAAGTCCACAGATAATCACATGTACCCCATACTGTATATGTACACAGAAATCAGGGATGCAAATGGAAGGTAAAATGTGTAATGAATGATAACTCCATACAGCTTCCAAATCCTCCACCTTTCCATGAACCACTAGTAAGCAAGTGTAAACACTATTAAGCAGTAGTAAGTGGGAGTAAGCATATGTAAGCACCAGTAAGTGGACTTAAGCCTGTTTGCGTGGGGGTATGCAATGTGCACACAGGTTAAGCAATATGGAAGCTAGCTCTCTGTAAGCATATTTTACCAAAGGTTAGCATAGCTTACCCTCGCACAAACCCACTTACAAGTGCTTAAAAGTGCCTTAATCACTCTGTATCCAACAGCTGCTGTTCTGCCCAGCAACAAAATGTACAGCCTTGTAGATCTTAAACCCAGGACCCTATACACTATAGTCACAGTAGTTAACCACCAAGCCAGCACAGCAGTGCGTAAGACAGAGGTATCAACAAACAAATCCTCACTACAGTAAAATCAAACTGAACGTGTGAAAGGAATCAGTATACAGTCATATGTTCTATAAACTAATACATAACATAAATATGTGAACTGGAGTACTGAAGTAAGCCCAGATGTGAGGTGTAATTGTATACAGTCATATGTTCTATAACCTAATACATAACATAAATATGTGAACTGGAGTACTGAAGTAAGCCCACATATGAGGTGTAATTGTAATACAGTGTTGAAGTCCCCTATTAAACACAAGGACCCCATACAGTGTACGTACACATGGATCATGGATTCCGGACATAAATATAACATGTAATGAATAATAAATCAATGTCAAAAAGCAAATATAATGCAAAGTAAATATTAAGCAACGCTAAGCATTGTACAGTCCAGCTTAGTAGGTGTAAGCAATGTTTAGGCCAGCTAACTCAATTTGCCCAGTGGTATACCCCTTTAAACAATGCCAAGCTTAGGTAAGCAGGTTTGCCCATAGCTTAGCCTTTTCAAAACCATCCAATCAAGGCTAAGTGTGGGAAATCGGCCCTACTTAAACCCAACAGGTGGGAATAAATCTCATAACTGGTTGTAGCTTCCCCTTGCAGGCACCATGCCAGGAAGGGGAGAGGGAGTGCACTTTCGGGCACAGTGCTGGAGCAGCCAGGAGTCCAGAGTCATGGCAGGACTCCTTGTCAAAGACCATGAGCAGAGACTGCTACAGGTCCAGTACCAGGTTTCTCAATATAAAGCGGAAGGCTGGGACCATCTCGCCCGTGACCTCACCAGTGCCACTGACATACCCCGAACTGGTGAGCAGGTCAGCCATCACTATGCAGACCTGAAGCGGTGAAAGGGGGATCTCTTGGATCAGTGGATCCAAAAGGCTGGGACGGCAAGGGTGGCTCCAGCTGTGTGTAAGTATTCCTCCACTACCTGTTTAAGAATTGCCAGCTCATTATATATTATGGATAGGTATGGCTAAATATTCCTCTTATGTCCTTCACCGTGGCAAATGAGCAGGCCGCGAACCAGGAGGCCCATGGATGTCGCTTGGAGAGGTTGCAACGTGAGGCAGGTTAGTAATACTCTTGCATGTACTGTCATAGGGAATAAATCTAAAAGTATTAGCAAGTTAATTGCCAATATAAAACCTGTACTGTTTAAGGCAAGTACTGAATACACCAGAGAATATGACAGCAAGAGTCTCATATAGGTTGTATGTAAATAAAAGCATAATAGCCTGACAATAAAGGTCTAACTGCTGGACTGCATGTGTTTACTCTGGTAACATACAAGTAATGTAGATCTGCAATCACTTAATAGTATTGCTATATTAAGCACTGTTACCCACAATGTGCAACATAAATAAAATATGTAGGGATGTCTGTAAATGGCTGGTGTAATCCCCGGAGGTCATTTATTACAACTAAGAGACACCTAGAAAGAAAACAGTGAAAAGACAGGTAAACTCTGAATAGCACATGCAACTGAGACGTAAACTGTTGTATTTTTAGCACACATGGCCATAGTTCAAATCCTGCGAGTGGTATTAGGCTGCATACCGAGTCATACCCCACAACTGTACAGATATGTCCATAATGTCCAGTAAAGTGGCCGATATATGCTGCCTGCCACTCTGTCCCCCTGAGAAATCACTGGGATGATCCCAGATGTATAGGCAGCAAACAAGAAATACAACTGATTGTCACACATCTATAAGAAATAACCTGTCATTCTAGCAACTCTCCAAACAATTATGAGAGTAATAACCAAAGTATATCCCATCTACACCCCCATGTTGTCAAGCTGTGACTAGAGTGTGTACAGTAACAGAGTGAGATGTATGTGCATAATAGTAATGTGTAATCTGGTACTTTGTGTGGCAACATTCAAGTAGTGCTACCAAACATTGCTCCCACAGGTCCGTCAGATTTGAACACTGTGCCCAGAAATAAAAGAATGATACCCTGTACTGGTTTACTTTGGTATTGTATGGCATTGCGAGTGTTGCAGTTGCCCTGAATAATGAGGTATCTCTGATCACTTCACCCACACTGTGCTACATAATATAACTGTCTAGGAAATCCTGTATAAGAGTGTTGTAAGTCACTAAAGGTTGAAGAGGGCAATAGTCTACATATGTCCTGGTTCACCTGCAGGTGGTCAAGACATGGCCAGAGTCTGTGCAAAAGGAGATGGGCAGGTATGTGCATAAAATCAACCTGGAATCTGGGAGTATGTGTAGAAACAGTTGTGTTAACAAACAATTCCTCCACAGGTATACCAGGTAAGAAGTGTATACTGCAGGTAAAACAAGTCCATGTATATAGTTGTCGACAGCTATACCACTGTGCAAAATAAGGCAATAGGGTAGTGTAGTAATACTTGTAAGGTACAGATAACCGTACTGACTAGAAAAGTAATGCGAACTACATGAATATACTAGTTGTTAATTGAAATCTTTCTCTCCCTCCACCATATCTCCAACAATACACTAAATACCCACCTCAACTGGTACGTAATGACACCACTGTAATGCTGGGACATATGTCCTATTGTTTGATAATTATATAAATCTGTTTCTATGCATGTGCTATGTTGAAATGATCCAACATTGGTGGCATGGTGCCATCAATGTACCTGCATGCTGTTGTCATTACCACTGTGATCCCATATATACATGTGTTCCATTTGCTATGCAACTGTCCATAACTAGTATCTGGGTTAATGGGAATATCTATGCATGCTGTTATACCTAATCCTGGAATGTGTTGACTATTACTAACCCACATATGTTGATAGACCATAAATGCCATAGCACGTATGGGAATGTGGGTCCCAGCAGAACCACCTGTCTCACCTCAGCTGGCGTGGCACCAGGCACCAGCATGTCTGGGCCCCAAACTGGGACCTCCTTGTCCGTTGGTCCTGCACCACCTTCAGGTGGAACCACCTCAGGGGATGGGGCTCACCCCCCCTGGGAGCGGCTGTGGAAAGGAAGCTGTCATCCATTGCCAGGTCCGGATTGGGGGGCGTAGCGAGCTCCAAAGGGAGGAGATCTGCTACACCAGCTCAAGGGCCACATGCCATGACTAGAGGGTCGGCCTGGCTGTCCAACTCAGACCCCAGCACAGCCACCTTTTGGGCTGTGAAGGTGCAATGGTGACTGCCCATGGGTGGGGACCTCAGTCCCACTGTTTCCACTAGGGGGCTTATGGGCGTCCGATTTCCCAACACCCCTCCTCATCAAGGTGTTTACCCCACATGTGTCATATACCGTCCCTGTATGCATCTTGTTTGTCTTGTCTGTTAACCTACCCAACCTACCTCCCCAAATATACCTACTATCCCTCCCAAGCATCCCACTCTCACCTGCAAAAAAAGGGCAATCTGTTCCTAAAAAAAAATATCGCTCCAGACATAGCTGTCCATTTCACACACGTGTCCACTAGACACATGTAATCTGATCTAACTGGCATCACAACATATTATTGTTGTCCTCACCCCTCTTTCAGGGCTTTGAGTGTCCAAATCTACCTCCAAATTCAATGTATATGCACAGCTGTTGCTGTAGAAGAAATGGGCAGCTATGGACCTTCCCTACACCCTCCTGCTATGCAACCCTAGCTGTTTTCCCTAATGTTTCCCTTTTTGTGCCCCTATTTCACCACTTTCCTATCAACCCTGTTTTCTTTTCTTTTAATGAAATTAGCTCGGGGGTAAGTGGGAGTAAGCACTTTTAAGAAGCAGTAAGTGGGTTTAAGCTTGTTTGCGCAGGGGCAAGTAATGTCTGCACAGGTTAAGCAACTGAGAAGCTAAATCAATGTAAGAAACTGTAAGTGGAAGTTAGGAGTGCTTACCTCAGTGCAAACCTGCACAAAACCATTTACAGCTTCTTAAAAGAGCCTTAATCACTCTGTATCTAATGGCCCTTGTTCTTCCCAGCAACAAAATAAACAGCCTCTGTGAGGTACTTACCCAGGACCCTGCACACCATAGCTAAAGTGATTTACCACTAAGCCATGTTAGATATAAGTAAGCCTGATGTTTTCACAAACATATCATCCAGCCCAGTCATTTGAAAGTACAGGAAATGTATTTAAACATGTAGATGTATGTGTGTGTATATATATATATATATATTAATATCTAAATAGATATAACATATGTATATATGTATATATATATATATATATATATATATATATATATATATATATATATATATATATATATATATATATATATATACATATATATATATATATACATATATATATATATATACATATATATATATATATATACATACATATGCATACATCTATAGATATATATGTCTGCATCTATATGTATATATATGTATATATATATATATATATATATATATATATATATATATATATATATATATATATATATATATATATATATATATATATATATATATATATATATATATATATATATATATATATATATATATATATATATATATATATATATATATATATATATATATATATATATATATAGAGATATATATATATATATATATATGTGTGTGTGTGTGTTTGTGTGTGTGTGTAAACATAAATATATATCTGTATAGGTATATACAGAAATACATCTATAGATACAAAAGGGAACATAAAAACATATATGTCCAGATGCACTGTTAATGTGAGTGAGGAGGCCCACACAACATACGTCTTGTACGTATAGATACCCCCCCCCCCCACAGCCAAACACATCTGCCCTGCAATACAATACCCACTGTTACAGATCCCATAACCAGGACCTGACACAACATGGGCACAAGATTTTAACAGTACTCCATCCCACCTGTATGATGTCAGGCTGGTATCAGTAACATATCATGCAGTACAGTCTGGCTACCATGGCGAATGTACAATGTGTAAGCAATCGACATTCCTAAGATATGTATTCACAAACAGATACATGCATATACATATCTATCCATCTATATATATATATATATATATATATATATATATATATCTATATATATATATATATATATATATATATATATATATATATATATGCAAGCAACCTCCACCCCCCAACACAACCCAAATAACATATAGCCCACAGGCTCAGTGTGCCACTCAACCACAGCCAATAAGGGAAAACAACAAACCCAACACACTAGTCATAGGTGACTCTATAGTCAGGCACACTGATGTCCCACTCACCAGGCTAAGCAAGGAGAAGGTTACTGTCAGCTGCCTGTCGGGTGCCAGTATCTGCCACATAACCCACGCACTCAGGTCACACCACAATAATTTCAAATATGACTCTGTCATTGTCCATATTAGTGTGAACGACCTGAGACGTACCTCCCTGGACTACATGAAAAGAGACATGGAAGAGCTCTCCGATCTTGTAGCCCAGGCAGGTATGACCCTAGCCCATAGTAGCATTCTGCCATCACCCAGAATGATGCCGCAGTACAAGGACAAACTGATTGACTTCAACAATTGGCTAAGCTTCTGGTGCCATTCTAAAGGGATCCAGTATCTGTCTGCCTGGGATGACATGGTCGACAGACCACAATGCTTTGCCAGAGATGGCCTGCACCTGTCACCTATGGAATTCCGGATACTGGCTAAGGTTCTTGCCGCCCCGATAGTGCCTTTCTTAGGCAAGGTTCAAATGACAAATTCACCACCGTAACAGGAACAGGCAAGCAAAAACTGAGGGTGATGTTACTCAATGCTAGAAGTCTAAATTTCAAAATGCACTCAGTCGATGCACTCCTTAAAATGGAGAACATCAATATCTGTGCAGTGACTGAGACCTGGTTCAAGACTCCAGAGAGCACCCCTGCACTACCAGGCTATAACTCATACCACTCTTTTCGGCCATGTATCCTGGGCCCGAACACCAAAGGCGGAGGTGTGTCCATATTCATTAAGGATATCCACACCTCCAGGCTAGTTGCTCAGCATAATGCAGCCGAGGGTATCCAAGTGCAACTAACTCTGGGCAAAACTGCAATCCATATTGTAGCTTGCCACAGATCACCCACCATGCTCCAGGATTCTCACTCCTCTTTTCTTGATGTACTGGAAAATATTAGGGTTCAACCAAACACCCTAATAATGGGTGATTTCAACTACCCCACCATTAACTGGGAAAACTACACATGTACCAACTCCTTCGCTCAATGCTTTCTGGAATTCATAAACTCCAATGCCCTGGATCAACTTATCCACACCCCCATGAGGGGCAACAATATCCTAGATCTAGTCATTACTAATATGATTGACCAGTGTTCCACACCTGAAGTCAATGCCTCATTGGACCAATCTGACCATAAGCTAATTACCTTAGATATCCACATCCTGCTTCCACCCCCCATTAAGGAAACCACAGTAAAAATTTCTCCAAAGCCAGCTTCATGCTTCTTAAGACAGAAGTGGTGAACTTCATGACACCCATGCAGATGGGCAATACAGTTATGACTACTGAATCCTACACAATTGCACTTTATAAGCACTTACATGAGTGCATGGAGCATGCTATCCCAAACAGAACCAAGATGCTATCCTCCAAAAAAGGAAGCCAATCTGGTGGTCCCCTGCCATAAACAAACTGTACAACAGAAGGAAGAAACTCTTGCAAAAGAGAGTAAAACCCCACGAGTGAAGGAGCTCCCTGGCCAGCCTCAGTAAGAAGCTGTGATCTCTGATAAAATCCTCCAAAGCTAGTTACGAAAACAAAATCACCACTGATTCTAAAGACAACCACAAAGCTTTCTATAGCTATGTCAAGAATCGCAATGGCAACACGCAGATCTGCTCTGAGTTACACCACAATGGCACTAAATATACAGACCCAACTGATTTTGCTAACATCCTGGCAGATAGGTTCAGTGCTAACTTTACCCCCCTCTCACCCCTAAAGAGCCCATCTCTATACCAGAAGAATGCAAATTCCTGTAATCACAGCTGCACAACTAAAAACCACACTCTCCAAAGTCAAGAACACAGCATCCATGGGACCAGACAACATCCCAGGCTGCGTTCTACATGGACTGTAGAATGAACTGGCACCCCACCTAAGTACCATGTTCAATCATAGCCTCAGCTCAGGCTTTGTGCCTGCTGAATGGCACACAGCAACAGTTATCCCACTCCACAAGGGGGGAGCCATGACGGACCCTGCGAACTACCGCCTCATTAGCCTGAATAGCCTGGTCTGCAAGGCCATGGAACGTATCATCATGGAACTTATAAACAAAGACATTGGTAATCTCCAAACTCTGGATCCCACCCAGTTTGGGTTTGTAAAAGGCAGATCATGTCTCCTAAACCTGATAGACTTCTTTGAAGCAGTCACCAAAGCCGTAGACAAGGGTAAGGTGGTTCACACAGCCTATCTAGATCTTGCCAAGGCTTTCGACACCATCCCCCACTCTGGAATTATAAATAAACTCACTAAACTAGGTATAAAACCCTATGTCACAAGATGGGTTGCCAACTGGCTCACTGACAGAACCCACACAGTGTAAGTAGCAGACTCCAAATCCGACTTCGGACCAGTGACAAGTGGAGTACCACAGGGTTCAGTCTTGGGTCCTCTCCTGTTTGGTATCTACTTCTCTGAAGTACAGGCTAACACAGAAAGTCTTTGGCTGATGAAGTTCACAGATGACTGCAAACTAGGAGCCATAATCTAGGGAGTTTATTTCTAAACGAGACTTATCTAAATAGCCTTTGCTATCTTATTTCTTTTCCTAACTGCTATCCTTCCTTTCTCTTCTAGGTGGCAGTACTCGTTCATCCTATAGCTTGTATCATTCTTTTAACACCCATGTCCAACATTACCTCTATCTGCCTGTTACTTATCAAAGCCTCCCAAATCTCATTCCACACTCTCTATACCCTGATTTAACCCCCCCTTTCTGACCTTAAACTAAGGAAGGGACAAAGCTCCCCTATATATATTTGTTTTTTCTTTGTTCTTACACAAAGGTAATACTTTACGCTGTTTTCTACCAAATAACCTACTTACCTTTACTGTGAACAGTAGTGGCTGATACTTTTTCAGCTGGTCTCTTTCACTCTGCTGCTCTATCCTGCTCCGTTCGCCCAGAGGGCTCACTTCGCTCCCCAACCCTGCCCCCAATTCCCACACGCCCCCAGCACTCCTCCATTTATTCCCCTCCTTTAACCCCTCCCTCCTCACCAGCCAATCCCCAAACTCCCCTCCCTCTTCCTTCAACCAATCCTCTAACACTGTTCCCCCACCCCCAATCCTATCCACCCCTCACTACCACTCCCCTCCCACCTAACTTTCTTATTTTCCCCCCTTTTACTTCACTTCTAATACACTTCATCTACCATGTTCACTCCTCCTGCTCACATCCTCACCTCAACAGCTATCCTCTTCCTTCTTCTTCTACCTCTTTATCATTTCACCTCCTACACCAATATCCATCTACACCCATCTCCACTACCTCCCATCCCCTCCCACTCAGACCATTTTCACAACATCTTAGCTTCCTTAATCCCCTCCCTTCCTATCCACCTCTTAAAGTAAAACTTTTCTCAAACTTTAATAAACAATGCAAACCTAAACCTATTCTCTACCGGCCACCTCTATCTAATCATAAACCATACAAACGTATGCCCCTTCTCTTGCACCTTTGCTTAGCTGGTGGCATTCACCCCAATCCAGGACCTACATTCTCTCCTTCAAACCCCTCTAACAACTACAACAAATCCACCAATAAATACCTCAAATTCCTCACCATCAATGCCCAAAGCGTGAATAATAAATTAACCCACTTTCACGCCTGGTTCAATCACAATTCTCCTGACACTGTAGCCATCTCCGAAACCTGACTAAAACCTCACATAAGCGACTCAGAATTCCTTACCCCTGTATTTCTACTTCTCTGTTCTGACCGCCAAAATCAAAGAGGTGGAGGTGTTGCCTTAATCTACTCCAACCACTTGTCCATCACTACATATCCTAATCCCATTCCTTCTTTCAATAATGCTGAACTTATAACTGGCCTACTAAAACTGAACAACCATAAGAGCATCTGTATCATGTCCCTCTATATTCCCCCTGGTAACAACACAAACATCTTGGAAGACATCCTCTCCTGGACCTCCTCCAACATTAAGCTAAAAACCTACATCATGGGAGATGTAAATATAGACTGGAACACAATTATTCACCATAACCCCACCATATCAATCAATCTATTTAACTTTAGTCAACTTACAAACTCTATTTCTAGACCAAACAAAAACAACCCCCCATGCTCTATACTAGACTGGATGCTAGTATCCCACCCTAACAATGTCCTAAAATCTGGTGTCATTCCTGATCCATTAGGAGATCACCTCCCTGTCTTCATCCATCGGGCTACACCCATTTCCCCACACTCCCACCACTACATTCAAACCCGCAACCTCTCTAACTTTAACCCTACTACTTTCTCTGACTCCCTTAAGCTAACTAACTGGAACCCCTCAAAAACTCTTCCATTAGATGCAGCCGTTGACTACTTCATCTCTACTTTCATAACTGTCCTTAACTCCCTAGCACCTATAAGAACAAAAGGAGATAAATCAAACACCACCCCATGGCTCACCAAAGACACCAAAAAAATTATGCTACAAAGAGATAAAACCTGGAAAGCTTACCTCTAACTTAAACAACCAGAAATCTTATTCAAATACAAACAGCTGAGAAACCAAGCCAAAAAACAAGTTATTAAAGACAAAAAGTCTTACTACATCAAACTACAAGCAACTCACACAAAAAACCCCAAACAGTTCTGGAACTCTATTAATTCTCTCCCTAAACCTGGCACACAAAAGAAAACCCCTTGCCCAGACCCCAGCAAATCTGAACTTGAAATTGCAATAATGTTCAATACCTGCTTTACCTCTTCTATTGCTGAGCTAACCAAGACCTTTACCAGCAATAACCCTCCACCTCCTACTGCTCAATCCTCTGCCCCCCCCCACCTTTGAACTCAAACCCATCTCCACCAGACTAATAAAGAGACTTCTCACTAAACTCAAACTTTGCTCCAATGCCCCTGACAGCATTACTTCAACCTTCCTAAAAATAGCCTCTGACAGTATTGCTCTTCCTATCAGCATCCTGATCAATAGATCATTACATGAATCCTATGTACCCAAACTATGGCATTCTGCTTTTATACTTCCACTTCACAAGGGCGAAAATTTTAACACCTCCAATTTCCGCCCCATAGCCATCCTCTCCCCAATCTCCAAAATTCTTGAAAAATGTATCCACTTACAACTCCTGCCATTCCTTACCAAACACCAACTACTCTCCCCTACCCAACATGGCTTCTGTCCTGGACACAGTACCAACTCCGCCCTTCTGTCCTTCTTACAGTCTGTCAATTCTGCTCGTGACTGTGGCAAAATTGTATCCTCTGTTCTGCTAGACTTATCTAAAGCCTTCGATACCATCTCCCATAGTCACCTATTAAATCATCTGTCTAACCTCAACATCTCAAATAAAACTCTGTCCTGGTTCTCCAGCTACCTTTCCTAATAGATCACAAGCCATGAAATGGGGTCAGGCCACCTCTACTTTCCTCCCAACCCACACTGGAGTACCCCAAGGTTCAATCCTTGGCCCATTGCTTTTCAACATCTTTATTAACAACTTCCACAAAGCCATACCTAACACCAAAATTGTGCAATACGCTGATGATTCCACTCTGATCTGTCATGCCTCTAACCTAAAACATCTCCAATTTCTAACTCAAACTGCTTTCTCCACCACCAAAAACTGGATGCTCCAAAATCACCTCTCACTAAATGCCGACAAAACAAAGATCCTTCTATTCTCTCCCTCAAAATACTTCCCTGTCCACAAAAACTTACTCCATATCACCAGTCTTAACAACTCCATTATCGAGGTCGTACCCTCAGCCAAACTTCTTGGTGTAACCATTGATGAACACCTAAAATTTAGTAATCACATCCAGCTAAATATCAAGAAAATCCACATAAAACTAGGCCTTCTTTACAGAAACAATCACTTCCTCTCTCCTTCCACCAGACTAACCCTCACCACCACCTGCCTTCTCCCCTCTCTACTGTATGGCGTTCCTCTGCTCACTAATTTATCTTCCTCTCTCACCTCCAGACTGGAAGTATGTTATAATACAATTGCCAAATTCACCACAAATGCAAAATCCTCCTCTCACCACTGCACCTCCCTTCACTCTCTAAACTGGCTTGAACTCCCCAATCTACTTAAATACACCAAATTACCACTTCACACAAATTACTGTTCCAACCTACTAAGTGTCCTGCATTATCCAATATTCTGCAACCTTATAACCCCCCCAGACCCCTTAGATCTACCCACCAGAACTTGATCATCTTCCATAAACCCAAGCGCCCTGCTGGGCAGCTTCTGCTTCTTATTCCCTAGCTAAAAAATGGAATGCTCTGCCCTCCACACTGAGAACCTGTGACAACCTTAATAACTTCAAAACTCAACTTCATTATTACCTCTATCTAAATAGGAAATGCAACTGTACTCTTCCACCCATTCCTCTCATGCTCTCCCCTCCGTTTACCCCAGGTTAGCCTTCTTATCTCCCTAACATCACTTTAAATGAATGATTATTTCTGTAAACAACAGCAATTTTAGCCTTGATTCTATATGCCTGTTTTCACTCCTGAAGCTAAACTGCTTATTTATTTTCTCCCTCCTTTGAATGCTACTTGTTGCTTGCAATCTCTAACGTCCTTTGTTATTAACCATGTAATAAAACTTTGTATTGTGGAGCTTTCTCCCCAAGCCTCCACTGTAGTTATTCTGTAAATAAACTTTAATGTCTAGCTTTTCTCCCCAAGCCTCCACTAAAATAACCTCCCTAAGCCCTGTGAACTAAATTGTAAATATTTTATTTTATTTTCTTTAAAATGCTACCTGTTGTTTGTAATCCTAACTTTCTTTGCAACTAATCATGAATTTTTCTTTGTAACTAATCATGTAATTTTCATTGTAATTAATCTGGTAATGTTCTTGTAATTTAATCATGTACTTAACTTTGTATTGTGGAGCTTTTCTCCCCGGGCCTCCACTGAAATCTGGCTCCCCAGGCCCAGTGGACCTCCCCGGTCATCAAACTGGAATAAATAAATAAATAAATAATCGAAACTCCTAATGATGTGGGCATCCTACAAAAGAGCCTCACTGAGACAGATGCCTGGTGTCAAAGACATGGCCTCAAGCTCAATGCCAAAAAGTGCATTGTCATCCCCTTTGGTAAAACCTCTGTGCCCATGAACTACAACTTAGGCGGTAGAATACTTAACACAGAAATTGTGATAAGAGACCTTGGGACACAGGTGGATAGTAGTCTCTCCTTTGATAGTCATATTGCCACAGTAGTCAGGAAATCCTTCTATGTGGCGCACCTCATCCCAAAAGGATTATCATCCATTGTTCCCCTCTACTCATCACTCATTAGACCCATTATATAGTACAACGCCCTTTTTGGTGTGTACCACACAAGACATTTACAACAATGGGAAAGGCTGCAGAAATACCTCAACAAAGAGGATTACCAGCCTCAAACAGATGCCCTACGCAGACCGTCTCAAAAAACTCCAGCTTTACTCCGTCGCATATCGTCTACTCAGAGGTGAGCTCTGCCTAACATACAAAGCTATGTCAAACCCAGAGCTGTTGGACATACTTCACTTAAAGAAATCCAAATCCCTTCAAGCTACACACTCTAGGGACCTAAACCTTGTCACCACAATAAACAGAATATGCCAGAGGGATAGATTCCTGTCCCAGAGACTTCCCATACTCTGGAATAAACTACCTATCTATATCAAACAAAGCTCCTCATTAGCACTCTTCAAGAGAAATCTTGATGATTGGATGGGAAATAGAAAATTCACCCTGGGGATCACCTCTGTGTCTCTGCTCGACAGTGGCACAGGAAAATAATTTTCTTGGGTGGCAAAAGCCAGGGTACCTTTTTGGCTGGGCTTGTATAGGCCCCAGGACCAATAGCATAGTGCCTACCTATGAACCTATATATATATATATATATATATATATATATATATATATATATATATATATATATATATATATATAAATATGTAACTACACATACACACAGAAATACGGAACAGCCACTATGCCTACAGTTTCCGCCTTACCAACTGGACACTGTATGAGTCATCCATACAAATGACAACTGTTGCCTGCAACATATACCCACAGAGAGGTCAAAGGATATAACACCACACACAGGTTTGCATACATGGGAAAGCTTTATTTGTGTACTATTACAGTTGGGGGTATCATACATCATATAGCTGTTTAGACACTGACATACATATAAACAGAGTAATGCAACTGTGAAACAGTTATATTAATACAGTAGTCTGGAAAGGTTTACATATGTTGCTGTCCAGGCCGAGGCCTTCAAGTAGTTCAATAGTGAAGACAGACTGGGCCACAGGATACCAATCAATCAACAGTAAGTAATGCAGATGTATAGTCCAACAGCCTCTCTCTACACTCTGTACACAATCCCTAGGTGGTAAAGACCTCAGTTGACACAATGGGATGTATCTGTTACATAACAAGGCATAACTGATACCATCACAATTTATTTTTTTATTTATTTATTTTACATTTGTTAACCGGGGGTGTCTGACTGAGCCGAAAAGGCCCTTTTTCAGCGGGGAGAAAAGCTCCTCCTAGAAAAATACAGATACATTTAGTTATTTAGACATGATCAGTATACACACAAATTACAAAAGATCAGTTTTTACAGTGGTATGCAGCACATCAACAGTTACAGTTGAGAGAACAAACAAAAAAGTATTAATTTAAAAATAAAGGTAATTAACAGATTTGAGGTGTACAGCTGGAATATGGAACATAGGTAGAATACATACATAGTACACAGGTACAGTACATACATTTCAGATTAGCTTGTGTTTGTGAGTAAAATTGAAAACTATTATCAAGTACTCTAGGCTTAGTATGTGTACCTTATCTGCTTTCACTAACCTGGGGCTAGTGAAATCACACTGACAAACAGAACAGTCTGTATGGCAGGAAGCAGTATTCCGGCATTTACCTAAGGTGAATTGTATGGTAATGTACATCCAGATAACTTAAGGCAGCTTATCCCTGATACCCCCACATCTTGTAACAGCCTAGGTTAGTTATGGTGCATCCCCCCTGAATAAAACAGGGTCATATACCACTGTTACATACACTGGCCTCTGGAGTGCATAAGGGCACACATGTATTGTGTAGGTGAAGCCCACACATATATGGACCCAACCGCATAATATGTGTGGGGGCCACAACAGCAGTGGACTGATGGCAGGAATGGCAGCATGCCATACTCACAGCCCACTACATAACAGCCCCTGACAGCATGTCATATGTACAAAGCCTGGTATGTAGGTGGAGGACAGAGGCTGGAACACAGGCCTATATGTGAAATACTGTTGTCATACACTAAACAAGTCACTGGTTTTACACGATAGTCTGCAACATACCCTTAGGAATATGAAGTTAGAAAAAGAAATGGATGTAGCCATGTACTGACAGCACTCAACACACATACTGCCAGTGATATATCTGACACAAGCCTTTTGTGGTGGGCAGACAAAACATAATAATCACACCTCTGGCCATCAGGTGGATAGGCCCACAGTTGAAAGTTATGCAAAGAGACTGCATTCCAAGTTAAACTAGTATGTACACACAAACCCTGTAACACCGGTGCTATACAATGCATACAACAACACTACTCACACTTTGTCTGTAGTTCTGAAACCTTCTACAAATATGTAGCTGGCCTGAGTGTGCAGGTTCTCCTGTAAACAGTATTGCTACCTGATGTCTGTAACAATGCTGCCCAAACACAGGAAGGATGTTCACCATACAGGAAAGGTAAAGGGACCATGCCCACATGATGTACGGATTTATAGTAGTTGGATACCATGACAGTGATAATTGGAAGTAATATACAGCATGTTGGATGCAGGTAGTAAGTGGAGGACACTGATTGGTGCAGAGGCCATCTCCTGATCACGTGCATCACCTACAAAATCCATAGTGAGAGAGAGAGAGAGAGAGAGAGAGAGAGATAGTGTGCGTAAGGCACAAACAAACAAACAAACAAACAAAATAAAATAAATAAAAATAAACCATCAAGCAAACCATCCAGAAGAGACTTCATTCTCAGAACAGGTATGTGAAGAATATACACATGTAATTGACTGCAGTACTTGGTCCCTGGGACTGACCTCGGGGGACAAAAATATGTCTGTGTGTATCCCCAGGGGGGGGGGGGCAACATTCCCTGAGTTGATTCCACCTGAAGGTATTGCTGGACCAGTATATGAGGAGGCCCCATGGTGGTTCACACTTGTGATGTGGCCTGGTAACATGGGCAAATGAGTTTGGAGAGGTGGTTCTGCTGGCTAATAGTACATATACATGCTATTGTGTCACTGTTATGAAACATATATCTATAGTAATAGTCTATACAATCCTGGACCATGTCCAACAGCATGCATAGATAACCCCAATAATACAGAATGTCAGATGAGCAGCAACCACATAGCAAGCATACCACAGGCATATATGGAACCATAGTGTCCTTGACAATGGCATGCAAGTGAATAGTCTGTAATAGACCAGCAATGATAGTGGGTTTCCTACTGAAACATCAAAAATGCTATTGTTCGAATCACTAAAGGTCGACCTTTAATGATCAAACAATTACATTTTCGAATGCTCCAAAAAGTATATTTAAAAAAAAAAACGGTAAAGTAAAGGGTGTAGGCAACCCCCGCTGTACCCCCCACACCCCCAGCTACTTAAATATACCAACTCTGAGATTGCACTACAGAGTAGGAAAGGGAAACCTTCCCTTTCCTGCACTTAACTCCGTTAAAGTGCAATCTCGGATTTGGTATATTTAAGTAGGGGGGCGTGGGGGGCGCAGCAGCACAGCAGTTACTTTTGTTTATTTTGTTTTATTTTTTGTTTTTTTTTATTAAATTTTCAAAATTTTAGTACTTCAATCATATGATGTCAACCATATGATATTCGAAGTACTGAAACTTAGATAATGTAATATGTAACCATGATAGTGTCAACACAGGGAACATGGCTGCAAACACATTGCACAAAGTGTGGTACAATACAATATCTGCCCCACTGGTAGGTATGCTGTAGCCATACCTATTGAGTTGTGTGTACAGTTTGTTGTCACTGATATGGTGGAGGGTGACAGTGATTTGTATTAAGAACTCTGGTAACCTTGCTGCATGACTTGCTCACACCTGTGTCCATCTTTATATCTGTCAGGAAAGATGTCCCATGGAAGGCTTCCGGCGTACTCAGCAACTGAAAACAACATTCTGGTGAACCACTTTATACAGCACTACTCTGTATTGTTTGTCCTGGCTGCCCATGATCAGGAGGAGTGGACCGCCCTGTGAAACTACCTGGTCCACAGGATCAGTGATGTCAGACTGCACAACCACGGTTATGAGCAGGTCTGGCATCATTGTTCTGACCTGCTTCACAATGCCCATCGGCGTGCTGCTGCAGTCCGGGGAGATCACCTTTCTACAAGGGGGGGCATGCCATCCATCCCCCCTGACACATGTGGAGGACATCCTATCCAGCCTCATGGCCCCTGCCCATTCCCCCAACCACCAGACACCTTTGTGGAGGTAAGTGCTACTCACACACTGGCCAAGAAGTGTGCAGGTAAGGCATCAAGGCACATCATTAGACCACTGTTGCATATACATCCACATCTGTACAGGTAGATCATGCATATCTGACATGTCATAGATATAGTTTGTTGATACATAGTAGTGATAAACAGATGTGCATATGTGGTAATATTGTGGACATGTACTGTTGATGTATTGTAATGCTGCACCCACCCTGTAGCAATGCCACAGATGTGACCACTGACTTTGCATCTCTCACCCTCTTATGTAGGCCCCTCTGGTATACCAATAAGGCAGCAGCCTGTAACTGGTGAGTATGGTTTATGTAGATGCTTGCCAATATTTTGGGCATGTAATGGCTATGGTATATTCCATGCACACATCTAACACACCTACCCAGAATGCATGCTGTACATGTGCACGTATTGTTGCTGTTAAATGCACAGCATCACAGTGGTGACCGTGATGGGGTATTGGAAGGGTATGTCAGATACCTGCAAGATAACTAACATCCTGTCATTGCAGAATGTGTCCACAGGGAGTAACATAATGGTGGAGACATAGCCTACAGTGGGGACATGTTTGGCACAACACCCATATACAGTGCAACACCAGTGTATATACCTGTAGGACAATGGCAACTTTTGCAGAGTTACACTATGGCATACGGTATTGCTGTGGTCCACATTATCATCTGGGACTAGGTTGTAACATTTGGTGTTTAGTGTATGGGACATTGCAAAGTGACACACATTAGTAGGCCTTACTTGTCAAGCATGTGCAAAAAAGCTGAAGGTGGGGGGTGTCAGCATGACACACCAGTGCACTGCAGCAAGGATCCTATGGATGCTAAGAATGGCTGTATCTGCACATAGTCAGGTTCAGGAACTGTGGCAGTTGTAACTCTACCCCACAGCAATAGTGATGGCAGTGTGTGACACCAAGGGATGTGCACATGAGTAGATCTTGCAATCATGCAGATTAAGGAGACATGTGTAGGGCAGACTGAACATACACTGGCAAATGCAGAAGGCCCATGCCAGTATACCCCTGCCAGGAGTAGGGACTGCTGTAGTACACATAACAACAGGTGCAATAAACCATCATGATAAGGGTGTGCACACATATGCCCACACAGAGTTTATGCATCGCCATCAGCATCCGCAAATCTAACACAGTCAGTAGACACTGCATGTGAAAGTACAGGACATATGTCTCATATTGGGCTCATGTACGGTTAAGATATGCAGTGATGTGGTCCCATGGCAGATCAAGGATGGGTGCATCCTATCAATAACGGTGTGTACAACCCCCATAGCCATGGTATGCTCTGATGGTTATCAGTGTAATAGTACTGGATTGGTCATACATGGTCCGCTGATGTTGAGAGTTGAAAATCAGACATCAGGCATTCACAAATGTCATCTGTCTACATATGATCCCAGGTATGTGTTGCTGAAAAACATAGGGGCTGTGAGCATTAAAGCTGACATAACTGACACAGTACTACACATTCAGCAATGGGTTGTACATCTGTGAGGTGTGGTGCACAGTACATGGCAGGGTGCAGAACAGGTGTACAGCAATACTGTGTACATGGGTGCAGTGGTATCCAGGTGAAGGGGCATCACCTAGTGACACAGCACATGCATCACACACATGCATACTTTTGCTAGCATGGATTGACTATAGCTGCACTGCATGCTGTTGTGTATCATATGTTATGCATATTGACAGATGGCTAATAGGAGGACTGTTTGTACTATCATTGTACAACCGCACCTATATGTGTGTGTGCATCCTGGTTGGTAGGTAGTTTGTCTGTAGGGTCACTATGGTGAAGTGGAGGGAGTTTGATGCATCTAGGATATGTGTGTGTGTGTGTGTGTGTGTGTGTGTGTGTGTGTGTGTGTGTGTGTGTGTGTGTGTGTGTGTGTATGTGTGTACTGTTATGCAAAGCTGTACCGGTTGTAAAGTTCATTTATTGTTTTCCCCCACAGGTAAGGAGGTGGGTCAAGGTCCCTCCTGCATGCAATCTGATGTCGGTGTCCAAACAGACACTGAAGGTGACGATAGTACTGTTTAAGCACAGGTGGGGTTATCAGGGGCCAAAACAGCTCCATCATTTGACATCCCCCTTTTAGACACCCCAACCATGCACACAGTTTCAGTGCCTATACATATTCCATCACCAGTGGCTATAGCAGAGGGACAGCTGGCCTTTGAGGGCAGTGCACAGGAAAGTGTGGTAACCATGTCTACTGTGTCTGGTCACAGCAGGCATAGCCAGATGTCCAGCATGGCACCACATAGGCAAATGTCCCAGGGTGATCATGGTAGAGCCACTGGTCATCATGCCCCTGGCAGACGTGACACAGCTGGTACCAGCAGGTGCATGTTTCAGGCTGTCATGGCAGTGCAGGCACGTATGGAATGTTACACCAGACAGGGCCTGAGGCTGCAGAGGGCTGCTCTCACATCTGCAAGTGACAACACCCGTGAACGTTCTGGTGCCATCCGTGCATTAACTGAGTTCATGGATAGATGGTCTGTTGAGATTATGGCCCTCATCGATCGTCCGTGGTCTGTCCATGCTTGAACATGTGGTGGGAGTGTGGTGAAGGCAGTGTGGACATAGGCCAGCAATGCCATTAGCTGGCAGTCAACGTGGACATGCTAGGACACCAAGGAGTTCCCATAGTGCCAGTACCAGCCCAGACACTGTGGGGGGGTGCTGTCCACACCACACCACAGCAGGCCATGAGCATGTGGTCCTGGCCAGTCCCAGGAGGGACATGGTTCCAGTGGACATTTGTCATCATCAGGTGAGAGTAGCACATCGAGGCCTGTACTTGGACATGCCCATGGAACCCCTGGCAAGCACTTTCCACATGTCCATGGCCAGAGGATGGTCTGCAGCTCTCCATAAACACCTGTGTAGGGCAGCCACAAAGCAGAACTGTGTGCATGCATACCCACACACTATACAAACACATCTAGGGCAAACACATACCTACAAACACCACATCACCACTCCCAGTTTACCTCAGTACACCCCTCACCCACACACATGGTGTCAAATGTATGGCCCACCCTTGGCCTCTGGCAAACCAACAACATACCCTGTGCATACGATGATACCTGTGCCACATCCCGGTCATCCGTACCATTGATGCAGGGGCAGGCTAATATGGTTCTGATGCACACTGTGACTGTACTACAGTGTACCATAGTACTGCAGTGTAACATGTTGTAAGGAGTAAAGTGTAATGCATATATGTCAGGTAGTGTAGCCATCCAGTAATGATGCATTATACGTGTTAGTAACACTGGTTGATTGTCGTCTCTATAATGTTATCCATTTGTGTTGTAGGTGTACATGTGTCAGCACGAGGATGGTCTGCAGTCATATTCCACAATGAGGTATAGCACTGTGGTGACACCATGGCTGTGACATATCTGGGGTACAGTTGAACACGTCATAGGTTTGTATAACAGTTGCTGCCTGTACCACATGGACAGGTGACCTGCTGGGGCATGTATAATCTGCAACCTGATGTAGACCCATTCACATACATGCACACTCTTACTTGGCCACACTGGGACTAGACCCCTACCTAGGTATGTCGTGGACTAGACCCCTACCTAGGTATGTCGTGATACTGAAGTGTGTGGCTTCCATTGCAGACACCACACAGCATTTAGGATGAGGTGTGTCCCAGGTTACATGTTATATGCAGAACATCCCTGGACATGTACAGTATGCTAATGGGAGATCTAATGGGTGTATATGGACAGTACATAGTGTGACATACCTTCATATACACATTAACAGACACATAACAGGCAGGCACACGTCCAAGAGACCTGGGCCTATCGCTGCTAACTAACCGGATGATGTGTCCAATGTGTTACAGGTAGGCTGCACATAGCACATGCATAACTGGCCTGGATTGTGGTATCAGTTACATGTATGGTTGATGGTGACAGTGGTAACAATAACATGGTACATGGGACATATACTGGGTGTACCTTGGTGTAATGAAAGTGTACACAGCACCCACATCCCCAGTGTGTATTGTACTCCCTGAAACCTTTGATGATACTCTGACATTCCCACCATCACACATTGACCATGACTGCGATACAACCCATTGTAGATCCCAACAGTGGCACTACAGGGATATACATCTAATGCACATGCCACATGCATAGCAGGATGTTGCATTGTCATGACTCACCTACAGGCAGCAACAACACTATCTGTACTATTGTGTGGCAATGGGTATTGTTATAGGAGTATGTGGCCTTGGAATGCTGTACCCTACAGATATGCGGACATGCACACATACACACACTTGCCAGAACACAATGGGCATCCCATGCCTATCAACCCATTTGTGCAACACTGTTGTGCTGGTACTACAAGGCTCATGTAGCTGGTATGGAGTGTAGCTTTACAGGGTACATGTAATGTCACATACAGCAGCAACCACAACTGACTATGGAAATGGGTGTTGCAGTGGTTGTGAAGGCTCTCATGGAATTCCCAAGTACAGGCCTGCTAACACACAGACACTGCTATACTCAGTCATGCACATGTAAACATGTGTCAGTACTGAGGTGCATCACTGCAGGTGGTGATCGTAGCTGTGCACCTAGCTATTGTCCAAGGAGTGTTGTACTATGTAGGGGTTGAGTGTACAGTGGTATGCAGCCACCTGCCATGTGGCAGTAGGCAATCTATTGACAGACACTACTGTGGTGACCCTCAGGGTGAGAGTGACATGCATCAGCCAATCCTCCAGGTGCCTCCTGCACATGGACACTGAGGTGATCAAGTTGACATGTATGCAACATGCATTACAACACATGGTTAGTGTCTGTGATGGAGACCTGTAACCAAGCATTTTCTGTTGACTGTGGTAGTGTAGTGGAGGTACCCATGGCATGTGGTGCATGTAGGGTGTTATCTTCAATATGTGCCACTTCTTACACAGCTGGGCAGACATGTCAGTGTCAATCATGTTTAGGATGCCTGTACATATCCCAGCTGGACACCTGCTATCTGCACATCTGTTCAGGGACTGACAGTCATCAGCTTGGCAAGTAGCTATGCAGTAGGATAAATGTGTTGACAGACAGACGTTTGACAAAAATATGTATGCCATAACTACATGTCAGGAGCCCTCGGTATCATGTGCTGTACAGACGGTAGTCTACAGTTACATTCCACATGCCGGATCATTACCCAGTAGGGGTTATATACTGTGACACAGCTCACACACCAGGGATACAACAGGGAAGCCTCAGAGTACACCTATGCCTGCAGGTGTGCCTGTTGTCAGTACTACATTTAGCACTCTACTCTTGCCTGGGTAAGCACTGTCAACAGTAGTACCGGCGTGATACACTGCATGCCAGTATGACCTAGCCTGGGCAACTACTCCTGTATGTAACACATTCACATGGATAACAGTGATGTACAGGCCTCATATATGTCTGTGTCCCACACATGACACTCACACCCCTTGCTACTGTAATTACATTACATAGGCATATGTATTGTGCATGGCATTACATACACTTATTACAGATGGCATTACCCTGCTATGTTATCAGACTGGGTGGTGTGAACTGGTTACCTGGGCTAAGCCATGCTTATTAGGTACCCACATTGCTGCAATATAACAGCTAAGCTGATTTGCCCACTGGTAAACGAAGCCTACACTGTGTAAGCACCCGAACATTTACCCGTAGCTTATCACTGCTTAGCTTCACACAAACCCACGCAAACCCACTTAAAGCTGCTCAAAACTGCCTTAACCACTCTGTATCTGACAGCCCTTCTTCTGCGCAGCAACAAAATTAACAGCCCTTGCAGGTCTTGAACCCATGACTCTGTACACTATCGTCAGAACACTTAACCACTATGCCATGACCACTGTGAAGACGGCTGTTGTTTTTAAAATGTATCTGTCAATACACGCATTGATTAGTATTGAGCAATTGCTGTTACTTCCACAATTGTGTAGTACCTGTTATTAATATGACTGTTGCATCACATATGTTGTTTTATCATGATGTACACATAGCAGATACATACAGTGAGATACATCTGGGAGAGTATACACAACCATGCGGTTTACACATGACAGGAATATGGATATATACATATAATAGGTTGATATATGTCTACAAGTACATACACATGTATATTCATACATATGTCTGTATACACATTAGTATAGTGCAACATATATATGGCCATGTGTACATCTCTTTGCATGTACATACACACACATATATGTATATATATATATATATATATATAGATATATATATAGATATATATATATATATATATATATATATATATATATATATATATATATATATATATATATATATATATATATATAAAATATGTATATATATATATATATATATATATATATATATATATATATATATAGGTTCATAGGTTTATAGGTTCATACTAGGCTATCTGCCCTAGAGCATTTATAAGCCTAGCCAGAATGTGTTTGGCTTTCGCCACCCATTTTAAATTTATTTTGCTATGCCCTTTTCGAGGTTAGTATACTGTGCCTCTGTCTAACAGTGACACAGAAGTGATACCCAGGGTAAACCTACGATCTCCCATCCACTCATCAAGATTCCTCTTGAAGAGAGTCAATGAGGGACTCTGCCTAACCTGGATGGGATTTTATTCCAGAGTGAAGGGAGCCTCTGGGTTATGAATCTGTCCCTCCAGCATGTCCTATTTATTTCAGTGCTGAGGTTCAAGTCTCTCGAGCGCGTAGCTCGATGGGATTTGGATTTTCTGAGGTGCAGCATGTCCATTAATTCCGGGTTGGACATGGCTTTATACGTCAGGCACAGATCGCCTCTGAACAGGCGGTATGCCACTGAGTAGAGCTGGAGTTTCTTTAACCGGGCAGCATATGGCATCTGTTTGAGCCCTTTGATCCTCTTGGTGAGGTACTTTTGGGGTCTTTCCAGTTGCTGCAGGTGTCTGGTAAGGTACATCCCAAAAGGGGCATTGTACTCAATTATGGGCCTGATGAGGGATCAGTAAAGAGGCACGAAGACATCCCCTGATCTACATGTGAATCCCTTCATGATTAGGTGGGCTATATAAAATGTTTTTCTAACCATTTTGGCCACATGGTTGTCAAATGAGAGATTACTATCAACTTGGGTCCCCAGGTCCCTAATTACTTCTTCTGTACTTAATGGATTACCACCTATGTGGTAATTTGTGGGCACTTTGTTTTTGCCAAAGGGGATGACTATACACTTTTTGACATTTAGCTTGAGGCCATGGCTCTGGCACCAGTTGTCTGTTTCTATGAGGCCCTTTTGGAGGATGCTTGTGTTGGCTGGAGAGTCGATTATGGTGCCCAGTTTCAGTCATCTGCGAACTTGGTCAGCCACAGTCCTTCCGTGTTGGCCTGTACCTCCGAGAAATATATACCGAACAAGAGAGGTCCCAGGACTGAGCCTTGTGGGACACCACTTGTAACTGGTTTGGAGTCTGACATGGCTCCAGCAATTCTAACCATGTGGGTTCTGTCCTTGAGCCAATTTGCAATCCATCTAGTGACATAGGGGTTTATATTTAAGCTGGTGAGCTTATCTATAATGCCCGAGTGGGGTATTGTATCGAAGGCTTTTGCGAGGTCCAGGTAGGCTGTGTGGACCACCTTCCCCTCGTCAATGGCCTTGGTGACTGTTTCAAAGAAATCAACCAGGTTTAAGAGGCAGGATCTGCCCTTAACAAAGCTGAACTGGGTAGGATCCAGTGTTTGTAGGTCCCGAATATCTTTATTTATGAGGTCCATGATGATCCTTTCCATAGCTTTGCAGACCAAGCTAGTCAGGCTTATGGGGCGATAGTTTCCAGGATCCGTTGAGGCACCACCTTTATGGAGAGGGACCACTGTTGCTGTACGCCACTCTTTGGGCACATATCCTGTAGTAAGGCTGATATTGAACAGTAGTTTCATGTTTGGGTTTAGCTCTTCTTGGAGTTCATGTAGGACACAGCCTGGGACACCGTCTGGTCCTATTGATGCTGTGTTTTTTGCTTTGGAGAGGGCGGCTCTTACCAGAGCATCTGAGATGTCAGGGGGGGCAGCACTCTGCTGGGATAGATATTTGCCCTTTTGGTGGGGGGGGGGGAGAAGTTTGCGCTGAACCTGTCAGCTAGGATGTTGTCAATGTCTGTGGGTTCGGTGTATTTTTTGTCATTTTGGACTAATTCTGAGCATATCTGGGAATTACCACCTGGGTTCCTAACATAACTAAAGAAAGCCTTGTGATTATCCTTAGTGTCCTGTGCAATTTTTCTCTCGAAGCTGGCCTTAGACAATTTTATGTGTGCCCGTAGTTTTTAGCTAATACTGATCAGTGATGCCTTCCCTTTTTGGGATTTTGCTCTATCATTTAGTAGCTTCCTCCTTCTATTGTATAGTTTGTTTATGTCTGGGGTCCACCAGACAGGACTTCTGCCTTTGGAGGATTGGGTCTTGGTTTTATTTGGGATTGCATGATCCGTGCATTCCTGAAGGTGTTCATAGAATACGTTTATAAAGGATTCTGCGGTCTGGGCCGTATTTTCCACAGGCCCGGGGGCTTTGAAGGATTCCACCTCAGTTTTGTGGAGTGTGAAATTTGCTTTAGAGAAGTTTTTCACTGTGGTTTTCTTGGCTGTGGGTGGGATCGGGATGTGACTATCCAGTGAGATTAGTTTATGGTCTGATCTTACCAGTGAGGGATACACTTCTGGTCTGGAGCATAGAGTCCCCATGTTGGTGATGATCAGGTCCAGTATGTTTTCCCCTCTTGTGGGAGTGGTAACAAGTTGTTCCATATCATTTGAGTTTATAAATTCTAGGAACCTTTGGGCTAGGGTGTTGGAGCTAGAGTAATGCTCCCAGTCTATGTTTGGGTAGTTGAAGTTGCCCAATATAATGGTGTTTGGAGAGACCTTCATATTTTCCAGTGTTCTCAGGAAGGCCGAGTGGGGTTCCTGGGTTTGGGAGGGTGGTCTGTAGCAGGCTATAAACTGAAAGGCAGTTTTACCCACTGTTAGTTGCACATGGATAGTCTCTGATGCTTCATGCTTTGCCACCAATAAAATATATATATATATATATATATATATATATATATATATATATATATATATATATATATATATATGTTTATATAGCTGTATATGTATGCACATCCTATATGTACAGATATGCCTATTTACATAGCTATATATGTAGATATCTATAACTATATGTGCATACATATTTATTCTGATGTACCTATTACTGTCACTATATATGTAGATATCCATATGTATATGTGCATATGTATCTCTATCTGTATATGGGAAGACATATATTGCTGTGTATATGTATATATATCTGGGTGTTTATATGTACATATAGATATATATATATATATATATATATATATATATATATATATATATATATATATATATATATATATATATATATATATATATGTGTGTGTGTGTGTGTGTGTGTGTGTGTACATATACATATCCATCTATGTTTGTTGATATGTATATGTGTATATATCTATATAGATATATGGATAATTATATATAAATATATGTTCACCATATGTCCTGAACATGGAGTAGAGCCCTACCTCAGCGCCAATAGTCCCAACCTTTTAGTGCTAGGGGATGTCAGGTATGTATTGCAGGTATATATATATATATATATATATATATATATATATATATATATATATATATATATACTATTGCTAATGTAATAGGGGATGTCTTCACAGACATGTTGTGTGTGGGAGGTCACATCTGCTTTTAACATGTGCACCATTGGCTACTGATAGACACCCAAAAGACATCATAGTACAGTACCACTGCTGGCACATTAATGATCCTGTGGACTACAGCAGAGATATGGCCAATAAATGTGGACAGTCTGACACACTCTGATCAATTCAGAGGTATACACAGAACCCCTTAGTACAAGACATGTGGACCAAGCCTGACAATGTGGATGTTAACAGCCATGTAGATGGGTATATCATGTAAATACTGGGATACATTTGCCCCCATAGGTTATGAATTCACACACCCCTGTCTGTCCTGACACATAATAACTGCTGGTACAGAGGTGCCATGGCCACATACTGCCCATTAGGTAGCGACATACATCTGTACAGCATCCCACTGCTTTGTCTGACATACATGACTGTTATGGCCTGGCAGCAGTACATCTGGCAAGTATCTGGAAATAACATCACACTGGGTAAGTACACTAAGCTGCTAGGCATGTAACAAAGCACTGTGCAGGCTACCTAACAGACTGCCACAACACTGGCCTACATTTCTAATGGGGGAACATGTCACAGCACAGAGTAACAGACACCTGTGTGAAAGTGCCTAACCACAACCAATGTGAACACAGCCACAGCCACATATGGTAAGCTAGCGTAATATTACAGCATATGGACTATCTCATCAACACCATCCTCAAATGTGCCACTCACACACTAACCCTACATATACTGGGCCACTACATAGTGTGGTTTGATGCCTGTCTGTGGTATGGGACATGTGTGTGCATGGGCCAACAAACATGTAAGCCAATAGGGTACCATACAGTGGAGCAGCATGTTACATCAGATAGAACAGGACTAAGAACAATGACATCTTCCACAGTCTGTACACAGGCCAAGGTATGTATTCACAATACACACACTGTCAACAATCACCCTACGTACACAGAACTCAGTACTGTACACACAACCACAGAATGCCCAGGTTATGTCCTGAAATATAACCCTACTATACATAATGTGTAGCAGTCTATCTGACTGGTTTGTTATCAGATATGATGTCAATAAATTATGGTGTACAGAACATATGCATCTCTTACTGCATGACATATGTACAACGGTTGACAGAGTTGTGGCTGGAGGCACAAACACAGAGCCAGTATTGACATGTTGCTGTGATAACCTCATACATTTACTGTTGTAACAGGACTTGTTGCGACATATGTCCTATGAGGGATATGAAGTCAGTATCTCTCATGGCTGTCGCCATGTACTGATTGCAATCTTCACACTATGTTTCTGCAGTTCACAGATAGGTGTTCTGTGAGTAACACAAGAAACAAAAGCCACCACACACTGACCAGTCTGCATATGACCCTACTGATGGGGGTTTCCTCGGTAACATAGCACTGTCATGACAGGTATTAAAACATGTAGACTAGCCATATCCACACATACCCTGTTAAATCAGCATTACCACAAATGAAGAATAGCAACACTTACATTCTGTAGTCATGTCAGGCACACCCCCCTCCTGTTTGTTGACCTGCTTCCACTGTGTATGTTGTTAGAGGTAAAACTCCAATCCATCTGTGATGTTGTTTGCCAAACACCACATCTAGGTCCTGCTCACAGTGAATGAAAAGGCCCAACAGCAACATACTGTTCCTAGATATTGGAGTATGTTTCCATGCAATTGGCTATGGGAATGTTACCACAGCTGTTCCACATGCAATCAGCTAGAGGAGGGCTGCAACTTGTGCAGAGGCCATCAGCTGATCATGGGTATCACTTAAAAAACACATCCTGCTCCCTAAGTAAAGTAGGTGTAGTTTTCCACATCCAGCAGAGAGGAAGTGAGAGGCAGACAGAGGCATGGAAAAGTTAGGGAGGGGGTGGGAGACTAAAACCTAAGCATGTTTGTGTCACACACATACCAGTACAGGGTATCAAACCCCAGACTGACTATGTATTGCTATCACATGTCTATGTAATTATTGGATGCGCCATATAGCTTACATGTCGAGGAGTTCTCCAAATGTATATGTGATGGTGAGTGACATCTGCAACAGTGATATGGTAATGATATGGTAGGTATAGTACACATGCCTGTCCACATGGACAGGTGTCAGGGTCAACATAGCCACACTCTCTCAGGGTCTCACACACATTGACACACTTGGCAGGGTCAGGAATACACTTCCTCCCTAGTTAGTTTGCCACAATACAGTACTGTTCATGTATCACATGCACCATAGGGGTTATCTGGAGGTTATATGGGCAAAGGGTATGTGGAGGTGTCTGACATCAGACAGCATGCTTCAGTATGCTAATGGGGTTGCACTGATTGTGAATGTGGTCAAAAGCATCATACACCACACACACAGACACAGGGTGCCAGTACTGACATGCATACAGGCATTGCTTCATGGATGCGTAGTGGCTGACAATGCCAGAAGGCTATACAAGGCTAGGTAAAGGGTATACATTGGCATCAGGCCACATGGCAATGGTCTGCACTGTGGATCAGGGATGTAGTGTCTGGATTGGCACACACTTGTGGGTATTATATTCATCATCCAGTCACCTGGGTAGCTATTGTGTGTGGCCATTGCTGTTCAATGCTTGCCATGTATGTGTTCTTTAGTCCATGATGTGGACACTGTCTGGCATGTGCACACATCCCACATATATGTACAGTGACATGTGGGACTGTACCTGGGGTGTCTGTCCCATGTTGTGTACACAGATTATATTCAAATGTGCCTGTCCTGACCTCATGTGCTGGGATCAGGTAATGGACAGCAGGTTGACCCTGCACCTACATTGATAGTAAGATACAGGTATTATGTGGTGTCAGTGGCATCTGTCTATACAGGGCATGTGTATAAGACATGGTATGTCCTTTGTGGGCCACATTTGATGGCACCACAGGTGTTGTAGGCATCCAGTGGGGAGCATAGTGAAGGCATACTGTCTGCATGTACATGTGTATTTTACTGATAGACAGGGTGCCATGCCCTCTGCCATCCCCTGCATTCACACCATGGTTACTATCTGTGGGCAATATGCAGGATACTACCATCATAGCAATTGTTGCCTAGGCAAGTGTGTTTGTGTATGAGACGTGGGTTGAAAGTTTTCCCTGTGTAATACATGGGTTGCTCACTATGTTCGCCAGGCCTTGATGTCACATGTAGGGGTATGGATTGCCAAGCTAGCCTCTTGGATATTTCACATCTGTTATCCTTGTAATGTGGAAATTGTGACATATCATAGGGCCACCATATAAGAAATGTACAAAACCCACTCCACAATGAGCCCAGTTGTTGCACACTCACAACCACCTCCACACAGGATATGAATGACAAACACAAACACACACACACCTGCATGTCTGGGATTAGAACTCCTACCTAAATAGTTTATTACACTACAGCAGTACACAGTTATAGGATGCGCCATGGAGATTACTGGAGTACTCTTTCCCCAAAAGTGTATTTCACAGTGAATGACATCAGCAGGCTTGCCAAATTAGGGCATTTGAACTGTAGTGAGTGTGACTAGCCTAAAAAGCATTTCTCCTTACACTGGCAGACACACACACAGACACACACACACACATACACACACACACACACACACACACACACACACACACACACACACACACACACACACACACACACCTGCCATATCTGGGATTAGAACTCCTACCTATCTAATTTATTACACTACAGCAGTACACAGTTATATGATGCACCATGGAGATTACTGGATTACTCTTTCCCCAAAGATGTATTTCACAGTGAATGACATCAGCATGCTTGCCAAATTAGGGCATTTGAATTGTAGTGAGTGTGACTAACCTAAAAAGCATTGCTCCCTACACAGACATAGATGCACACACAAACATCCACACTTGCCATGTGTGGGAATAGAACTCCTACCAAAGTACTATATGACAATACAGCATTACACTGTTACAAGATGCCTCACAGAAAATACTGGGCAACACCTGCCCCAAAGGTGTATTTCACAGTGAATGACATCAGCAGCCTTGCCAACATAGGGAATATGAATTGTAGTGAGTGTGACTAGCCTAAAAAGTGTTGCTCCCTACACAGACAGAGATGCACACACATAAACAAACACACACAGTTGCTATGTCAGAGATTAGAACTCCTACCTAACTAGTTTATCACACTACAGCATTACCCAGTTATAGGATGTGCCACGGAGATTACTGGGCTACATCTTTCCTAAGGGTGTATTTCTCAGTGAGTAACATGAGCAGCCTTGCCAAAGTTAGGCATTTGAATTGCTGTGAGTGTGACTAGCCTAAAATGCATTGCTCCCTACACAGAGACACACACATACATAGTTGCCATGTCTGGGATTAGTTCTCCTATCTAACTAGTTTATCATACTGCAGCATTACACAGTTTTAGGGTGTGCCACAGAGATTACTGGACAACTCCATTCCCAAAAGTTTATTTCAAAGTGGATGACATCAGCAGGTTTGTCATAGTAGGGCTATGGAGAGGGCAGTGCATGTGCATGGGCCATAACCCATTCATCTAGAGGTTGACACACCACATGCAAGCACATGTATGGTTATATTCCGAAGGTGCGTGTATACAGCTGCTAGATGACTACTGCTTTGTACAGTCATGTTGCACAGCTAGCACTTGCACCACATAGTCTGTAATGCTGACAGATACCAGAGGCTAATTTCTACAGTGAGTGACATTTACACATCATGTGGTTGTAGCCATTTGGCTGTGTGCTGGGTGGGACAGGCCTCATGATGGATGGCTCTTTGTCACAGTCACACTCTTCCACACATATATGTATGTATGTCTACTTTTGGCATATTATAGTGTGTTGACCTTGGCTATATGTGTGTATTCCTATCCAATGTGTGTGCAAAGCATGACTGGTGCACACTGAGGAGTGTATGCACTAACATCTGCAACTGTCAGATATGTATCATCCACTGTTGTTTGCAGACATGGGCTTCATCTGTTTAAGTGTGTGAGCATGCCCAGTATGCCCTTCTGTATTGAATGTGTGGATCCATTCCAGGTAGTTTGTACTCCACTGCAGACCTTTGTATTGTACACCTACAGATAGCAAACTGTTTCCACAGGGTATCTGTAGCTCATTTGGCAATATAGGTTCATATGTTCATAGGTTCATACTAGGCTATCCGCCCTAGGGCATTTATAAGCCTAGCCAGAATGTGTTTGGCTTTCGCCACCCATTTTAAATTAATTTTGCTATGCCCTTTTTTTGAGGTTGGTATACTGTGCCTCTGTCTAACAGTGACACAGAAGTCATACCCGGGGTAAACCTATGATCTCCCATCCACTCATCAAGATTCCTCTTGAAGAGAGTAAATGAGGGACTCTGCCTAACCTGGACTGGGATTTTATTCCAGAGTGAAGGGAGCCTCTGGGTTATGAATCTGTCCCTCCAGCATGTCCTATTTATTTCAGTGCTGAGGTTCAAGTCTCTTGAGTGTTTAGCTCGATAGGATTTGGATTTTCTGAGGTGCAGCATGTCCATTAATTCCGGGTTAGACATGGCTTTATACGTCAGGCACAGATTGCCTCTGAACAGGCGGTATGCCACTGAGTAGAGCTGGAGTTTCTTTAACCGGGCAGCATATGGCATCTGTTTGAGCCCTTTGATCCTCTTGGTGAGGTACTTTTGGGGTCTTTCCAGTTGCTGCAGGTGTCTGGTAAGGTACATCCCAAAAGAGGCATTGTACTCAATTATGGGCCTGATGAGGGATGAGTAAAGAGGCACGATGACCTCCCCTGATCTAGATGTGAATCCCTTCATGATTAGGTGGGCTATATAAAATGTTTTTCTAACCACTTTGGCCACGTGGTTGTCAAATGAGAGATTGCTATCAACTTGGGTCCCCAGGTCCCTAATTACTTCTTCTGTACTTAATGGATTACCACCTATGTGGTAATTTGTGGGCACTTTGTTTTTGCCAAAGGGGATGACTATACACTTTTTGGCGTTTAGCTTGAGGCCATGGCTCTGGCACCAGTTGTCTGTTTCTATGAGGCCCTTTTGGAGGATGCTTGTGTCAGCTGGAGAGTCGATTATGGTGCCCAGTTTGCAGTCATCTGCGAACTTGGTCAGCCACAGTCCTTCCGTGTTGGTCTGTAACTTCGAGAAATATATACTGAACAAGAGCGGTCCCAGGACTGAGCCTTGTGGGACGCCACTTGCAACTGGTTTGGAGTCTGACATGGCTCCAGCAATTCTAACCATGTGGGTTCTGTCCTTGAGCCAGTTTGCAACCCATCTAGTGACATAGGGGTTTATATTTAAGCTGGTGAGCTTATCTATAAGGCCCGAGTAGGGTATTGTATCGAAGGCTTTTGCGAGGTCCAGGTAGGCTGTGTGGACCACCTTCCCCTCGTCAATGGCCTGGGTGACTGTTTCAAAGAAATCAACCAGGTTTAAGAGGCAGGATCTGCCCTTAACAAAGCCGAACTGGGTAGGATCCAGTGTCTGTAAGTCCCCAATATCTTTATTTATGAGGTCCATGATTATCCTTTCCATAGCTTTGCAGACCAAGCTAGTCAGGCTTATGGGGCGATAGTTTCCAGGATCCGTTGAGGCACCACCTTTGTGGAGAGGGACCACAGTTGCTGTACGCCACTCTTTGGGTTCATATCCTGTAGTAAGGCTGAGATTGAACAGTAGTTTTATGTTTGGGTTTAGCTCTTCTTGGAGTTCATGTAGGACGCAGTCCGGGACACCGTCTGGTCCCATTGATGCTGTGTTTTTTGCTTTAGAGAGGGCGGCTCTTACCTGAGCATCTGAGATGTCAGGGGGAATAGATATTTGCCCTTTTGGTGGGGGGGAGTTTGCGCTGAACCTGTCAGCTAGGATGTTGGCAATGTCTGTGGGTTCGGTGTATTTTTTGTCATTTTGGACTAATTCTGAGCATATGTGGGAATTACCACCCAGGTTCCTAGCATAACTAAAGAAAGCCTTGTGATTATCCTTAGTGTCCTGTGCAATTTTTCTCTCGAAGCTGGCCTTAGACGATTTTATGAGTGCCCATAGTTTTTTGCTAATACTGATCAGAGATGCCTTCCCTTTTTGGAATTTTGCTCTATCATTTAGTAGCTTCCTCCTTCTATTGTATAGCTTGTTTATGGCTGGGGTCCACCAGAAAGGATGTCTGCCTTTGGAGGATTGGGTCTTGGTTTTATTTGGGATCGCATGATCCATGCATTCCTGAAGGTGTTCATAGAATGCGTTTATAAAGGATTCTGTGGTCTGGGCCGTATTTTCCACAGGCCCGGGGGCTTTGAAGGATTCCACCTCAGTTTTGAGGAGTGTGAAATTTGCTTTAGAGAAGTTTTTCACTGTGGTTTTCTAGGCAGGAGGTGGTGTCGGGATGTGAACATCCAGTGAGATTAGTTTATGGTCTGATCTTACCAGTGAGGGATACACTTCTGGTCTGGAGCATAGAGTCCCCATGTTGGTGATGATCAGGTCCAGTATTTTTTCCCCTCTTGTGGGAGTGGTAACAAGTTGTTCCATAGCATTTGAGTTTATACATTCTAGGAACCTTTGGGCTAGGGTGTTGGAGCTAGAGTAATGCTCCCAGTCTATGTTTGGGTAGTTGAAGTCGCCCAATATAATGGTGTTTGGAGAGACCTTCATATTTTCCAGTGTTCTCATGAAGGCCGAGTGGGGTTCCTGGGTTAGGGAGGGTGGTCTGTAGCAGGCTATAAACTGGAAGGCAGTTTTACCCACTGTTAGTTGCACATGGATAGTCTCTGATGCTTTGTGCTGTGCCACCAACCTGGAGGTGTGGGTATCTTTGACGAATATTGATACTCCCCTCCTTTTGTGGGTCGGTCCAAGTTTTGCGGCGAAAAGCATGGTATGAGGTATAACCTGGTAGTGCTGGGGTGCTCTCGGAGCCTTGAACCAGGTTTCTGTTACTGCACAGATATCGATTTTCTCCATGCTAAGGAGAGTTTGAGTCGTGCATCTTGAGGTTTAGACTTCTGGCGTTGAGTAGCATTACTCTTAGTTTCTTATCCCTTGTGATACCTATGGAGGTGGGTTTGTCTTTTGAGCCTTGCCTAAAAAGGCACTATGGGGGTAGCAAGAGCCTTTGCCAATATCCAAAAGCCCAGGGGTGACAGGTGCAGGCCATCCCTAGCGAAGCATCGTGGCTTGTTGAGCATGTCATCCCAGGCTGACAGGCATTGGATCCCCTTTGAATGACACCAATAATTAAGCCAATTGTTGAAATTGATCATCTTGTCTTCATATTGTGGCATCATTCTTGGTGAGGGTAAGATGCTACTCAAGGTCAGGGTCATACCGGCCTGGGCCACATGCTCAGAGAGCTCCTCTATGTCTCTTTTCATGTAGTCCAGGGAGGTACGTCTCAGGTCATTCACACCAGCATGGACAATGACTGAGTCATATTTGTACTTGTCTTGGAGTGACCTGAGTGCTTGTGTTATGTGGCGGATCCTAGCACCCGACAGGCAGCTCACCGTGACCTTCTCCTTGTTCAGCCTGGTGAGCGGGACGTCAGTGTGCCTGATGATAGAGTCACCTATTACAAGTGTATCAGGTGTGTTGTTTAACCTTAAGGGCTGTGACTGTTCGGCACACTGGCTTTGTGAGCTATGTGTTGCACGTGTTTTGTTTTGGGGTAGCGGTTGCTTGGGTGTCTGCTTTGGAGGTCTCTGCTGCTTAGGCAGATTTTTATTTAAACTCTCCGAGTATGTTTTTGTGTGTTTATGTGTTTGGTCTGCTGTCGTGGTAGGTCTATGTGAGACTGGAATTGTACTGAGTGTGGTTTCCTTCTCCTCCTGACTGGTTACGCCAGTACTGAGTTGAGAGAGCTTAGCCTCCAGTTTGGCTATATGGATGCAGCTCTCACATGTGTTGGAATTTATTGGGAGGAGGAGAGGGTTGTCTGTGTACATGAGGCAGTTGTAACATTGCCTCAAGATTCCCAGATTCACCAGCTGGACCGGAGAGAAGATTGACAACTGACCTTTGGACATGCTAGAAGAGTACTGGGAATTTCTTTATAATTGAAACAAAAGGGCCAATGGGGAACAAGGTACTTGAGAGGACTTTGTGAGAGTGTAGTGCTTTTAATTTTTTAGTGCTGACTTATATAATTGCTTTAGTGAGCAAGTGCCTTTAGTGAGCAAGTGCCAGGTAACTTAAATGCAAAAACGACAAACAGTAACTTTCTTTTAAGTGAAACAAGGAAATGAGTACAGTAAGCAATGCAGATTTCACTAGGGATCCACAGAAGCACTGAAAAGCCGAATTTTAGGTGGTATTAGCGTTTCAGGGAAATAACAAGCAAACAAACATCACACATACAAACAGAGCTAGATTCAGCAGGCCTGGATCTAGTCTATGCTACAGCAAACAAGGTATCCCAATTTCAGTAAGAAACAGTAGAAATATGCAGGCACTATAAGCCTTTAACCAGAAATTCCCAGCTCAGAAGGGCAGAGTCCAGCCTCTCCTCCCACAAGAGTGCAGACCACGAACCTTCTTAATGTAAAATAACTGGCCTGAAGCCCAAGTGCTTAAACCAGAACTAATACACTTTTAGAATAACAGACACAGAGCCCTCAATCAACAGTTCCCAACTTAGAAGGATGTAAGCCACCTGTCCTGCCACCACAGTGCAGGCCACAAACCTTCCTAATGTAAAACAACTGGTCTGAAGCCCAAGTGCTTAATCCAAAAGACTTAGAATATGGGGTCAAACTGTGCAAGGGATAGTGTGTACTGTAGTTGATTGTGTCTGTGCTGCTTCTGCTACATGGTACTGGTGTTAACATAGATATTCAGACATGTAAACTGTTATACACTGTGATGTTTTATGTCCTCAAGTACTGTCAGGTGGTCATTCTTGCTCACAGTGATGTCCTGGGGAACAAGAGTTAATGCAGCTGTGTCTGAAGGACACTGAGGAAATTCGGAGCTATAATATATAACATTAAGTATCCTGTTTTTTGTTTATTTTGTTCTTTATTTCTTTATTTATAGCACTTTGTGTACTGTGTATTTGTCTAGCTAGTTTCACTGTGTGTGAGGTATTAACTGGAAATTGTCCACTTTTATTAAGCATCTGTTGGGTTGTTTGTTTCTGATAACCTGTTGCAGTTAAACTCTTTTTTCTAGAGGCTCCTTTAGCTGTTTAAAACTTTCATTTAAAGACTCACTGCTGCTTTTCAGCTGTGAGAAACATTTCTGCAGTTTGTTTCCCACCCTCCCTCTCTGTTGGTATAGTGTTTTTATAGTTGGTGGCTTTGCAGTTGCCCGCCCCTAGTGTAAATTTGATCTGGGACCCTTCTCCCAGTCTAGTGTCATTACCTCATTCTACCCAGTACAGGGAGAACATTTGAGAAGGCCATTCAGCTTTGTTTCTGTACTCCTTTCTCTCTTTCCTTTCTCTCTTTCCACTTAAAAAAAAATGTATCTGCTTTTACTGTATTTGTGTTTCTTCCTACTTTATTTTGCTTTTGTGTCATCTTAAAAGTACTCAATTGTATTTATTACCACTTGGTGTAACTCATTCTAAGCCTTTTAGATTAAGCACTTGGGCTTCAGACCAGTTGTTTTACATTACAGGCCTGCTGAATCTAGCTTTGTTTGTATAACTTGAGCACTAATCCAGGCATTCTTTAAAGTATTCAATTGTATTTATTACAGCTTGGAAGTAACTTGATTAAAGTGTAGCTATCATTCTAAGTCATTTGGATTAAGCACTTGGGCTTCAGACCAGTTGTTTTACATTAGGAAGGTTTGTGGCCTGCACTGCGGTGGCAGGACAGGTAGCTTACATCCTTCTAAGTTGGGAACTGCTGATTGAGGGCTCAGTGTCTATTATTCTAAAAGTGTATTAGTTCTGGTTTAAGCACTTGGGCTTCAGGCCAGTTATTTTACATTAAGAATGTTCATGGTCTGCACTCTTGTGGAAGGAGAGGCTGGACACTGCCCTTCTGAGCTTGGAATTTCTGGTTAAAGGCTTATAGTGCCTGCATATTTGAACTGTTTCTTACTGAAATTGATACACCTTGTTTGCTGTAGCATAGACTAGATACAGGCCTGCTAAATCTAGCTTTGTTTGTATGCTTGTTGTTTGTTTGCTTGTTATTACCCTTAAACGCTAATTCCACCTAAAACACGGCTTTTCAGTGCTTCTGTGGATCCCTAGTGATATTTGCATTGCTTACGGTACTTATTTCCTTGTTTCACTTGAAAGAAAGTTACTGTTTGTCGTTTTTACATTTAAGTTACCTGTAACACATTGCATTTAAGTTACCTGGCACTTGCTCACTAAGTCAGCACTAAAAAATTAAAAGCACTACACCCTCACAAACTCGCCTTGAGTACCTTGTTCCCCATTGGCCCTTTTTTTCAATTATAAAGGAATTCCCAAACTATTCTAGCATGTCCAAATGTCAGTTGTCAATCTCCTCTCCGGTCCAGCTGGTGAATCTGGGAATCTTGAGGCAATGTTATAACTGCCTCATATACACAGACAACCCTCTCCTCCCAATAAATTACAACACATGTGAGAGATCAACCATATAACCAAACTGGAGGCTAAGCTCTCTCAACTCAGTACTGGCGTAACCAGTCAGGAGGAGAAGGAAACCACACTCACTACAATTCCAGTCTAACATAGACCTACCACGACAGCAAACCAAACACATAAACACACAAAAACATACTCGGAGGCTCTAAATAAAAATCTGCCTAAGCAGCAGAGACCTCCAAAGCAGACACCCAAGCAACCGCTACTCCAAAACAAAACACATGCAACACATAGCTTACAAAGCCAGAATCCATTATAAATGCATTCTATGAACGCCTTCAGGAATGCATGGTTCATGCAATCCCAAATAAAACCAAGACCCAATCCTCCAAAGACAGACATCCTGTCTGGTGGACCTCAGCCATAAACAAACTATACAATAGAAGGAGGACGCTACTACATGATAGAGAAAAATCCCAAAAAGGGAAGGCATCTCTGATCAGTATTAGCAAAAAACTACGTGCACTCATAAATTCGTCCAAGGCCAGCTTCGAAAGAAAAATTGTACAGGACACTAAGGATAATCACAAGGCTTTCTTTAGCTATGTTAGGAACCTGGGTGGGAATTCCCAGATATGCTCAGAATTAGTCCAAAATGACAAAAAAATATACCAAACCCACAGACATTGCCAACATCCTAGCTGACAGGTTCAGCTCAAACCCCCCCTCCCCAACAAAAAGGCAAATATCTATCCCAGCAGAGTGCTGCCCCCCTGACATCTCAGATGCTCAGGTAAGAGCCGCCCTCTCCAAAGCAAAAAACACAGCATCAATGGGACCAGATGGTGTCCTGGTCTGCGTCCTACATGAACTTCAAGAAGAGCTAAACCCAAACATAAAACTACTGTTCAATCTCAGCCTTACTACAGGATATGTACCCAAAGAGTGGTGTACAGCAACAGTGGTCCCTCTCCACAAAGGTGGTACCTCAACAGATCCTGGAAACTATCGCCCCATAAGCCTGACTAGCTTGGTCTGCAAAGCTATGGAAAGGATCATCATGGACGTCATAAATAAAGATATTGGGGACCTACAGACACTGGATCCTACCCAGTTCGGCTTTGTTAAGGGCAGATCCTGCCTCTTAAACCTGGTCGATTTCTTTGAAACAGTTACCAAGGCCATTGACGAGGGGAAGGTTGTCCACACAGCCTACCTGGACCTCGCAAAAGCCTTCGATACAATACCCCACTCGGGCATTATAGATAAGCTCACCAGCTTAAATATAAACCCCTATGTCACTAGATGGGTTGCAAACTGGCTCAAGGACAGAACCCACATGGTTAGAATTGCTGGAGCCATGTCAGACTCCAAACCAGTTACAAGTGGCATCCCACAAGGCTCAGTCCTGGGACCTCTCTTGTTTGGTATATATTTCTCGGAGGTACAAGCCAACATGGAAGGACTGTGGCTGACCAAGTTCGCAGATGACTGCAAACTGGGCGCCATAATCGACTCTCCAGCCGACACAAGCATCCCCCCAAAAGGGCCTCATAGAAACAGACAACTGGTGCCAGAGCCATGGCCTCAAGCTAAACGCCAAAAGTGTATAGTCATCCCCTTTGGCAAAAACAAAGTGCCCACAAATTACCACATAGGTGGTAATCCATTAAGTACAGAAGAAGTAATTAGGGACCTGGGTACCCAAGTTAATAGCAATCTCTCATTTGAATACCACGTGGCCAAAGTGGTTAGAAAAACATTTTATATAGCCCACCTAATCATGAAGGGATTCACATCTAGATCAGGGGAGGTCATCGTGCCTCTATACTCATCCCTCATCAGGCCCATAATTGAGTACAATGCCCCTTTTGGGATGTACCTTACCAGACACCTGCATCAACTGGAAATACCCCAAAAGTACCTCACCAAGAGGATCATAGGGCTCAAACAGATGCCATATGCTGCCCGGTTAAAGAAACTCCAGCTCTACTCAGTGGCATACCGCTTGCTCAGAGGCGATCTGTGCCTGACGTATAAAGCCATGTCCAACCCGGAATTAATGGACATGCTGCACCTCAGAAAATCCAAATCCCATCGAGCTACGCATTCGACAGACTTGAACCTCAGCACTGAAATAAATAGGACATGCTGGTGGGACAGATTCATAACCCAGAGGCTCCCTTCACTCTGAAATAAAATCCCAGTCCAGGTTAGGCAGAGTCCCTCATTGACTCTCTTCAAGAGGAATCTTTATGAGTGGATGGGAGATCGTAGGTTTACCTCAGGTATCACTTCTGTGTTACTGTTAGATAGAGGCACAGTATACTAACCTCGATAAAGGGCATAGCAAAACTAATTTAAAATGGGTGGTGAAAGCCAAACACACTCTGGCTAGGATTATAAATGCCCTAGGGCAGATAGCCTAATATGAACCTATGAACCTATGGTATTGTGGGCAAATGCCTACATATTCATGCAAAGTTATGCCATTCTTGAGGGGGAGCTGCAGACACTTGCTGCTTGGTCTGTGTATCTGGTTCAGCACCTTGGTACAGTACATGCAGAGGTTCCCATACTTGTACATCCATCAACATGACAGTATAGCCTTATCTTGCTGTGGCAATACCTCACAGCTGTACAGATTCACACAGGTTACCCAGAGGCAGGGGCCATAAGTCAGGACATTACCCCTACTGTGGTGTATGGGCAGGTTTGTAGCCACCCATTTATGTGTTTGCAGCTAGGGATAGTGTGTGCACATGGCTGTGTGTCGGACCTTGCACATTCCATGCTGCTCATGCTCCCATCCTCCCTCTATTATTCTATCCTCTTCCATACATTATGCATACATTCTCTGATACTTTCTCTAAGGTTATCACTTCATCACAGCTGTGTTTTTATGTTGGCCCACAGTTCATGCAGTAAGACATGTTGGGCATGTCACTGTGGTTTGTCCACATAGCATTGTATATAGCTTATGTGGAGTGTGTTATGTTGTTATTTGGGTGTCCATGACATAACATGCATTGGCAGTACATGTGAGACACAGGCCTTTGACCGAGGCATGTAGGCCATTTGGTGGTGTTGCAGGCAGCTCTGGCAGGCCATTGCATTCTGTCAGTCATACAGTCCCAGACCGCCATACAGTATATTCCCCTGGGGTGACAGGGTAGGTGTGCTAGGTGTTCATGCCAATACTTTCTATCAGTATTGATCAGGTGGTGTGGATGCTGACAGGGTGCTACTTACAGCTAGTGACACACCTGCATGGGACACCTGCACTGCATGCTGCATTCTTTTACTATTGCCAAAAACAGGTGGGAGTTATATTGTACCCATTCCAACAGCAGGGATGCAACCAGAGAGGTACCTCTGGGTGGTGTTTGGGTGAGCTGGGTACATGTGTGCTATAGACACTACTCGCATCTGATGCACAGATATGCATGGGACATTCCAGTTATGCTGGCATGTGCAGGTACATCAGCTGTTTCCCAATACATCAGTCCTATCACCTTTGTGATCTGCAAGTGTTCGGGCAGATGACACCGGTATTCCCTACTACAAGCCTAGATAATGTGATGTATACCTGTATGTACAATTTCAAGGGTGTGTCCATTTCACAGCTACACATTATATACTGTATATCTGGGGTACTTTCCCCTGTGTCCTGCTTGTATGCCTAGCCCAACAGCCGTGCTATGTCAATCTTTCAGATGGTGACACATATTACCGCCATTCATTTACAATGGTTTACTGCTAGCATGTGTTATTCTCATGGGAATTGTCTTTGGCACTGCAGTTGTGAGGACTTGGCACTGTCATCAGCCGTAGTGGGCAATGGCCACCACGTCATACCTCAACATGCATACATACTGACCACTTTCACACAATATGAAACACACACCAACCTAACACACACATACCTGCATATTGCACAAATGCTACAATCTATCCTGTTACCTTGGCCACCTCTGGGCATCTGTGCTCCACTGGTATTATACTTACACATACATGTTACTACATTTCTACATAGGCTTGGGGGGGGGCACTCCTGACTGTTTCTACATTGCTACACAGGATTGGGGGTGGCACACCTGACTGTTACTACCAGTCTACATAGGATTGGGGGAGGCACACCTGACTGTTACTACATGCATACATAAGCTATGGGGGGCACAGCTGGCTGTTTCTACATTGATGCACAGGACTGGAGGGGCACACCTGACACTTGTACACATTTGCTATGACTTTACTGGTATGTTAAGTACTCCATTTCATTCTGTTTTCTAACCTATCATGCTGACTAGAGGCATGTCAGTGTACTGCAGGTTATATGTTTGATTGACCTACATATTAGGTTCTGACTTCCTACCCTTCAGAACTAACATCCCACTGCCTGACCTGATGTAGTCTGTCTGTGTAGGCCAGGGGGGGCAGGTTACCCATAGGCATCATTCAGTGGCCTTAGCACAGCCTTTGTTTGTGTTTGTCTACACCTGTCCTTCTGGCTGTGAATGTTGTTGAGTATGTGAACCTCCCAGATCGGCATGTGTGTGTCATATGGACACACATGTGGCCCAGCACATTTCCTGTAGTGAGTTTTGTCACTATGTGTAGTACTGGCTACTATAGTGACACCCGTATTTGGTACAAATCTCATGCTGCTACTATACGTGTCTACTATCTGCTGGCATCTCATTCAGCCACCCATCTACTATCTGCTGGCATCCCATTCAGCCACCCGATTCCCTTTCATGCTCACATCCATACCATAGATACAGGTAACAACACATACTATTACATTTGGCAATTGGTAAGTTAAGTGACTTACCTTGTGGGTGTGCCAGTATTGAGGGTGGTGCTGAAGGGCTGCCTATGTCAGATGCACATAGTACACACCCTACACATGGCTGAGTACAGGTAGAGCCATGTTTGGCATCCCTTTTACTGTATGTGGGAGTCAGAGAGAGGTGTCATTCCCTGGGTCCCTCCTGTGTCAGTGTATGTGCTATGCATTGCCTCTTTGCCAAGGCCAGGGCATACTGGGCACGCCTCCTTCTGCCTACTGGGCAGGCTCCGGTTGTTCCTCCTCTGAGTCACTCTTTGCCTGTGCAGGCCTTGGCAATGGTGGGGGGCTGTGTGACCCTGCCCCATGCTGTTCCTGCTGCAGCTGTTTCTGCAGGATCATATTGTGTAGCATGGCACATACAATGGCAATTTGAGTACATGTAGCTGGTGAGTACTGCAAGGCTTCACTGGATATGTCCAGGCACTGGAACCATGATTTGAGCATTCCCAAACTCATGCTCTATTATAATTCTGGTCTGTGCGTGTGCCTCATTATTTAGTTCTTGTTCAGGTGTGTGTGCATTTCTGATGGGTGTCATCAGCCATGGCTCCAGTGCGTACCCAGCATCCCCCACTAGGTGACTGTAAGGAATGTCCCCATTGGGAAATCTCTGGTATAGCTGCATCAGATGCCAGATGTGGGAATCGTGACAGCTTCCAGGGCAGCCAGCACACACATTCATTATTATGCCCTGGGCATCGCACATGACCTGGCAGTTGATGGAGGGAAAGCCCTTGTGGTTGATGTAACCCTACCCCACTCACCGGGTGGTGCTTTGATGCATATGTGTGTGTGCAGTCTATAGCACCCACTGCCTCAGGGTATTCTGATATTTGGTGGCACAGATGCATATTACTGGCCAACGCCTCATGGGTGTTGGGGAAATATATGTACTCACCGGCATGTGCTGACATGCCATCCAGGAACTGGTGGAATACCCTGGATGCTGATGCCTGCGAGATCCCCATGATATCTCCAGTTGGGCTTTGGAAGGTACCTGTAGTTAGTATTCTTAGGCCTACAAATACCTTGGTATTCACTGGGATGGGTTCCCCTCTGTTAGTTCTGTGTGTGAGGCATGGCCAGCACAGCTCAACAATTTGCTGTAGGAAGTCCCTGTCCACCTGATAGCGCTCCACTATCTTCAGCTCATTTAGACCCTGGTAAGTTACCTTGGGTCTGTACACTCTTCTCTGTTTCCTCACTGTGGGTTGGACGACAGCATTCACATCCTCACCCCCCTCAGCCTCTTTCACATGTTGATGTATTCCAGCTATTGCAGCCCCTATCATTTTGTTGTTTTTTTTTGTTAAAAGCTCCCCACTTGCATACACCGGTGGTGTAGGCTATGCGGAAACAAACAGAGGGAAAGGTGTTTGCATAGCATATAGTAGTGTTCTGGGCTGGGCTGGTCTGCTGCCTGTGTAATTGGCTGATTCTGATACATTTCACCTGCCAGCTATGCTAGTTGTCCTAGATTACCTTCCTACTGCTGATTTCCCTTCCCATTGCCTTCCTGTTTAAGCCCGGGGGTGCGCCACACAAACACAGTGCTCAAATGTGCACAGAGCTGCTGTTTCCTGGTTTACTTTTTTTTTTCCTTTAAAACCCAGTGCATGGTGCGCACATCCACTTAGGCAATGTAAAGAGTGCTAGGCAGCCTCAGACACACCCCCTTGCTTAGCTCTGCTAAGCTAAGGGCAAAACTGAGCCACAGGGCACCAATCCACTTACAATATGCCTGACACCACC
>NC_056732.1:807202796-807472796 GCF_019279795.1 Protopterus annectens | reverse complement strand
TCTTGTAGTGAATGTCATGGCCCATAGTTGTGGACTAGATTCTGCTTCATCTGCAGAGCCATTTACAACACATAAACTTGAATGAGGGGTTGCCATGTTGCTGCTGCTGTCAATTGGTCACCGTTGTTATCATTGTTGAAACAATTGAAAGAGAGAGCTGCACTGCCACTGTCAGAAAGTGGTTGTGAGAGTTGCACTCCAGGCCAATGATTATTACTGTCAACTTAAAATTGCATAATATGTCATGTCTAATCATATGATTTTTTTATTCTTTTATCCTATCTCACTAATCGATGTTAAAGCTTTGATGTATGAGACTCTCTATCTTTGTAAATTTTCTCACATACTGCTGATGTATTGTTTATTGTTTAGACTGGATTGTATAAGACTTTTTATGTCTGTACTTAGCTCAATTATCACTGTTATATGATTGTTTGTATTACCATGTTGATGTTAATCTAATTGTGGAGCCTTTCTCCTCGGGCCTCCACTGTAAATGGACCTGTGTCCAGTGAGACTATCCTGGTAAACAATTGCAAAATAAATAAATAAATGTTATCAGAATGCAGCAGGGCATACAAATTCTGCAGGCAGTAAGAGGCTGATGTTGAATGGCCTCCACCTAGCTTGTCCAGACAATGAAAGAGTGGTTTGAGCAGGACAACTACCTGCTCAGTGACTTATGATATGCTTCAGCAGCTCTCTGTAGATATCAGACTAGTCTCATTAGTCAAGGTTTGAGTGGGCAGCCTGAATCCCTTGGAAAACAAAATGGGATGAGGACATATAATAAAAAGGGGGTGATTACTCAACACTACTTATGCCCCTATGCAGACAGGAGGGGATTCATAAGAAAACAGGGGTGATTACTCAATATAATCATTACTACATACACCACTATATAGACAAGGAAATAATTAGTAACTGCTTCGGGAATGTTTTCCCAATCTTCCAACCCTTTTCCTGTTATAGTTTTATAAGGCTTCCTCTGACCTCTGACCCTTATCATAATCTGATTTCCAAAGTCTCTCCCTCTCCTCTTTCATTGCTATTGTCTGTTCTATAAGCTATTTATGTACTCTTCTCACCCAGTTTTCCATAGATCCATGATACTGAGTGACCCCCCAGCAAACCAGTATTGCTCTTGATTAAACCTTGTTTACTACACACTGTGTCCTGCTCATTTTCCAAGACCTCACCAAATCTTGGCATCCTAGCCTCTGTTTCAAAGTCTTTTACTTTTATCTAGTTCCACCAAAGCAAAGCTAAGTACCTTTGATTAAAAAACACTCTTGAAGTTATTTTTCTAGCAAACATTTTCCTGCTTTTGGTTGTGCATTTCACAATATTTTTGTAAATAAATTGTTCTTCCTTTCACTGTTCCTGCTGTAAGGCTGTCTTCAACAAAGGATTTCCAGAGAGTTGCTTAATTTGCTTGTGGTAGCATTGCACTTGTGCATCTCTTCTATTATGTTTGTTTGCAGGGCGAGTAGTAACACAATGACACTGGAGCATACTTCTCAACCTTTTAGCTCAAGAAATCTGGACAAAGCCTGACATAATGAGGGCACAAAGGCCAAATAAACATGGAAAGATATTACATATTGCTCTTATAAACTTAGAAAGTTGCTGTAATAACACGGTATGTATTAAAATACATTTTCTAAAGGATATGAAGCCTGAAACTCAAATGTATGACATTACTAATTTCATTTCTCAGATCATCACAGTGATTTGTCAGAAAACAAACAATTTTGTAAGGAACAGACTGCAAGTTTGAAGCAAAAATCTGGACAGTTGAGAGGTGTGGAGGCTAGACTCTCACATACAAGTGCACATATGGTTGTCTAAACCACACACTCACACACACACACACACACACACACACACACACACACACACACACACACACACACACACACACACACACACACACAACACCTACCTCACAACACACAGGTTGACTAAGGTATGCTGAGGCACTTGTAAGCAATCTTCCTAAACTACAAAGCTCACCTAGACTGCTTGTTGGAAAAGCTATGCCTAAGAAGCCCATAGGCACTGAGATAAAATCTGCAAAGCCTAACACCACACCAATAGGCACAGTCAATGGAGTCCCAAACACTATGCCGCTAAGGCAAGAAACACACTTCCCAGTACTCTAGTCATAGAGGACTCCGTTGTAAACCATACTGATGCCCATCTAACCAGTCTCAACAAGGTGAGGATAACAGTTAGCTGCTTATCTGGAGCCAGGAGCTAACAAATCATACATGTTCTCAAGTCATTACCCCAGAGGTACTAGGATGATTCCATTATAGTCCATGTAGGTGTAAATTACCTGAAACATTTCTCCCTGGACTATATGAAGAATAAGAAATTATGGAGCTCAGTCTGTGTGTCTCAAGCTGGTATGAGCCTTGCATTGAGCAACATATTACTATCACTAAGGTGATGACAAAATAAAAGCAAAATAAGTTTGATTTTAAAATTCACTCGAAGAACCACAGAAAAACAGCAAAGGACCACGGCTTGCCCAAATAGAGTTTTATTCAAATACTGAGCGCTTTCATCTGCACTATCAGCAGACTTCATCAGAATATACAGAAAGAAAGTACATACAAGTTTAAATATTCTGTTAAGACATCACATGACTTCACACACCCAATCAAATAAAATAATAAATGAAATGAAAGACATAAATCATATTGTTATCCAGAATTTAAAAATGATTAATCACTGTAAGAACAGCAGTTACTGTCCTTTCCACAAAAACTATTAAACTTTGTAAGATTTTAATTTTAAAACACTACCAACAGGAGGGACTCTAGGTCAACTAGTGTCCTAGGCAAAAGGGGTTCCATGGTGCCCCCACCACATTACCAGGTGCCCCCATCCTAGTCTACCTACACCAAATAAATACTGGAAAAGTGCCCCTGCTAGACTGGTGCCCTAGGCGGCTGCCTAGTTGGCCTATGCCTAAGGCTGGCTATGACTACCAATAGAAATTTGTTCATTGAGCCCAGTGTGCAGACTAGCATTTAATTTTATATGAAAAGAGACATGATTGAGCTCTCTGAGTATGTGTCCCAGGCAGGTATGTCCCTAGCCTTGAGCAGCATATTACCCTCACCTAGAATTATGTCACAGTATAAACAAAAAATGATCGATTTCAATAATTGGCTTAGATTTTGGTGTCATTCCAAGGGTATCCAGTTTCTGTCAGCCTGGAATGACAGGATTGACAAACCTCCGTGCTTTGCCAGAGACGGTTTGAACCTGGCACCACTAGGCTTTCAGCTGCTGGCAAAGGCTCTTGCCTCTCCCATAGTGCCCCTTTTAGGCAAGGTTTCAAAAACAAAACTTACCAATGTGCAAAATAAGGATTATGCTGCTAAATGCTAGGAGCTTAACCCAAAAACTGTACATGCAGATGTCTGTGCAGTCAAAAAAACCTGGATTCAAGGCCTCAGAGAGTACCCTGGCCTTGCAAGGCTACAATGCCTTCCACAGCTTCAGACTGCAAAACGAACATGTGAGAACCAAATGAGGCAGTGTTTCTATCTATATTAGAGATAAATTCACCTCTTGACTGGTTAGACAGGACAACACAATGGAGTTACTCCAAGTTCAGATTACTGTGGGTAAGCCCCATTCAAGTCATAGCTAGCTCTAGATCCCCCTCCATGGATCATGATGCTCACAAGGCTTACTTGACCCAACTGGAGTCAAACCTACTCTAGCCCTAACTCACTAGTGCAAAAGTTCCTTGACGTTGTTAACTCAAATGCCCTGGAACAAATTGTTCAAACCCCAATAAGAGAAACAAACATACTAGATCTGGGCCTCCGTAACATGATAAATAAATGCATCACCACAACTGTCAGACCCTCATTAGTTAAATCTGACCACCAATCAGTCACCTTCGAACTGGTACTAACAGCAGAACTCACAAAGGGTGAAGTCAGACTAAAATATTTCACCAAGGCAAACTATACCCTCCTAGGGGAAGGTATAAATGCTTTCCAGGCCCCAACCCCAGCTGAAAGTGGTAACTACACCAACGCTTACATTACAGCCCTGTACAATCACTTGTATAAGTGTATAGACTTGGCTGTTCCAGAGAGAATCAAAGCCAGAGTCTCAAGTAAAAACAAGCAACCTTGGTGGACATCCAGCATCAACAAACTTTACAACAAATGCAAAACGTTGCTGTCTAGAAAAACTAAGGTGAGACCTCAACAATGGAAAATCACCCTCCTCATCAACAGGCAAATAAGACAACATATCAAATTTTCAAATGGTAACTTCAAGAAAAACTTAGTAATCACAGCCAAAGAAAACCATATGGTGTTTTATAGCTACGCACACAACATAAAAGGTAGAACACAAGCATGTGCCGAACTAGTGACTAATGGTCTCACACACACTGATCCCTCAGAGATAGCAAACCTACTGGCGGACAGATTTGTTGAACATTTCATGCCCTTATACTCTCTAAACTTATCACAAACCTTGCCCCCAACTACCCCCCACCCTACATATCTGAAGAGCAGGTTATTAAAGACTTGTCTAAGGCAAAAAAACACTGCCTCCATGGGACCAGACAACATCCCCAGGCTGTCTTCTAAACAAACTAAAACGTGAACTAGCATCACCACTAAGTACGCTATTCAATCACAGCATAACCACAGGTTATGTTCCTGTGGAATGGAGAACAGTAGCAGTTATTCCCCTCCACAAAGGTGGCTTAGCAACAGTCCTAGGAAATTATAGACCCATAAGTCTGACCAGCTTCATTTTATGGCCATGGAATATATCGTCATGGACCTCATAAATAAAGACATAGTCAACCTCCAAACCCTGGATCCAACCCAATTCAGCTTTGTCAAGGGCAGATCCTCATTGTTAAACCTGGTGAATTTCTTTGAAAATATGACCAGGACCATTGACAAGGGTAAATCTGTGCACACAGCATACCTTGACTTGGCCAAAGCCTTGAACAATCTCACACTCAGGCATTACTGATAAAACTTATCAAACTGAATGCAAACCCCTTTTGGGAAGATGGGTTGCCAACTGGTTCATAAACTGGTCACACACTATCAAAGTGGGTAACTCCACATCAACCAGTAGACCTGTCACCAGCAGGCAGCCGCAAGGGCCGTGCTAGGCCCCTTACTGTTTGGTATATACTTTTAAGAAGTTCAGGCCAAAACTAAAGGGCTGTGGCTGACCAAGTCTGCAGATGATTGCAAAATGGGTGCAATTATCGAATCCCCAAATGATGTCAGTATACTTCAGGAGGGTCTTACGCAGACCAACAACTGGTGTCTTAGTCATGGTCTCAAACTAAATGCAAAGAAATGCATCATCATTCCCTTTGGTAAAATAATGCCCCTTCACACTATCAAATTAACAACAATACCTTATGTACCTATGAAATGACAAGGGATCTAGGATCACAAGTAGATTGCGACCTTAACTTTGACCACCATGTAGGCTTTCTATATAGCACACTTGACTAGCAAAGGCATAGCCTCTAGAACAAAGGAGGTTATAACCCCTCTATGCTCATTATTAATCAGGTCCATAATTGAGTATGACGCCTCTTTTGGCATGTACCGTACGAAGCACCTGCAGCAATTGGAGAGACCTCAGAGGTTTCTAATAAAGAAGATCAAGGGACTCCAGCATGTGCCTTACACAGACTGACTGAAGTCCCTGTCACTATACTCAGTATCATATAGACTTCTTAGAGGAGACTTATGTCTGGCTTACACAGCAATCTCTGACCAAACTTAATGAACTTGCTGCACATCTTCTCCAGGTGCTCTGGTTTACTCCCACATTACAAAGACATGCGTCTGGAGCATTTTTCCCGGGCCTCCACTGAAAATTAGCTTTGTTCCAAGTCGGACTTTCCTGGTTAACAAATGTTAAAAAAAAAAAAAATCTGTAAATCAAACAGGACTAGAGCTACCCATTCCAGGGACCTAACTATGGCTTAGGACTTTAATAGAATGTGCTGGAGGGACAGATTTGTCTCCCAGTGACTACTGCATCTTTGGAAAAGGCTGCCAATTCATGTGAAGCAGAGCACCTCTATGCCACTGTTCTAAAGGAACCTGGACAAGTGGATGGGGCACTCTAAATTCACACTGAGGATAGTGCTCACAGCCCTCCTGGACATGGGTAGTCATTCAATCCTGGGTATTGACTAGAGTATCTATGGTATTACATTGGGATGAAACAGCTAGGCTTGAAATGACCTCCGGACTGATAGCCTAGCAACCTCCTATGATCCTATGATCCTGTAAAAAATGGATTCAAATGCCTTTTGAGAGGTTAGCTAACCTGGGTAACTATGTCATCAATAAAATACTCCAAAGCATTGATTCACTAGTCAGGGATCTAAAAACTCATGTAGGTAGTAACTCAGCTGTCAACGAACATGTGTCAAAGGTAGTTCAAAAATCCTTCTATGTTGCTCAACTTATAAATAAGGGTATGAAATCTAGTGAAATCTAGGACCAGAGAGGTCATCATACTAATGTACTCAGCTCTCATCAGACCCATCATAGAGTGTAATGCAGAATTTGGTGTGTACCTGACCAGACATATGCTGCAAATGGAATATCCACAAAGGTTCCTTACAAAAAGAACACAATGAGTAAAAACAACATCCTACACTGATCAACTCAAAGCCCTTTTTCTTTATTCAGTATCATGCAGACTTCTGAGAGGTGATCTTTCCCTGGCCCCTGTTTTGATGAACCTTTTGCATATCCACTAAACAAACAACATCAGGACTACTAGATCAAAAGACCTATATTTTGCTTGTGACATAAACTGGATATGTTGAAGAGAGAGAAATATCTTTCTCTGAGAATTCCCATTCTGTGGAACGGGCTTCCCATCCATGTGAAGCAGAATTCTTCCCTAAACCTATTTAAGTGCAACTTTGACCAATGAAAGTGTTGAACTGGTGGTTAATGGTTAATGGTGCCATAATCTCTGAGCCTGGTGTTCTACCATTTGGGCAATGTACAAAGGTTTAGACGCCTTCTCTGCTTCTACTCCTCCATATTAGAATGCTTGCTGCAACTTTTCCACAGTGGCTGTCATTATTCCACTATCAAAGTGCAAATGGCTGCTATCTCAAGTTTCCATGTAAGGCAGAATGACAATTCTTTAGCTCTCTTAAAAGTCTCTAAAGCTTTTTTGAAAGGAACATTTCTCCTGTGAACACCTGTCAGAGATCCAATACCCCCAGGATATTACTATCATGCTATAGACATTAGCTTAACCCCCTTTTGAGCCAGCAGCATCAGTTTATTTCATGGAAAACTTTTTTTTTTCTGATGGATGTTATGTCAGCCAGATGGATTTCAGAGCTGCAAGCACATTCCTGCAAGCCTCCCTATCTGATATTCCACAGAGACAGAGTTTCCTTGAGAACTAATGCAACCTTCCTAAGATGCTAGTACCTATAAGCTGTATAAAGTTATGAACCTATGAACAACTGTAGAACTTAGCATCACAAATTGGTGAGAATGAGGCATCCTATCATGCAGGAAGAGATGGTACAGTAAACTTGCAAAGCTGTATGCCAAATAGGAGAATCATGGGCATTGCAGGATGATAGTTCAACACGTTCTTGTTGCATCCCTAGCTTCATACCATATGTGGCAGTTGATAGAATGGTAGCTCTTCTTGTTACACTACTACCTCCCCCCAGTCGACATGGAATCCTTACAGCAGCATAGGTAAAGTCTATTGGACAAAGCATCTCAAGAAAATTTACCATTCCGTAGAAGGCACAGATGGTACTGGCTCAGTCCTGTGGTGCCACTGGGAAATAGATATATTTGTCCACATACGTCAAGAGCTGCAGTATACCTGTCCCCAGTCTGTCTATGAAAGCCCACCATGGCAAGAGTAGTGAAGGCTATACATAGCTATGTATCCAGAGATATAAAAAGGCTATGTATTTCCACCAGTTAATTTTTCTGAACCATACAAGCTCACCAAACTTATTCTATCTCTGTCAACTCTATACCTACTGTATCTAGTTCCTCCTGTTCAGTAATGATCAAGTGAATTAAGATCCCTGGTCTCACTGCAAGCTTAACTGCTTCTTAGTTTGACCTACTCATTTTAGTTGCACCAAAATCCAGTGCATGAAATGACACTCAGCAGCCCATGAGAAGAAGGTATAGTCATGGACATATCATTTTTTCATGCTCAGATTGGTTATAAAAAGTGAATCCATTATTCCATATAAAAATATTCTTTGCACAGACCACGTGTATGAATTTCAGTCTCCAACTGAAACCTCAAATCTGGTTTTGAAAGTAGAAACTTTATCTTCCATGAGGAGAGAGTTTATTTCCAAGAAAATAAATCGGTTCAGTTACAAAAGTGTTACATTACAAGATCATGTAGTGGTAGTCGCCGACAGTAGCTTAAGAGTTAGGCAGACTCACGGTCAAAACAGGGTGGGGAATTTCATTGCTCAAAAGACAAATCAGAGATTACTAGTTAAGAGCCAAATTAAGACAGGAAAGTACAGTACAGCTTTCAGTCTTTAAGAGTAGCTTGGATTATGTAGTCCAGAAGTCTTTTTTGCTCAGGAACACGTGAATTCTTTTAAGTTGGTCAATGTTTTCTTTAAAGTGCATTTAAAAATATAAATAAATAAATAAAAAAGAAATGTATTAAACAATATGCCTAGTAAGGGAAGAGAGTAGAGGGGTTAAGACTGTGTTCATCCTATAAGCGATGATCATACAAATCAACTGAACAAGGGAGATGAACTTCCTAACTACAACCAAGACATGATGTTCAAAAGACTGACTGTTTATCCACATAGGTTCCTAAGTCTCATATAATTGTATATTCAAAACTGTATTTTTTAGCATATGTAATAAACAAGCCCCTATTAGAAGAATGTGTCATAGCCAGCCCTTACTCATGCCTAAATAAATCAACAAAATAACTCATGCACACCAGGGGCAAGACGTGGAAAACCTGGTCTCAACAAAAACACAGCAAAACCTTGAAGCCTACAAATACTGCTATAACCTCTCCAAAACCAAAATTAGAGTCAACAAAAAATTATACTGTACCACACATCAGGACACCTATCAAAACAAGCATTTCTGGTCATCCATTAAGCATTTATTATCCCTTGAGAAGAAAGATTGTCCCAAATCCATCACAGAATAGCAGCACACCATCAGGTACTGCATCAAAATTTAAATTGCACATTTTATAGCCACTCTAATAAAAAATAATTCATCCACTAATTGAAACACCTGTCAGCAACAAACAACTACTCTGCCACTCTAACACTACAAGCTATAACAACAAACTCCTACAGAAACTAAAATCCAGTACTTCTGCAGTAGACAGCCTTCCCCAGTGTATTTCAAACTGGCTGCAGATACTATAGCCTCCCCTGTAGCCATTTAAAAAAAATAGATCTATCAATGAATCCTATGTCTCATCACTTTGCAAAAAAATCATGCAGTCCACCACTAAATAAACTTGGCATCTCGACTAATTTCTCAAACTGTAGGCCAACTGCAATATTATCGCCTTTGTCCAAGATCCAAGAAAAATGTGTCCACAGGCAACATCTCCAACATGTGCTTGACCATCAGCTTCTCACCCCTAAACAGCATGGCTTTCACTCTGGGCACAGTACTATCTCTGCCTTTTCAACTTTCCCAACACCATTAGCATAGGTTCATAGGTGTATAATAGGCTAATGTCCACTAGGGCCTTTATAAGCCTAGCCACACAAGTCATATGTTTTAGATGTTTATATACGTATAGGGTGATTGCTGGTTATGTCATAATTTACTGCCTGCCTCTGTCCATCAGACACATGGGCACCAGGCTAGGGGTGAATTTTTGATTTCCCATCCAATGGTCCAAGTTACACTAAAACAGGGTTATTTAGAGACTTTGTTTCACATTGATGGGAAGTGTGTTCCAGAGAAAATTAATTTTCTGAGATGCATATCTGTTTCTCCAAAATATTCTATTTATGTTGCAATCAAAATGTAGGTTTCTCGATCTAATAGTACTGATGCTATTTGTTTTGTGGAAGTGCAAATGATTCATCCGAGGTGGGTCCAGGAATGTCTTTTATGCAAGGCATAGATCACTTCTCGGTAGTCTGTAGGATACTGAGTCCAGAGATAGGGTGATCTGCACAGGACACTGTTTTTGACTTGTAATTATTTTTTTAAGGAAGCTTTATGGACAGTTGCTGCATGTGTCTGATCAATTACATACTGAAGTAATTGGCATTGTACTCAATGATGGGTCTGGTGAAGGTTGAGTGCAGTGGTACAATAATTTCCCTAGACCAAGATGCCATGTCCTTATTTATAAACTGAGCACCATAGAAGGATTTCCTTACTAGCTTGGATACATGTTAGTCGAAGCCCAGGTTATTGGCTCCATGTGTGCCTAGAACCTTGACCAGTGAGTGAACTCTTAGGGGTGTTTTATTGATGACGTAGATTCCTGTGGTGGCTGACTTCCGAAAAGGTACTATGATGCCTTTCTTGGTATTAAGTTTTAAGCCATCTATTTAGTATGTGTCATTTATCTGTTTTATACACTCTGGTAAGATGTTAGTGTGTTGGAGGGATACTCTGATTGCTCCCAGCTTGCAATCATTTGTGAACTTGGTCAACCAGAAGACAATGACATTGATCTTGACCTCTGAGAAGTAACTGCCAAAGAGGAGTGTGCCCAATACAAAGCCTTGAAGAAGTCCACTGGTGACTGGAATCTTTGAGGAGATGGTCTGACAAATCCTAACCTTTTTGTCCCATCTATGAGTAAACTGGCTATACATCATGTTATATAAGGGTAGGCATGACCTTCCTTTACAAAGCCAAAATGGGATGGATCCAGTGTCTGAATGTCTGCTATGAGTTTCTTGATCATTTCCATGAGAATTAATTCCATGGCTTTTCATATAAGACTAGTCAGACTAATGGGTGTGTTGTATCCAGTATCTGTTGATGGTCCACCCTTAGGAATAGTAATGGCTATTGCCATACCTCTCAACTGTCCCTGATTTTGACTCAAATTTTAGCTCTGTCCCTCTTAATCCCTCCTAAAACTAGTGACTTTTGGAGGAAAGGTGGTGAATTACACTTAATGAATAATGACAATAATTAAGAGTTATAGACTTCTTTTACTTCAGAAAATGTGTATTAATTCATATGCTCTGATTCTGTCAATGTTTCAAGTTAATAGCACTAATATTTTAAAAGTGTCCCTGATTGTCCCTGATTTTTTCTGGACTTGTCCCTGATTCTGTTGAAAGTTGTCCCCAATTGTTTGAGAGGTCTGGCTATCGCAATCCTCCATTCTCATAGCACCATGCAAAATGCAATGGCAGCCTGGCTTCTGTTTTGTTTCCTTACTTATCAACAACCTTTGATACTGTCCCTCATCTCAAGCTATTTCAACAGCTAACTCCTCTCAGTCTTGCGTCCCCATTCCTGCCATGGTTCATCAGCTTTATATCAGGCTGAAAACAGTCTGTAAAGTGGTAAAGTGCCCATTTTACCTGGAGCTATTGGGGTCCACAAAGATCTATTTTACTCGCTCTGTTTTTTACTACTGTCATTAACAACATCCATCCAGTATTTAAACATGCCTTCTTAATCAAAGATGCCAATGACTTCAACTTCATAGGTTCTACCAAAACTCTGTCCTATCCTCAACATATAACTAAACAATCATTTACCTCCATTGCATCCTGGCTTAATAAATCTGTTTGCCTACTAAGTCCAAAGAAAACAAAGGCACTCCTATTCTTTCTCAAAAAACACAAGTTGAAAATGGCTGCCTTCAGGTTACCTCCCTAAATAATATTATATAGAAACTGTTTTGCTCACAAAACTATTAAGGGCATTATAGATGACAAATTGAAATTCAACTTCCATATACATCAGAGCATCAAAAAACTCTCCCAGTACTAGGGACACATTATTGAGTCAAACACTTACATTCCTCTTACCATTCTCAGTGATACGCAGACTCTCACCAGGAATGAAGCACACACTATATAACAAAATCCTGTAGTATTCCATCAATGACCAACACAAGCTCAAATAAAAACACTGTTACCTTAATGAAAAATAATTATAAACTTGAATAATCAGGTAAGTGCCTTTGTTCCATACAAACTGAATGGAACTTTTTCAGAACTGATTAACTATAACTATCAAACCCCATTTATACACAAATTCAACCATGTGACATAAACAACACTTAAAAGACTTATTAACCAATTATCAATAAAAATAAAAATGGCTTACAAAACCTATTCTAAAACATGAAATAAAACATATTAGCAGACTTATTTGTTCTCCGATATCAGCAAATCTACTGGCCACACCTATATCTAAACTAGAACAATGGTACAGTAAAGAAGCAAGATTTGCAACAACTCTCTCTTATAGGCCACAGCACTGTATTGCCCTAAAACAACTAAGATGGCTTGAATTGACTTATTACCGGTTCCCTATTAGAAGACCGAAGACGCATTCTTTCGAATGCATCTTGGTCGAACCCAAAAGCCTGAAATGGTAAAATATCGAAGTGGCTTGTAAGCAAATTCTTTCCCTGTGAAAGAATTTGCTTGGCCGCTCCGTTACTTTGCCATTTTCGGCACTGTAGTGAGGTCTCGAAGTTTGTATATTTAAGTAGGGTGGCGCAGCCATCGGGGGTGTGGGGGGAGAAGCCCCCCACTTAATGTAATGTTTAAAGTATTTTATTTATTTATTTTTTTTGTTGGAACTAGTAAAGACATGCAGCAGGTAAGGGTGATAAAGGATAATGAGAGAAACGTACTCAAAAGCGAGGAGAGTGTGTTGAGCAGATGGAAAGAGTACTTTGAGGGGCTGATAAATGAAGAGAATGAGAGGGAGAGAAGGTTGGATGATGTGCGGATAGTGAATCATGAAATGCAGTGGATTAGCAAGGAGGAAGTAAGGATAGCTATGAAGAGGATGAAGAATGGAAAGGCTGTTGGTCCAGATGACATACCTGCGGAAGCATGGAGGTGTTTAGGTGAAATGGCAGTGGAGTTTTTAACTAGATTGTTGAACGAAATCTTGGAAAGTGAGAGGATGCCTGAGGAATGGAGAAAAAGTGTTTTGGTACAGATTTTTAAGAATATGGGTGATGTGCAGAGCTGTAGTAACCACAGAGGGCTTAAACTGATCAGTCACAGCATGAAGTTATGGGAAAGAGTAATGGAAACTAGGTTAAGAAGGGAGGTGATGATTAGTGATCAGCAGTATGGTTTCATGCCAGGAAAGAGCACTACAGATGTGATGTTTGCTCTGAGTATTGATGGAGAAGTACAGAGAAGGTCAGAAGGAGTTGCATTGTGTCTTTGTGGATTTAGAGAAAGCATATGGCAGGGTGCCTAGAGAGGTGTTTGGTATTGTATGAGGAAGCTGGGAGTGTCAGAGAAGTATGTAAGAGTGGTACAGGATATGTACGAGGGTAGTGTGACAGCGGTGAGGTCTGCGGTGGGAGTGGCAGCTGCGTTTAAGGTGGAGGTGGGATTACATCAAGGATCAGCTCTGAGCCCTTTCTTATTTGCAATGGTGATGGACAGGTTGACAGATGAGATCAGACAGGAGTCCCCGTGGACTATGATGTTTGCAGATGAGATTGTAATCTGTAGTGAGAGTAGGGAACAGGTGGAGGAGACCCTGGAGAGGTGGAGATATGCTCTAGAGAGAAGAGGAATGAAGGTCAGCAGGACTAAGACAGAATATATGTGTGTGAATGAGAGGGAGGACAGAGGAAGGGTGAGGATGCAGGGGTGGCGAAGGTGGATGAGTTTAAATACTTGGGATCAACAGTTCAGAGTAATGGTGAGTGTGGAAGAGAGGTGAAGAAGAGAGTACAGGCAGGATGGAGTGGGTGGAGAAGAGTGTCAGGAGTGATTTGTGACAGACGAGTACCAGTAAGAGTGAAAGGGAAGGTCTACAACAGGGTAGTGAGACCAGCTATGTTATATGGGTTGGAGACAGTGGCATTAACAAAAAGGCAGGAGTCAGAGCTTGACCTGGCAGAGTTGAAGATGTTAAGATTTGCACTGGGTGTAACGAGGATGGACATGATTAGGAATAAGTATATTAGAGGGTCAGCCCAGGTTGGAAGATTTAGAGACAAAGCCAGAGAGGCAAGATTACGTTGATTTGGACATGTGCTGAGGAGGGATGCAGAGTATATTGGGAAAAAGATGCTAAGGATGAAGCTGCTAGGTAACAGAAAAAGAGGATGGCCTAAGATAAGGTTTATGGATGTGGTGAGAGAGAACATGCAGGTGGCTGGTGTGACACAACAAGATGCAGAGGACAGGAAGAAATGGAAACAGTTGATCTGCTGTGGCGACCCCTAACGGGAGCAGCCGAAAGAAGATTTTTTTTGTTGGAACAGCCATTTTTTTCCCTAGGAAAAAAATCATTGTTCTGACAGTTTGAAATTGTAAGCTTTCGCTTACATAGGGTCGATTAATCACTGTTTGCTTTTTTAAGTGTTTGGTGATCTAATACAGACCCTTATTACCGCACCTACTCTCAGCTAATGATGTCCCACAATATAATATACAATCTACAAAAATATCCAACCCTGACAAGACTCATTCAGTACTATGTACAATCAAGACTATCACACTCGCAATTGAAACTTCTTAATGTTTACAAGTCCAGTACCATAGCAGTAGATGCCATGTATTCAGCTTATGCCAGTAAAATATGGAACTCGGTCACAGTCTCCCTGAGATTAATTTATAACCTCCTTACCTTAAAAGCTGATATTAAGAAATAACATTTGGATTGTTGGATTTGCTCTTGCTCATCCCCTGGGTGACTTCTCACAACTTAAATATCATTTCTAACACCTGCTAACTATTTATTTATTTATTTATTTAGTTATTATTTATTTATTTGTTTATTTATTTATTTATTTATTTCAGTTTGATTACTGGGGAAATCCACTGGACCTAGAAGACTTGTTTTCAGTGGAGGCCCAGGTAGAAAAGCTCCAACAGCAAATTACAAATTACAAACATGTTAATTGCAAATATATATACAAAGAAGTAGGTTCACATGACATCAAGTTGTGAATACAGTGTAATACGTATCAGGCATAATCTTACAATACATTCAAGAAAATACAGATAATAGGACAGTGGTGGAAAATGTTTGCATGTACACAGTTAGAATAATTATTAGCTGTGATAAAAATCACATGTGTAGATGTAAAAAGATTCTACAGGATTAGCCACAGTTCAACAGGAGACAGTTCTGTGTAGGTAATGGAATGTAGTAGAAGGCAAAGTAGAGGTATGAAAATTGGATGAAGTAGGGGGTGGGAGTCAGAAAAGATTAGGGGAGAGATTATGTAGGAGAGAAGCATGGACATGCCCATTTTGAAACAAGATATGAGAATAGGAGAGACTTGAAGCTAGTGCGGTTAGGGGTATTGCACAGGGAGGGAGGGAGAGAGTTCCATAGTTCAGATATGGAGCAAGATAGCAGGAGGTGACCAGGAGAACTAAATGGTTATGAATGTTTCTTGCTCATATAATTCTACTAAACTCCCTGCAAGTATAGATAGCCCTTCCTTCTCTCCAATATCTCTGTAAAAGGCTACTTTTACTCTCTAATTTAACAACTTTTGTCCCTTACTATTCACTATCTTAACACTTGTTTATCTTAAAAACCTTTCCTTACCTTGTCAGTCATCTTTCAATTTTTGCCACCATTAACTTCTTACCTCTCTTTGACACTCTCCTTCTTCTCATTTCATCTCTAGAACTAACAGGAAGTAATGCAAATACAATACTGTCTATTCCCCTACCACTTTTTCATGTTAGTATGATATATAAGCACTGCTAAATCTTCTACTTTCTGTCTGCTGTTCTATACTGTATTCGTACCAACATCCCTACAACCTACTAATAAACTTACACTTTTAGACTCTCTCCTCCTGACCAGTTTTTGACTTTTCTGTCCATCACTATAGTTATTGTATGATTATTGTTATTGCTTATTATTTATAAATATTTGTAGTATTGATTCTATATAATTTTGGTACATATATAACCATTGTGATTGTGCATCAGTGTAATTCATTACATTTTCATTTTATATTTGTAGTGCCTGTGGAACATTTCTCTCTGGACCTCCATTGAAAAAAGTTTTTTTTCAGCCCACTCAGACTTCTCTAATAAACAAATGCTAATAAATAAATAATACCTATTTTAAGAGGGTTATCAACAATGTGACAACCGGATGGGTACACAGCTTCTAATACACTGTGATATATAATTATAGCACACTGTGAGATATAATTAACTCAGGACCCCTTTTTATTATGTCTAATTATATTCTGTAATGTTTTAAACAGAAAACATCTCCTTTTTTCAGAACACAAAACTGGCTTCACTTTTGTCAGGAAAATAATCAGCAGGACCATGGGAGTATAAATTAAACTTGCAACAAAGTAAAAGTCCAGGTTGTCTACCACATATTTTGGCAACAGATCATCACAGATGCACAACTTTTTGTTTAAATCTGGCAATCTTTCCAACAGAATTGTTTAATCAAGCCTGAGAAATTAAGATTTCTTGCACAAGACAATCACTTCCCTAAAATAAAGACCCATATTTAAACATGCAGGGGAGCAGGCAACATTATTCCAGTTACAATTGTTAATGTCTATCTCCACCTTTGATGCAATAAAAGCAGTCTGCTACCAGGATCCCTCTATTATAACACAGTTACACTGCAGTTTCTCTACTACCAGGTCTTACTGTGCCATGTATGGACTTCTCGCTGGACTCCTACCTTGGAGCCAGTTGACCCAGTCTCAGGTGTCTCTTTTTACCTCAAACAATTCCAGAAACATAAGCAATCCAGGCTGCACGGGACTTTGCAATGCCTTATGCCCTCTTTAATTTGACCTGGCCTTAAATAAAAGCAAATTAACACTCATTTTTCTCATTGGAAATTTAGGCATGTTGGTTTAAAGGGACCAATTCTCATTACTGTGCTCTGCTATATTCCCTCATGCAAAAGCCTTTCTATTGCTCTTATGTAATCTAATTAGTCCATCCTTGTACAAAACAACTAATATAACATGAAATTATCATATGTCTGCCCTGTTTGCCTTACCAGCTGGGCAGTCACCTGGTGGAACCACCACACTATATTACAGATGACCCTCCAGCCAGACCTCACTGGCTTCAGGCCTGAAGGAAGTTCTATGAGCCCTAGCAGGCCATCTTCACTGTGATGGTGAACACTGTGGTGGTGTTTACTCCAAATCAGAATTACTCCAAATCAGAATAACTATAATTCTAGGTCTAACCTGCATAAACTGCTGATGAAGTCACTGGGGCGTGGGGAGGTGGGCATTGTCTGTGACTAGAGTACATTTCCTGCCCAACAGTGAATAGAACAGGGAGCACAGGGTCATCTTGATGGCAAATGTCTTTCAGCAGTGGAACACTTAACCATCATCTTATTATTTTTCCCTAGGGTACTATAACAGGTGTTCCTTATTGTCCAACATTTGCACTAATTTGGCTCCCAAGCCAAACTATCTCTCTCTCTCTCTCTTATATATATATATATATATATATATATATATATATATATATATATATATATATATATATAATGTAGGCCTGTTAGAAATCAGAGGATGCTTGGAGTGAGTCTCTGCAGTGGCTTTGCCTGATCATCTAAACATTTCTTTAGGTTCTGGATTCATCTTGACTCACTCTGGTAACTTCCCCTTAGTGATTTTGGCAAGTAGGTATACTGTGGTGGTAAATAAAACTCTACCAACTCCAAAAATGTTGTTACCTATTTTGTGGTCTGACAGAACAGGCCATTCCTTATCAGCCTGTATTTTTTTTTTCCTTTTGAGGTTTTATTAGACCTCTTTCAGTCAGATGCCTAAGCTGCAATATCTCATTCACATTTATTTTCATTTTCTGGATGTAATAGTGATTCTAGCCTGTATCAGTAAATTAAGCTCTGACTGTACCTTAGGAAGATGGAAATTGCAGTCTTCTGAATGGATGATAAACTTATCTGGAAGACTGCAGCATAAACTTCATGATGATGTATTATTTTATCCATTAGCCTCTGGAATGTGTCTGGATCCATAAGAGAGCAAACTAGTAAGATGTTATACTGGAACAACCAATTAACAATGGACAGTGTTGTCTTTTCATTAGTCACATTGTTCAAATAACTTTGCTAATGTCTCTTTGTTAGGTCCAGGTTGGTCAGAAATTTTGTCTTCCCCAGTCATTCCACCAACTCATCCACCCTAAGCAAAGGGTAACTGTCAAATATGCAGATTGTATTAAGCTTTCTGAAGTTATTACAGGACTGGGCTGTAATGTCCAGTCTTTGAATAAAATAGTGAAGTAGTTTATTTGTTAGAGAAGTTCTCAATAACCCTTAGTATATGTGCCTTTTTATCTCCTCTTTTTTGCATACTTTTGAACTTCTAGTACTTAGTAGATCCTTTTGTTGAAGTTCTCCCCAGGTATTTTCTTTATGTGAGGGCTAATAAGAATTGATCTCCTTGGTTGAGTGCAAAATGGGTGACATTCATAATGCAGAATAGCAGAAATGTGGAAAGACATTACATCGACCAAAAAAGGTCAGAATTTAAAATGGCAACAAGATTGCAGAACAGCAGGGGCTGGTGTTTTTTCCTTTCCCTACTGTAAAGTGATGCCAGAGTTGGTCTGTATAATTAACAATTACCAACATGGGGAAAATGATGCTCCACACCTATGGTCACCCCCTCGTTGGTCAGATCTGACCATAAGCTAATCACCCTTGACATCCACAACCCACCCCCAGTAAGGAAGCCTCCGTAAAAAAACTTCTCCAAAGCCAACTTCATGCTACTCAAGTCAGAAGTGACAACCTTCATAACACCCATGCAGACGGGAACTGAAAGTTTGACTGCTGAATCCTACACTAAGGCACTGTACGAGCACATCCACTCATGCATGAATCGTGCCATCCCAAATAGAACCAAGAAGCTCTCCTCCAAAAAAAGGAAATCAATCTGGTGGTCCCCTGCCATAAACAAACTTTACAACAGAAGGAAGAAACTGTTGCAGAAAAGAGGAAAATCCCAGGATGCAAAAAACTCCCTTACCAGCCACAGTAAGAAGCTGAGATCCCTCATAAAATCCTCCAAAACTAGTTGTGAAAATAAAATTGCCAAAGATTCCAAAGACAACCACAAGGCATTCTATAGCTATGTCAAGAATCTAAATGGCAATGCCCAGATCTGCTCTGAGCTACAACAGAATGGCATTAAATATACCAATCCCAAGGATATTGCCAATATCCTGGCAGATTGATTCAGTACCAAATTCACCCCCTCTCACCCCCTAAAGGGCCCATTTCAATACTGAAAGATTGCCAAATTCTGGTAATCACAGCTACACAGGTAAAAAACACACTCTCCAAAGCTAAGAATACAGCATCCATGGGACCAGACAACATCCCTGGCTGTGTACTACATGAAGTACAAAATGAACTGGCACCTCCCCTATGTGTCATGTTTAATCATAACCTCACCTCAGGCTTTGTGGCCACTGAGTGGCGCATAGCTACAGTTATCCCACTCCACAAGGGGGGATCCACCTTGGATCCTGGGAACTACTTCCCTATCAGTCTGATGAGCCTGATCTGCTCATTGGCAGACATTGGCAACCATCAAACACTGGACCCCACCCAGTTTGGGTTCATGAAGGGCCGATCTTGTCTCCTGAACCTGATTGACTTCTTTGAATCAGTCTCCAGAGCCGTGGATGAGGTTAAGGCGATCCACACAGCCTATTTAGACCTCGCCAAGGTCTTCAACACTATCCCCCACTCTGGAATCATAGATAAACTTACTAAGCTGGGCATTAATCCCTACATCACTCGATGGGTTGCCAACTGCCTTACTGACAGAACCCACACTGTAAAAGTAGCCGACTCCAAATCCAGCTCCAGACAAGTGACAAGTGGTGTACCTCAGGCTTCAGTCCTGGGACCACTCTTGTTTGGCATCTACTTCTCTGAAGTACAGGCCAACACTAAGGGACTCTGGCTAACAAAGTTCACAGACGACTGCAAACTGGGAGCCATTATTGAATCCCCAAATGATGTGGATATTTTACAAAAGGGCCTTACAGAAGCAGATGCATTGTGCCAGAGCCATGGGCTCATGCTCAATGCCAAGAAACGTATAGTTATCCCCTTTGGGAAAAAACATGTACCCACGAATTACCACATAGGTGGCAGTGCACTAAACACTGAAAGTGTGATAAGAGACTTAGGGACACAGGCGGACAGTGGTCTCATCTTCGATAACCACATTGCCACAACAGTCAGGAAATCCTTCTATGTGGCACACCTCATCACTAAGGGCTTTTCATCCAGAAAAATGGAGGCTATTGTCCCACTGTATCCATCCCTCATTAGACCCATTATAGAATACAATGCCACATTTGGTATGTACCTCTCAATACATCTGCAACAACTGGAAAGGTCACAGAAATACCTCACTAAAAGAATCACAGGCCTAAAGCAGATGCCCTATGCTGACCATCTAAACAAATTCCAGCTATACTCTCTGGCATATCGTCTACTCAGAGGTGATCTCTGCTTAACATACAAGGCCATGTAAACCTCAGGGCTGTTGGACATGCTACACTTAAAGAAATCCCAATCCCTTAGAGCCACACGCTCCAGGGATCTAAACCTTGTCATCACAATGAACAAAACGTGCTGGAGGGATAGGTTCCTGACCCAGATACTCCCCATACTCTGGAATAGACTTCCCATACATGTCAAGCAGAATGCCTCTTTGGCCCTCTTCAAAAGGAACCTTGATGATTGGATGGGAGATAGGAAATTCACCCCAGTGATCAAATCAGTCGCCCTGCTAGACAGGGGTCCAGGGAAGTAAATATCATGGGAAGAAATAGCCAGGGAATTGTTATGGCTAGGCTTGTATAGGCCCTATGGATGATAGCCTAGTACCAACCTATGAACCTATGACCCTATGAGCAAGGGGTGCAGGAAGTGCAGAGGGGCTTTCACCCTGCATAGAATGTGTGATGAGATTTTTGGCATTATGAATTTCAACCTGTTGTGATTAACGTTGTTTGGCATTTCACCAGTTCAATTTTATGAATATTTTCCATACAAATTATACCTTTGTGCCTCAGAGAACTCCTGAACATTCTGCTTTTTTAGCTTATAGAGTCTTTATATACTACCACAAGAATGGCTGAAAGCAAATATTTTCTTTTTTCAAGGAATCCACTTTTGGATAGTGTCCACTTCATCTGCTTATACTTCTCTTCAGAGTTTTAGCATGTGTACATGATAGACTTGTTCAGCATACCTCATTTATGGTTGCTTAATTTAATTATCACTCTATATAATCTTGCTGGGTGTTTGTTATTGATTATTGTATTTGTTTATGGATATGGGGACTATAGCTCTCAACCTCTTAGCACAAAAAAATCTGGACAAAACCAAAAATAATGGGGGCAAAGACCAAAAAATAGGCACACATTTTAAATGTTGCTCTTATAAACATAGAAAGTTGCTAGAATAAAAGTTCTTGTACCATGGATTTTTTGAAGGGTTTGAAGTCTGAAACTCAAATGCCTGTCATTATTTAGTAAACTCAGTTCTCTCTGATTTTCCACAAAAATCCAGAAAACCACAAATTATATGAGGAACAAATTAAAAATATAAGGCAAAAATCTCAACATGTTGTGAAAATCTGGAGAGTTAAGAGGTATGATGGAGACCAGTGATAGAACATGGACTCCCACTTCAAAGCCTCTATTCTATACATTTCTGATATACATTCCCTGTTGGCTTGCTTATTTCCTCTCCATGTACTGTCACAGAATATGCACCACCACTTTCTGTCTTTCTTGAAGGTTTATCTGCTGAATCTAGCTTTGTTTGTATAACCTGAGCACTAATCCAGGCATTCTTTAAAGCATTCAATTGTATTTTTTACTGCTTGGTAGTAACTTGATTAAAGTGTAGCTATCATTCTAAGTCTTTCGGATTAAGCACTTGGGCTTCAGACCAGTTGTTTTACATTAGGAAGGTTTGTGGCCTGCACTGTGGTGGCAAGACAGGTAGCTTACATCCTTCTAAGTTGGGAACTGCTGATTGAGGGCTCAGTGTCTGTTATTCTAAAAGTGTATTAATTCTGGTTTAAGCACTTGGGCTTCACGCCAGTTGTTTTACATTAAGAAGGTTTGTGGTCTGCACTGTAGTGGCAGAACAGGTAGCTTACATCCTTCTAAGTTGGGAACTGCTGATTGAGGGCTCAGTGTCTGTTATTCTAAAAGTGTATTAATTCTGGTTTAAGCACTTGGGCTTCAGGCCTGTTATTTTACATTAAAAGGGTTCGTGGTCTGCACTCCTGTGGGAGGAGAGGCTGGACTCTGCCCTTCTGAGCTGGGAATTTCTGGTTAAAGGCTTATAGTGCCTGCATATTTGAACTGCTTCTTACTGAAATTGGTGCACCTTGTTTGCTGTAGCAAAGATTATACCCAGGCCTGCTGAATCTAGCTTTGTTTGTATAACTTGAGCACTAATTCAGGCATTCTTTAAAGTATTCAATTGTATTTATTACCGCTTGGTAGTAACTTGATTAAAGTGTAGCTATCATTCTAAGTCTTTTGGATTAAGCACTTGGGCTTCAGACCAGTTGTTTTACATTAGGAAGGTTTGTGGCCTGCACTGTGGTGGCAGGACAGGTAGCTTACATCCTTCTAAGTTGGGAACTGCTGATTGAGGGCTCAGTGTCTGTTATTCTAAAAGTGTATTAGTTCTGGTTTAAGCACTTGGGCTTCAGGCCAGTTATTTTACATTAAGAATGTTCGTGGTCTGCACTCTTGTGGGAGGAGAGGCTGGATTATGCCCTTCTGAGCTGGGAATTTCTGGTTAAAGGCTTATAGTGCCTGCATATTTGAACTGTTTCTTACTGAAATTGGTACACCTTGTTTGCTGTAGCATAGACTAGATCCAGGCCTGCTGAATCTAGCTTTATTTGTATGCTGCTTGTTTGTTTGCTTGTTATTTCCCTAAAATGCTAATTCCACCTAAAACATGGCTTTTCAGCACTTCTGTGGATCCCTAATGATATCTGCATTGCTTACTGTACTTATTTCCTTGTTTCACTTGAAAGAAAGTTACTGTTTGTCATTTTTGCATTTAAGTTACCTGTAACACATTGCATTTAAGTTACCTGGCACTTGCTCACTAAAGCAATTATATAAGTCAGCACTAAAATATTAAAAGCACTACACTCTCACAAACTCCCCTTAAGTACCTCGTTCCCCATTGGCCCTTTTTTTTCAATTATAAAGGAATTACCAATACTATTCTAGCATGTCCATAGGTCAGTTGTCAATCTCCTCTCTGGTCCAGCTGGTGAATCTGGGAATCTTGCGGAAATGTTACAACTGCCTCATATACACAGACAACCCTCTCCTCCTCCCAACAAATTCCAACACATGTGAAAGATGCAACCATATAGCCATACTGGAGGCTAAGCTCTCTCAAATCAGTACTGGCGAAACCAGTCAGGAGGAGAAGGAAACCACATTCACTACAATTCCAGTCTCACATAGACCTACCACGACAGCAAACCAAACACATAAACACACAAAAACATACTCGGAGGCTCTAAATAAAAATTTGCCTAAGCAGCAGAGACCTCCAAAGCAGACACCCAAGCAACAGCTACCACAAAACAAAACACGTGCAACACATATCTCACAAAGCCAGTGTGCAAAACAGTCACAGCCCTTAAGGCTAAACAACACACCTGATACACTTGTAATAGGTGACTCTATCGTCAGGCACACTGACGTCCCGCCCACCAGGCTAAACAAGGAGAAGGTCACGGTGAGCTGCCTGTCGGGTGCTAGGATCCGCCACATAACACAAGCACTCAGGTCACTCCAAGGCAAGTACAAATATGACTCAGTCATTGTCCATGCTGGTGTGAATGACCTGAGATGTACCTCCCTGGACTACATGAAAAGAGACATAGAGGAGCTCTCTGAGCATGTAGCCAGGCCGGTATGACCCTGACCTTGAGTAGCATCTTACCCTCACCAAGAATGATGCCACAATATGAAGACAAGATGATCAATTTCAACAATTGGCTTAAGTATTGGTGTCATTCAAAGGGGATCCAATGCCTGTCAGCCTGGGATGACATGCTCAACAAGTCACAATGCTTTGCTAGGGACGGCTTGCACCTGTCACCCCTGGGCTTTCGGATATTGGCAAAGGCTCTTGCTACCCCCATGGTGCCTTTTTTAGGCAAGGCTCAAAAGACAAACCCACATTCCATAGGTATCACAAAGGATAAGAAACTAAGAGTAATGCTACTCAATGCCAGAAGTCTAAACCTCAAGATGCATGCACTCAAAACTCTCCTTAGCATGGAGAACATTGATATCTGTGCAGTAACAGAAACCTGGTTCAAGGGTCCCGAGAGCACCCCAGCACTACAAGGTTATACCTCATACCATGCTTTTCGGCCCCAAAACTTGGACAGTACCACAAAAGGAGGTGGAGTATCAATATTCGTCAAAGATACCCACACCTCCAGGTTGGTGGCACAGCACGAAGCATCAGAGACTATCCATGTGCAACTAACAGTGGGTAAAACTGCCTTCCAGTTTATAGCCTGCTACAGACCACCCTCCCAAACCCAGGAACCCCACACAGCCTTCCTGAGAACACTGGAAAATATGAAGGTCTTTCCAAACACCATTATATTGGGCGACTTCAACTACCCAAACATAGACTGGGAGCATTACTCTAGCTCCAACACCCAAGCCCAAAGGTTCCTAGAATTTATAAACTCAAATGCTATGGAACAACTTGATACCACTCCCACAAGAGGGGAAAACATACTGGACCTGATCATCACCAGCATGGGGACTCTATGCTCCAGATCAGAAGTGTATCCCTCACTGGTAAGATCAGACCATAAACTAATCTCACTGGATATTCACATCCCAACTCCACCCCCTGCCCTGAAAACCACAGTGAAAAACTTCTCTAAAGCAAATTTCACACTCCTCAAAACCAAGGTGTAATCCTTCAAAGCCCCCGGGCCTGTGGAAAATATAGCCCAGACCGCAGAATCCTTTATAAAAGCATTCTATGAACACCTTCAGGAATGCATGAATCATGCAATCCCAAATAAAACCAAGACCCAATCCTCCAAAGTCAGATGTCCTGTCTGGTGGACCCCAGCCATAAACAAACTATACAATAGAAGGAGGAAGCTACTACATGACAGAGCAAAATCCCAAAAAGGGAAGGCATCTCTGATCAGTATTAGCAAAAAACTATGGGCACTCATAAAATCGTCTAAGGCCAGCTTCGAGAGAAAAATTGCACAGGACACTAAGGATAATCACAAGGCTTTCTTTAGTTATGTTAGGAACCTGGGTGGGAATTCCCAGATATGCTCAGAATTAGTCCAAAATGACAAAAAATACACCGAACCCACAGACGTTGCCAACATCCTAGCTGACAGGTTCAGCGCAAACTCCCCCCCCCCCTCCTCACCAAAAGGGCAAATATTTATCCCAGCAGAGTGCTGCCCCCCTGACATCTCAGATGCTCAGGTAAGAGCTGCCCTCTCCAAAGCAAAAAGCACAGCATCAATGGGACCAGACGGTGTTCCGGGCTGTGTCCTACATTAACTCCAAGAAGAGCTAAACCCAAACATAAAACCACTGTTCAATCTCAGCCTTACTACAGGATATGTACCCAAAGAGTGGCGTACAGCAACAGTGGTCCCTCTCCACAAAGGTGGTGCCTCAACGGATCCCAGAAACTATCGCCCCATAAGCCTGACTAGCTTGGTCTGCAAAGCTATGGAAAGGATCATCATGGACCTCATAAATAAAGATATTGGTGACCTACAGACACTGGATCCTACCCAGTTCGGCTTTGTTAAGGGCAGATCCTGCCTCTTAAACTTGGTCAATTTCTTTGAAACAGTCACCAAGGCCATTGACTAGGGGAAGGTGGTCCACACAGCCTACCAGGACCTCGCAAAAGCCTTCGATACAATACCCCACTCGGGCATTATAGATAAGCTCACCAGCTTAAATATAAACCCCTATGTCACTAGATGGGTTGCAAACTGGCTCAAGGACAGAACCCACATGGTTAGAATTGCTGGAGCCATGTCAGACTCCAAACCAGTTGCAAGTGGCATCCCACAAGGCTCAGTCCTGGGACCTCTCTTGTTAGGTATATATTTCTCGGAGGTATGGGCCAACACGGAAGGACTGTGGCTGACTAAGTTCGCAGATTACTGCAAATTGGGCACCATAATCGACTCTCCAGCCGACTCAAGCATCCTCCAAAAGGGCCTCATAGAATTAGACAACTGGTGCCAGAGCCATGGCCTCAAGCTAAATGCCAAAAAGTGTATAGTCATCCCCTTTGGCAAAAACAAAGTGCCCACAAATTAGCACATAGGTGGTAATCCATTAAGTACAGAAGAAGTAATTAAGGACTTGGGGACCCAAGTTGATAGCAATCTCTCATTTGACAACTACGTGGCCAAAGTGGTTAGAAAAACATTTTATATAGCCCACCTAATCATGAAGGGATTCACATCTAGATCAGGGGAGGTCATCGTGCCTCTTTACTCATCCCTCATCAGGCTCATAATTGAGTACAATGCCCCTTTTGGGATGTACCTTACCAAACACCTGCAGCAACTGGAAAGACCCCAAAAGTACCTCACCAAGAGGATCATACGGCTCAAACCGATGCCATATGCTGCCCAGTTAAAGAAACTCCAGCTCTACTCAGTGGCATACCGCCTGCTCAGAGGCGATCTGTGCCTGACGTATAAAGCCATGTCCAACCCGGAATTAATGGACATGCTACACCTCAGAAAATCCAAATCCCATCGAGCTATGCGCTCAAGAGACTTGAACCTCAGCACTGAAATAAATAGGACATGCTGGAGGGACAGATTCATAACTCAGAGGCTCCCTTCACTCTGGAATAAAATCCCAGTCCAGGTTAGGCAGAGTCCCTCATTGACTCTCTTCAAGAGGAATCTTGATGAGTGGATGGGAGATCGTAGGTTTACCCTGGGTATCACTTCTGTGTCACTGTTAGACAGAGGCACAGTATACTAACCTCGAAAAAGGGCATAGCAAAATTAATTTAAAATGGGTGGCGAAAGCCCATCACACTCTGGCTAGGCTTATAAATGCCCTAGGGCAGATAGCCTAGTTTGAACCTATGAACCTATAATATGCAAAGACACTTTTCAAAGTTACTTTCTCTTCCTGTGTCTCTTTCACTGTACCTAGGAGTCCCTAGGATCTCCTACTATGCCCCATCTCAAAAGGCTAACCCCATGGAAACCTGAGGTACCTTCCAGACTGATAACATTAGGAAGCGTAAGAACTGGTTCCAGTCCTTTCCATTATTCCAATTACATTTTCAACATAACTGCTAAGATTTGATTAAATCATTCCAATAGTCCATACCTCTGGGAATGATGAAGTGAGGTCCTTAACTGATCAGCTTGTAGACTGTCACACAGCTAATTTGCAACTTCTGACATGAAGAGTGAAGAGTGTCTGCCATTTTGTCAGAATTTCATAAGGTATCCATATCCAAAAGAACAATAAAATTAGTTCCCTTGTGATTATAATGGAATAAGCTTTCCAGAAGGGAATAGTTTAAGAGAACTGGGTGGCAGAGTCTTACTGATGCCTGCTGCTGGACATGACTAGTGGCCCTACAATACTCACTGCAACTGAAACAAAGGGATCTTCAGTTATGGTCATACAAATCAAAGCAATCTGAACGCTCAAGTTTGGGCCAACTATTAACACTTAGGGCACCCAGCACGGATGTTTTTAACTTCTTTTATAACACTTGCTATTAAAATGTATCTAGGACTCTCATCTTTGCTTTCCATTCCTGCCTGGCTCCTCAGGACATGGTTATAATATTTTTATAACCATTTTTCTAAATGACTTTAGTAGTTCCCAAATGATGCATCTCTTGTTAACAACCCTCACAGAAGATTATTTTTCAGTATAAAGGGATAAGCTGTCTAGGGTTCTTAGAGTGAATTTCCTCCCACTATCCTGGAAATATTTTCATTTGCAAGGCTCAGTGTGTCATTTTGCCTTTTGTCTGTTTTAAAACTCAATTGATCTAGTGGAAGGTTAAATAGATTGAGATCCTTCTTCTTCCCAGACTCCAGGGGTAAAAGATATTGCTTCTTCTCCCCACATGCCATCCCATTCTTCTCTGAGAAAGGGTAGTTCACCATATATTCTGGATGGTATTTCTTAGCTACCTCTTTTCCTGAAGTCCCCTGATTCCTGTGCCCTTCTTCATTAATCTATAATTTCTTTTCACTACAGCATACATTTTAAGTTGTGCTTATTTATTTATTAATTTGGCACCTGGTCCAGTTGGTTGACACCTCCACAAGGGGCCCAAACATTCTGGATCTGGTGCTCACTAACATGGGTGATCGTTGCACCACCCCATTTGTACGCACCCCCCCCCCCCAGTGAGGTCTAATCATAAATCGGTCTCATTAGAAGCAACAATAACATCTGACCCTCATTAGCAGCAACTAGATTAAAAAACTTCTCCAAAGCCAGTTACAACCTTATACATGACAGCATTAATAGCTTCATAGCTACTGCCCTCACTGATGGCATGGACAACTATACTGGGATTTAAACCAATGTCTTGTATAAGCATCTATACAGATGTATTGACTCAGCCATACCTGATAGGACCAAAACAAAATCCTCAAGAAAGAACAAGCCTGTCTGTTGAACATCTGCCATTAACAGATTATACAATAAGAGAAATAAATTGCTGTCCAGAAGCAGGAAGGAATGGTCTCTGAAATGGAAGCATTCCCTTCTCAGCTTAAACAACCAAATAAGACACCTCATAAGGCATTCTAAAGCTAACTATGAATCCACATTAGCCTCCTTCTCTAAGGATAACCATATGGCCTTCTTTAGCTACATTAGAAACTTTAAATGAAAACCTAGATCTGCACAGAACTGGTTGTTAATGGCACCACATATACTAAACCTGCAGAAATAGCCAACCTGCAAGCTGACAGGTTCAGTGAAAACTTCTACCCCCAATCCCCATCACATATCCCCCAAAGTATCCCTACCACCTGCCCTCCATCTAGAATCTCCAAGGAGCAGGTCATAAACACTCACTCCAAAGCCAAAAACACAGACTCTATGGGACCTGATAATATCCCAGGTTGTGTTCTAAATGGATTAAAACAGGAACTAGCATCATCATTGGTTACTCTTTTTAACCACAGTCTAAGCACTGGTTTTGTACCTGCTGAATGGAAAACATCAACTATCATTCTGTTACATAAAGGAGGTGCCTCCACAGACCCTGGAAATTATAGACCCATAAGCCTGCCCAGCCTTATCTGCAAGGCTATGGAAAGAATAGTCATGAACCTTATCAGAAAAGCTATAGGAGACCTCCAAATGCTCAACCAAACCCAGTTTAGCTTTGTTAATGGGAGATCCTGCTTCTTGAACTTGGTGAACTTCTTTGAGACAGTCACCAAATCCCTGGACAAAGGCAAATCCATCCATACAGCATACCTGTACCTAGCCAAGTCCTTCAACACTATTCCCTACTCAGGCATCATTGATACACTCAACCAGCTGGAGATCAATCCATACATTGTCAGGTGGGCTGCAAACTGGCACATCAATAGAATCACACAGTCAAAACAGGTGACTGTACCTCCACCAGCAGACCCGTAACCAGTGGTGTTCCACAATGATCTGTGCTGGGGCCCTTATTATTTGGAATCTCCTTCTCAGATGTATAGGCTAAAATGAAAGGCCTATGGCTGATGAAGTTTGCTGCTGATTGCAAACTGGGTGCAGTCATCGAGTCACCGAAAGATGACAACATCCTACAAGAGAGACTTACACAAATGAACGACTATTGCCAAAGTCACGGGCTAAAATTCAATGCATAAAAATTCATTATCATCCCCTTTGGCAAGGGTGATGTCCCTGCAGATTACCACATTAATAAAAACACCCTATAAGCATGCAATCTGTGGTGAGAGATTTGAGTACACATGTTGACAACATCCTTTCCTTTGACCACCATGTCTACACAGTGGTAAGAAAGGCTTTCTACATCACCCACCTCATAAGGAAGGGCATTAGATCTGCAACAAAATAAGGTATAAGCCCCTGTACTCCTCACTCATCAGGCCAATAATAGAGTACAATATTACCTTTGGTATGTACCTTACCGGGCACCTGCAGCAACTAGAAAGACCTCAAAGGTTTCTTATAAAGAATATTCAGGGTCTTCAGCATATCTCATACACTGACAGGCTGAAATCACTGTCGCTATATTCTGTGTCTTACAGACTACTCAGATGTGACCTCTGCCTTGCATAAAAAGCAATCTCAGATCCTGCTCTAATGGAAATGCTGCACATTCCTAAATCAAATGGTATAAGATACACTCGCTCTAGGGAACTCAACCTAATATGTCACAACAACAGGACTTGCTGGAGAGACAGATATGTCTCACAGAGTTTACCTCTCCTCTGGATCCTCTCCTCAGGTAAAGCAGAGCTTCTTGCTGATCCTATTTCAGCATAATTTGGATGATTGGATGGGAAACCGCAAATTCACCACAGGAATGTCACCTGTGTCCCTCTTGGATGGGGGTAATAGTTGTTGACTTAGTTTCACTTAATACCTTGATATTCCTGGGAACAGGGGTTGTACTTGGCTAGGCTTGTAAGGGTCCTAGGGCTATTAGTCTAGTTGCCTCCTTTTATCCTATGATCCTATAAACACAGTTGCAAATGCCCATTTAGGACCATGAAGACCAGGTCTGTCATTCATCTTTTAGTTGCAACATAAAATATTTATCATAAATAGCAGCAGTAAAAATAATGCTTTTCATTAAGCAACCTAATGAATATTGTGAATACCTGAAATTTCCAAATGGCACTTTTTAAAATAGATTTTGTAGGGTTGCTGCACCATACTGTGTGGGTGTTTTGCCATCTTGACCTTAAATTCTAAATAAACTCCCTCCAAGGTCACTGCACCTCTTGAAAGAGAGCAAAGCAGAAATATTTTTGCTCTTTTGCTTTTCAACAACACCTTTATTGAACAGCTAATGGTCAAAATTTAACAATATGTGAAGATAACATATGACAAGCATTCAACATTATGTCAAAACATAACATTGCATGATCAAAAAAATACAGGTTCATGTGTAATGCAAAAAAACATCATCAAAAGGCAGATCAACAATTAAATTATATGGTTAAAGCATTTATTTGCATTTCTTTCCAAGTAAAGTCCAAATGAGTAGGAAAACCTTTTCAGCAGAGTCCTGAAGAGGAAGCTGCATACATTTATACATCATAAAATAGTGAAATAGTGATAGTATGTTCTAGGAACAAAAGGTTAGAAAGCACAAGGCATTACAGTTAAGAAAAATGCACCAGTATTTATTACAAGCATTCAGTTTGACATCATCTTTTAAATAACTCTGTATGGCTGTTATCAGTTTATTCATGTAGCATGAAATATCTATCTGGTAGAAACTTCTAAAGATTAACAATAAGCTAAGATACACAAGGTACCTGAATTAGCTACTCACATTCTGCTGAGGACAAACTCTTTCCCTGAGGCCATGACTAGAATAACAAAAAACACACATCTAAACCACTGACAAGCAATATTCCTAAGGTAAACATAAACAAAATCAGAAGTCACATTTTTACAGTGTTGTGGCATAGAATTGTTGCCCTCAAAATGACTATAAGCACCAGTTTCAGAAACATGAACTACTTGGGATGGTAGGGTACTATGTTTAGTGAGAACTACATTCTGGAAAGAGGTGCAGTTTGTAACTTATTGGTTTTCCTAGAATTGTATTTATTTATTTCCAGTTTGATAACCGGGGAGGTCCACTGGGTCAAGGAGCCCGTTTTCAGTGGAGGCCCTGGGAGAAACACTCCATATTACATACTAGTAAACAAAAGTAGAATTATATAATGTAAAGTAGCAAAGTACAAATGTAAAATACAAGAAAATTCATTACATGTGTACATAGTTGATTGGGAAACCATTTATACAACATGTGAGTTGGAGGAGGCAATAGATAATGTTTACACAGTTACAAAAGTTACCAATTGTAGATAAGCTGTAAATAGTTATAAACTAATAACTGAGGGATTGTAGTAAATATAAGTTTAGTAGAATAGGGATAAATAAAGGCAGAAGGAACATTATTAGCTGTGGGTACATTCATGTTTCTGGTGCATTCAGAGAGAGGTAGTTGAATAGTAGAAAAAGTGGAGTGCAAACATGGCAGAATTGGTTGTCTTAGTTAGACAACATCAACTGTTATATGTAGTTGAGAGGAGAGGATGGAGATAGAAAACTAAGTACAATATTTACAATATATATATATATATATATATATATATATATATATATATGTATATAAGGTATTCGTGTAATATTATTAATGTAATATTACGTTAGATTCAGAGAGAGGCAGCTATTTAGGAGTATGTTAAATTTGGAGTGAAGCACCCGTTTAGGAGAACAGCATGGAGTAGAGGTACATGTAAAGGAGGTACATGTTGAAGTACAAGTAGAACTGTATTAATATGCACGCTTTGGGGAAATGTGCCCACTCTCAGTATTAACTTTATAGTCTGAGGTGACAGTACTGTGCACTAGTATGAGCTGTAAATATAGTTTATTTAATTCTGACAAAATAATTGCTCAATCCTAGGAGTTTAAATTAAAAAAAAATACATTCCCTGGAAGCACTCCTCACTCTGAAGAATGCGACATGTATGCAGTCGTGGAAACATGGTTCAGAATCATGGAGAGCGCTCCTGCTATCAAAGGCTACAATGCCTTCCATACATTTCAGTCTCCCTCAACTAAGGAAAAAACAAAGGGAGGAGCTGTCTCAGTCTTCATAAAGGACAAGTACGCTGACAGACTGGTCCAACACCATGACTCGGTTGAGCAGCTTCATGCCCAACTAATCATAGGTGCGACCCCCTATCATATCCTTGCTAGCTACAGATCCCATAACATGAGTCTGGGAAACCACAGCTCCTACCTAAACATACTGAAGTCTCTTAACATTCAGCTTAATACCATACCTATGGGTGACTTCAACCACCCTTCTACAAATTGTGAGACTTATACAATCCATAATTCACTTGCTCAGAGGTTTTTGGACTTTGTCAATGCAAACACCCTAGAGCAACTAGTTAGCTCCTCAGCTAGAGGTACAAATATCCTAGTCCTGGTACTCATGAACATAGGGAGATACTGCTCCCTCCCATGCATTAACTCGTCTCTAGTAAGATCTGACCTCAAAGTGATCTCCTTTAGTATTAAAACTAAGCTAGAACTCCCATCAAATGCCAAACCTGTTAAGAACTTTGCTAAAGCCACTTACCTCAAACTAAGTAACAGCTGACTAAACTTCCCATCTGAACCCGGATGACACTGAGGCCTACTCTGTGTTATACATTTAAGCACTGTATAGCCACATTCATAGCTGCATAGAGGAGGCAGTAACTGTCTGAGTCAAACCTATGATTACTGGCAAAATAAATCACCCTGGTGGGTCCCTAGCATAAACAGGCTATTCAACAAAAAGAAAAAAATCCCCTCCAAAGCCAAGCAGAAACAAACAAAATAGTGCAAAAGGATACTCACCAGTCTAACAAAACAAATGAGATAGCTGGTCAAATCTGCCAAAGCAAACTATGAGGCAAAGATAGCCTCCCAGGTAAAAGATAACCATAAGGCTTTTTTTTAATTATGTTCATAACCTCAAGGGGAAACACTCAGTAATGTGCAGAGTTAATCATGAATAACAACACTTACACCCAGCCTGAAACAATAGCAAACTGGCTGAGTGATAAGCTCAGTTCAAACTTCTTCCCCCATTACCTCTTGCCACACTCAAAGAAATACCCAGTGCCATCCCCTACCCATCATTAGGAGGTAACAGGTCCTTATTGTGCTCGCTAAAGCCAAAAACACAGCCTCTATGAGTCCCAACAACGTTCCAGCATGCTTCTTAAATAGCTTAAAACAGAAACTATCACGGCCACTAGAAACCATCTTTTACCACAGCCTCCAGCTGGGCTTTATTTCAGAAACACAGACGTCTACAGCAGTCATCCCTCTACACAAGGTGGGGCCCGTCAACTTACCCAGGGAACTATATGTTTGACTAGTCCTATCTGCAAGGCCATGGAGGGAATTATCATGGACCTGATCAATAATGACATAGGAAATCTCCAAACACTGGACCAGACCCAATTTGGCTTTGTCAAAGGGAGGTCTTGCCTGCTCAGTCTGGTGGACATCTTCGAGAAAGTCACCAGGGCCAAGCATGAGGTTAAAACAGTAGACACCACTTGTCTAGACATGGCCAGGGTTTTCAGCACAATCCCCTGCTTAGGGATCATAGATAAACTTACTGAATTAGACATAAACTCCTACATCATAAGATGGATAGCAAACTGGCTCACTGACAAGACACATGTTGCCTATCCGGAGATAGGCAAATTTACTTCTGGTTAAAAACGTATTACTAGAGGTGTCCCACAGGGCTCAGTGTTGTGACCCCTACTGTCTGGTTATATACTTTTCTGAAGTGAATGCCAATATTGGGGGCCTCTGGCTCACCAAGTTCTCTTATAACTGTAAGCTGGGTGCAATCACTGAATACCCAAATGATGTTGACATCTTACAAACAGGCCTAAAAAGGACAAACGACTGGTGCTAAAACCATGGTCTGAGACTAAATGCTAAAACAATTTGTAATCATACCCTTTGGTAAATCAGATGCCATTTAAATTATAATATTGATAACACATCCATAAAAGTAGACCCAGTGGTGAGGGACTTAGGAACACAGATAGATAGCAACCTAACTTTGACCAGGTAGATACACTAGTGAAGAAGTCCTTCTAGGTGGCTCAATTTATAAGTAAATGCTTGGCACCAAGATCAAAGGAAGTCATAGTACTATTGCATTTGGCCATCATTAGGTGCGTAATCAAGTATAATGCTCCCTTCTGCATGGACCTGACACAGCATTTACACCAAATGGAGTAGCTCCAGAGGCTTCTCACTAAAAAAGTACAAAGTGTTAGACACATGTTTTATATGGACCATCTAAAGACCCTATCCCTTTACTCCATCTCATATCTCTTATTGAGAGGTGGCTTACGTCTGACCTGGAAGGCATTCTCTAATTCAGTCCTGATAAAAATATTACATATTCACAATAAAAATTATACAAGGGTTTCACATTCCATGGAACTGAACCCTATTTGTGAGTCTAACAGAACTTGCTGGAGAGACAGATTCATATCCCAGAGGCTACCTTGTCTATGGAATAAACTTCCCATCTTTATAAAGTAAAGACTGTCCATTACTCTCTTCAAAAAATTTGGATAAATGGTTGGGGCTATGTAAATTTAGTCCTGACATACTTCCCATTTCCCTTATGGACACACTCAATCTGTAAAATGACTCCAAGCTACAACACCCAACGACCCACTCCCCTAATGCTACCCCATCCCATATATGGGGAATTAAAATATAATATTGTCATATCTTTTGTATCATTGGTTAGGCTTGTAAAGGCTCTTGTGCCATTGGCCTGGTAATCACCTATGGACCTGTGAACCTTTGAACACAGACACTATTAAAGTTTATCTTGTACAGTGTTTATAATACCCCTTTGTTACTGATCTTCATGTATGACAGCATTATGTCCATCTAGTAAAAATGTTATGCACACATTTCTGATGTAGTTTTGGCTCCAGCTTTGGTTATTGGTCACATAAAAATCCAATTTATACTGCCTCATTGTTGCACTTTAAATTTGTTTATTTACTTATGTATGTTGCTTGACAGCCTTTATTTTATTACTTTCCATAACAGAAGCACATTTCACATTCAGATGTCACTCTGCAATAATTTTAGACTGGGCAAGGTTGCATTATTTTGATGCCTGTGCCTGGGGCGAATGTACACTGATTCTGCTCAGCATACTTTCCTATGTGTTCTTCATGAAGCCTCTTCATCTTCAGAAAGTGCTACAATGTCCTGGGGGGGGGTAGAGGAGCACAAAGAAGCATTCATGATATACAATACTAGCTATAAATTACTTTTAGCTTCCCTTTAAAACAACTCCGTTTGCTGTGAGACTAAAGCTGAGTGTTCGTTCCTTTTAAATCCAATTCACAGTAAAGAACAAGAATCAGTAGTTGTTCCGAAGAGTGATTACTGAGGAAGATACTGCCAGGTGGCTAACGAGGCAGGAGATGTTGTGATGAATGCTCAGCTGCAGCAGTCTTTATCATGCTATCTTGAGTAGGAAATAAGTAGTAAGATACAGGAAAGTGCATCCTGAACACCAGTCCTGCTTTTAGACTGATTTTGATATTTTGCAAGCTCAGGGGTATGCAAGGCCTGCAGTTGTATACAATCCCATTCCTGCATGAATATATACTTAGATCCTTTTTCTGTGGCACTCTACAATTGCTGTCATGAACAGTGGACTAACTTACGTCATAATCTTTCCATCCCATCTTCATTTCCCTGTAACTGGACAAGTTGTGTAGCTATTTTTCCAAAGGAATGCTGCTATCTGGGTGACTGCTAAGGAAAATTCACTTGCCCTTCAATTAGCAAGGATATGCTTTATTTTAATAACAGGCATATCACCAGTCCCTCTCTCAAGTGCATTTTAGAGGTGAGCCAGAATTGTGGTGAACAAATAGTACACTGCTCTGGCTGTGCTGACCATGTAACTGTAACATATCAGCAATAGCCCAAAGAACTGTAACAATATCAAAGGAAAACACCCTGCCATTTGTGTTAATATTCTGCATTTAACGGTATACACATTTTGCTCCAAGATGTGCCATGATGCTCACTGTAGCGACTGCAGCCTCATCGAGTGCACATGCTTGAACTTATTGGTTCCTGTCCGTAAACAATTGCACTAACCTCATCCATCTATCCTCCAGAGAGATTCTGTTTTTTCACCGCTTCTGTGAAATTCAGTAAAAAAACTTTATAAACTTTTCACTTGCAAATCTCAAAAAAATGCAGTACTTGGGAACAAAGAGATGTCTTTGGAGGTAGATGGAAATTTTAAGTGCGTTGTTCCCTGATAACTATGTTCAGTAAGCATGAAATCCCTAAACTTTCTACTGTCCACACATTCTTCCATATCAGATCAATCCCTCTGCCTTATGGCTCAGCTTAGACTATGACATAGTAAGAATGGCTAAGGCATGCTACTGCAGGTACTGTCTTTCACAATATATGTTTTATCCATGTATCTTCTGATGCACATTTTGTAAGTCATTGGCTCAGTGCTATCAAGTTGGCTATATGCAGCTTGTCTCACCAACATAAATTTATTGTAATTGTGTTTAACTTGTCTATAAGAAATTCTGTTAGATTGCTTGTGTGAATATGCTCAGCCTGATAAACTGAAGAAGCACATGAATATTATAATGACTAAGTATACAAATTCAGGTAACTGACTAGTTATTATGGGTACATTTTTGTTTATTATAATAGGGCTTTATGAGCTACCCTCCTAGACTGCATTTAGATAGCACTGTTTATGATTGTGGATACAATTGTTTTTATTCTGTGTTTTAACCCCAACTTCTCTTTCCCTTGCTCAAGCCATTATTTCCTTTCCCATCTTGCATCAGCACATGTTGATAATCAAATTCAGCTAGAACTTTCCAAATAATAGTGTCCCTCAGTAGTGACTGTCTTTTCAGATAGTTGGACCTACTCAAGGCATTGAACAAATTTCACTATTGTGAAATCTATTGCCCGATACCTGTGTACTGTGACCTGTTTGTTAGTTGCTATTTTAAATTCTCTGTACTTTTGACTGCATCAAAAAATCTACAATCAGACTTATTTCATGAACAGCTCTTGAAATGGTTTTAAAGTAAAGCACCCATTTCTTCCAAACTATACAGCCACCACCACAAATTATACTCACTCAACCACCAAAGCATATGCAATATACCAATACAGTACTATATGCTCAGTCTGATAACAAAATAGCCCCCCATACTTTAATAACAATCAGTATAAAGCACCAATCTGTTCTGCCCTTATTGTATAACCAAACCATTCTGCTCTTTCTTGTACAATCTCCCCATACTCACTAATTACACATATCTCCCATCTCCCCATCCCAAGCCAACACCTCACTTATCATACACAATCACATACCCCTAAATATTTCATTCAGTCTCCTACTTTTTCAAACTCCCCACATAACCCTGTGTTCCCATGAAAAGCTATTTATTACTACTTTTCAGGTATATGTATCTGCCAACCATACCTTACAATTGTACAGATTTTGACAGAACGTCCAGATTCTTGCCTCATACTTTTGTACTGTTTTTCATAAACTTGTGGTTTATAGGTTAAATCATTGGCAAATTATTGAACATTTAAGTCTGAAAATAATGACAGGCATTTTAGTTTCAGACTTCATACCCTTCAGAAAATTCATGCTAATGCAAAACCTGTTAATCTAGCAAACTTCTAAGTTTGTAAGAGCAATATTTAAAACTTGCCCCTATTTTTGGCCTTCGTCCTCCCATTATTTATGGCTCTAAAAATGTTATGTGGCACAAACCCTATAGTTATAAACACACTGCACACTTTTCCATGCCCTATCAAGTCCTGTACACTCATACATGTGATTCTGTTCATGAATTATGCACACACCAGCATTGTATTCCAGAAGATATCCACCATGCATTCTGGAGACATGATAGATTAAAAATGTATATATTTATATCAATAAAAATGAAAACAGCTACACTCCGCCAGGTAAATGCTGTGTTGAGAAGCACACAAAATGTAAGGTAAACAGCAAAAAGTCCAACAACAGCAACCATGCGATAATTATACTGTCCTTGGCATGAAGTTAATCCAAAAGCATCATACAGTGTTGTTAAAATCCAAAAACTGTCTGATGAAGCATTTTGTGAAAGCACTAACCACCGACTGAGTGCACAATAAATTTATGCATTGGTAAAGTATCTTAGAACTCGTATTTTATCACTGAAGGGCGTTTTTGTTAACTTCATGCAAAGGACAGTATAATTATCACATGGTTGCTGCTGTTGGACTTTTTGCTGTATATATTTATATATTTAACTGTTTATTTGTTCATTCATTCATTCAGTTATTTAACTTTTGTTTGCAAGTAAGTATACTGTTCTAAAGAACCTGTTCAACCATTACCCAGGCCAAAGGCAGGTTACCAACAGCTAAAAATATAGCCTGATTGGCAATATAACATATACAATATACAAATCCAGCCTAGTGAAGTTGTGCTATAGTGTCAGTTGTAGTACATTCACATAAATAAAGCAAACACTTTTTAAGCAGATTAACCCTTCCCCACCCATTACTACTGTTGTATATTCATATACAACATAAATAAATAAAATAAATAAAACATTTTTTTCCACAGGCCATCAAGTTCATAAACAGTTAACTCAGTTTATTAGGTTGGGGTATTCTTTTTCCCTAGCCTCAAAGAATTCTACAGTATTTTTTACATATTGTTAATACTTGTTTCTTTCAGAGTTTATTTCAATATTTTTTGCAGTGAGTTGCGGTTTGCACCTTGTATGTATATGTATATGAATATTTACTTTTTTGTCTTGTTCTTAATAGTTGCATGTATGTCATTTGTCTTGTTTTTAATAGTTGTATGTATGTTGTTTATGTAATTCATACTTGGACAGTCACTGAAACTGGAGTCAAATTCTTTGTATGCATGCATTCTTGGCCAATAAATGTGATTCTGATTCTGATATCATTTTTCACTCACCACTGACAGTCAGAAATCCTAACTACTGCAGTACTTCACAAATCAGTCACTGCATGAAAAGAAAGTAAAGACTTTACTCAGTGATCGTTTATTATTTTGAATGCTGCTGTACTTAATTTCTACTTCCAAAAGACAAATTTGCAATGTTCATTAATACCCAACATAACGTGTACATGGTATTATAAAAATAAACATTTCCTTAATTTAACACAGTATTGTTACCTATTTGTAAAGGCTTCTTATTGAGTTATAATATTTTTGTTATTTTCTGACTTGAAGAAATCTGAAGTTTCCTAAGACATTTCCCACCTACCTCAAATAATAGCAAGTCAGTATAGTGATATTGGATAATAGGAATCATAGGAAGTTACTAGGCTATTGGCCCTGAGGCCCTTTCAAGCTTAGCCAAGAATTTAGCTCATGTTCCAACAAGTCAGCATCCTATGCCACTGTAAAGCGGGGACATAGGTGGAATCCCAGGGGTGTATTTTCTGTTCCCCATCCAGTTATCCAGGTTGTGCTTAAAAAAGGTTTAATGAGGTACTCTGCTTTACATGGAGATGGTGTCTATTCCACAAAAGGGGGAGTCTGTGGGACACAAATCTGTCCCACCAACAAGTCCTGTTGATGTCACAGACAAGGTTGAGGTCACATGTGTGGGTTACTTGAGTGGAGCTTGACTTGCGGATATGCAGCTGTCCCATCAGTGCAGGGTCTGAGATTGCTTTGTATGCCAGACAGAGGTCACCTCTGAGGACTCTGTAGGAGACTGAGTAGAGAGACAGGGCTTTTAGCCAATATGTGTAGGGTAGATGATGAGGCCCTGGATTCTCCGGGTGAGAAACCTCTGTGGTCTCTTCAGCTGCTGCATGTGCTTTGTGAGGTACATGCCGAAAGGGGCATTGTATTCAATAATCGGTCTTACAAGGGAAGAATACAGGGATGTTATGACCACCTTGTCCATGGCTGAGATACCCTTACTAATGAGGTGGGCTATGTAAAAAGCTTTCCGTACCATGGAGGCAATATCATGGTCAAAAGTCAGTTTGCTATCAACCTGGGTGCTCAAGTCCCTCACGAGTAATTACATGCTTAGTGCTTTATTATCAATGTGATCATTTGTGGGGATGTCATTCTCCCCAAAAGGGATGATGATACATGTTTTGGCATTCAGTTTAAGGCCATGTTTCTGGCACCAGTCATTTGTTTTGGTGAGACCCTCTTGGAGAATGTCCACATCACTAGGGAAATTTGATCACAGCACTCAGCTTGCAGTAATCTGCAAACTTGGTTAGCCATAGACCACTACAGTTGGCCTGCACCTCTGAGAAGTATATCCCAAACAGCAGAGCCCCCAAGACCAATCCCTGGGGTACACCGCTTGTTATGGCTCTTCTATTTGAGGTGGTTTCCCCAATTTTGACTAGCAAGGTTCTATCAGTGAGGCAGTTTGCTACCCATGTGGTAACATATGGATTGATGCCTAGTTGAGAGAGTTTATCTATTATACCTGAGTGGGGAATAGTATCAAAGGCCTTGGCCAAGATAATGTAGGCAGTGTGCACCATCTTCCCATCGTCTGTTGCCTTGGTGACTGTCTCAAAGAAGTCAACCAAATTTAACAGGCATGACCTTCCTTTGACAAAACCAAACTGTGTGGGATCAAGTGTCTAGAGCTTGCCAAAGTCCATGTTAATAAGGTCCATGATAATCCACTCCATTGCCTTGTAGATCAGGCTGGTTAGGCTGATGAGTCAATATTTTCCTGAATTGGTAGATGCTCCACCTTTGTGCAAAGGGATGACAGTAGCTGTCCTCCACTTGGCTGGGATGAAGCCGGTGCTCAGGCTTTAGTTGAATAGGGTGCCTAATGTTGCTGCAAGTTCTTGCCTGAGTTCATGTAGGATGCAGCCTAGGATGTTATCAGGTCCCATGAAAGCTGTATTTTTTGCCATTGAGAGGGCAGTGATGACTCACTCCCTAGAGATAAGGGGAGGGGGTAGGTACTGGGGATGTCCTGTTTCACTGATGGGGGGGGCACAGGAGTGAAGTTTTCACTGAGCCTGTCTACCAGTAGATTGACTACATTTACAAGGTTTGTGTATGTGGTGTCAAACTTTTCCTCATAAAATCAGGTCTATTTACATGTTCTGTATGCAAATTAGAATCTTTTAGTCTCGTCTCTATGAGTTGCAGTATATGTGAACGTGTGTGCCACGATTGGATGTAAAATGGTCTGGAATACTTGTGAACATAGATTCATAGTCCTGTGAATGTACTGTGGATGGCTGTGGAGTCTTGCATCCACTCTTTACCCAGCATGCAGCAGAAGCATGTGGATGTGCCCAGTCAAGCTATGTGAAAATATTCAGAAAAAAGAAAATATAGTCATGTGTATCACCGCTAGCACAGCAATCCAGTGTAATTCTAAGTCGTCTACTCTCCTCTGACTCATCTTGTCACTGCTACCCACTAAAAAGTTTATAAAAATTGTTCATCAACCACAGAGTTAGAAGTATTTATGCACCCCCCCCAAAAAAAAATGTATCCTTAATGCTACAATGAAGGAAAGTATTGTGTTCAGGCTTTATACTACTGAAAAGATAGTTAAAGCAAGGTACACAAACACTGGCAATTATAACTATGATATAATGGAAATTATTTTTGCATCCTTTATGCACACTATATGTCAAATTAGAATGTAAAAAAACATGTCTGTAACAAAGCATTTTTGGTTAAGCCAAATTGTCATTAATTACACTACCTGCTGTAATGGCCCAGCTAGTTATCTGGATTTGGTAGTGGTTCTAAAGCCTTGAACCACAGCCTTGTTCAAACATTCTTCATTCTGGTACTGGCACTTCTAGTTATGGTAGCACCTGTTAAGGTACAAGGCTGTGCACCATGCTGTTCTGATAAGGAGACCAAAAATCATGTTTTAACTTCTGATGGATTCATACCTGGAAAAGATTAAGGTATGCACTAATTCAGTGATTGGAAAAAAATCAATATCTGTCAGGTGTTGACTGAACACCCAGAGACCCTGACAGGGATCTTCTTCTCCAGCAAGCAGTGCTGTCACAGGTACGATGACATGACAAAGCATAGAGTGGACCAGCTGTCTCAGTGGGTAGGCAAGGTAGAGGCAAGAAGGCCAGAATTCTATAGTAAGTATAACATATATTTTGGGTGGAGGGAGCATATTAAACATGGGTAAAACATTTAAGGATATTGCATTATTTAATGTATTTGGAAAATGTTAAAGAAATTATAAAGTATCTGGATAGAGAACTATATCTGGTTAGAAGAATCTAATGCTTATGTGATAATTGCCTGTGCAACTGGAAATGTATGATATGTATAGGTAAATGATAATCTGCATATATGTGTCTGAAAAGTAGAGGTACACATCTGCATAAGTACTCTGACAACTAATTTTCCATCTCTTTAGACATAAAGAAAAAATGTCTGAATTTCCATACTTTAAATTTTTAGGTGCTATTGAAATCACACGCAGATAGTTTATGTAGGCCAGGTATTATTTACAAGTGGATTAGCTGTATTAGAAAGTCATTTGTTTGGCTGAAATCAGACTGGAGGTTGGGGGAAGGGTGGAGCATATTATTGCATTATGAATTGAATGTCCAGCACATTCTTTACTGAGGAAATAACCCATATTATCAGTTCTGTATTACTTCTCCATACATGTTCAAATCATCACACTGTATGTTTAGAATTGTTCAGAAAGAAAACTATCAAGCGCACACTTTTGAACAGCATAGGAAATGAAAACTTCTATAACTTGCAACATTGTTCTGTGAATCAGCACATTCACGTTGAACCAGATTCTAAGACTGCTTTATGCAAAGCATAAATGTTTTAAAAACATCCACCAAAGTTATCTACTTTTGTTTATTAGTGACTTTAAATGGGAGATTAGCAAATTATGAGAATTCAGACAGTATTACACGATTGATCAAATACATGGTTAAGCAAAGAATTATTATTATTTTATTTTATTATTTGGGATTTGAATATATGAATATACCTACTTAGAAATAATAGCATACTTAGATGTAAAGGACAAAAATATGAAATACAGATAAACAAGAATTGTTTCATTTCTTCTGTATACAGCTGTGGAGCAATTCTATTACAGCTAGAGACAGCAGCTGTTGAGTCCTCTGGTAAGCTTGAATAAATTAGTTTATACTAACTCTGCATTTAACTGATTTCAATAATATTTAGATGTGGGGAAATAATAGTAAGTCATACAGAATTATCTGAAGCAATACAACACATTCAGTACATTATTACAATCAAGAGAGAGAGAGAGATGTCGGTGTATAACTGCAGTACATCTGTCTTTAACAGATTTTATTACATTATTTAATGACTTTCCTGATAGATCATAGTAAATGAAGGAATATATTGCACTCACTACATTACTGCAAGCAAGAGTGTGATAGAAATATACAAGTGAAGAAAGTAATGTCATTAAAGTCTATAAACAACTTACTGATAGATAATTGTAACTGATGGAATATATTGCATTCAGTGCATTATTACAAGAAAGATGGTAGTATTTAGGTCTATCATTGAATTCATAGGTTATAATTATTTATGATGAGTACTCTTCTGTTTAGGGTGGCCATGATGGTGCAGCGATTACCGTTGCCACCTCACAGCAAGAGGTTCTCTGGTTCAATCCTCGGCTTGGGTGCCTTCTGTGCGGAGTCTGCATGTCCTCCCTGTGGTTGTGTGGGTTTCATCCGGGTGCTCTGGTTTCCTCCCATATCCCAAAGGCATGCTGTAGGTTGATTGGACACTCTACATTGGCCCTAGGTGTGAGTGTGTGCGTGTGTGTGCCTTCCATGGAAGGTTGGGTGCCAGGCTGGCAACTTGACACCATAAAACTCCACTGCCAATCATGAGCAGACAGATGATCTGCTGTGGCGAACCCTAACTGGGAAAAGCTGAAAGAAGAAGAAGAAAGAAGAAGTGTGTACATTTCAGGCAAAATTATGTTTGTATAGTATACTGCAGTATTTAAATCCCACCATTACTTGATATCAAAAACTTCCCTGCCAAGTAAGCATAAACACTTCCCATAACACTTCATCCAAAAGTAGATATAAAAAGTCACCAACATTCCAAAGTCTGGATGAGCACACCCTGTGCATTTTGTAATAAAACTGCGAAGAAAGACTTCACATGTTCTCTTTTACTTCCTTAAAGAGTTCTAAAAATAGAAATGTTTTAAACTAAGAAATTTAATACCGTGTAACTTGGTGTGTGATTGCATTGAGTGTATTTTATCTTTTGTCACCCCCTACAGCTACAAAATCCTTGGAGCAACTCCCTTTCTATTCTTTAATGAAACTATCAGGATGTACACGTCAAGATACCCCTATGTAAAATATATTAAACCCTTTAAAAAACATATATCAATAATAATAGCTGCACAGTCCACAGCTTGCCTCAGGTATTTTAAACGTGACTGTTCATAGCCACATCAATCACTAATATCTGGATATAAATGAAACACTATGAGGTAATACAATGCTTACAGTTTTCAGATAGTGCTTCACATCTGCTTAACCATTGACTTAAGAAACTTAACACTTTGTCTTAAGTGGATGATTTGATTATTTGATAAGTGGGCATGTTCTTCAAAATACCTTTTCTTTTTCTTATTCATTGCAAAGGTGTTGCGCAACATATAATTCTAGTGGTGGTTCTCAATCATAACCCCTACGCATGTGCAGAAGACATGCAAAAGATAACAGCCTTGGAGCCAATTGTTACAGTAAACTGTTGTTCCCATTTGTTCTCATTAAGCTATTGAACAAATGATTATACTATTAAACTTAGAACATTCAGCTTTCAGATAAGTCAGCAGTTATCCAAAAACTGTCACCACATGTCAATTGTATATATAAACAAATTATGGGTTGTGTCATAAATCATGTTTTCTTCAAAAATGCCATAAGAATATCAGTATAAATAGGAACAAAAGAAGTTCCCATTGGGGTACCTTTACCTGAAAATAACACAGTGAGTCATAATAATAATAATAATAAAAAGAAAATGGTTTACACTTACTCTGTTAAAAATGTACTATGGTCAAAAGTATATTTGTGTATATATATATATATATATATATATATATATATATATATATATATATATATATATATATGTGTGTGTGTGTGTGTGTGTGTGTGTATATTGGCTTTCTTAAGCCAAAATTGCAATGCTTCAAGTCCTGCCCATTGAAGGACACTGGCATATAAAGCCCTCATATCCAAGGTACAATATAAATAATTATCCTCCAGTAATATATCAGCCATTAATTCCAAAAATGATGTAGAATCTTTCACCTGTGTTAATATAGGGCAACAATGGAGAAAGATGTTCTGCTAAAAAATCAGAGAGGAGTTCAGTAAGTGAAACCTTCCTGTGACTATTGGTCTCCCAGGTGGATGTCTACTGTCCTTGTGAATCTTTGGTAAGATATAAAATCAATAAAACCAATCTGTCCTTCTCTCCCTTTCTCTTTTCTCTTTTTATATTTGGATTTTTGCTGAGCACAACTGCATTTCTATGGAAATTGTTATGCAATTTTACCTGCGTGTAACTATGTAAATTGATTTCTGTTATACCTTGATTTCATACAAGTCAGAAAAGAGCCTATCAATTTTAACCCTCAGTCTAACCATAAACTTTAATGGATCTCTGAATATCCCATCCATCTAAATTATCAGGTATTACAGTTCTTCCATCCACCTTCAGCAATCGCTGCCTAATTATCTTCACTATTAACAGCCCTCCCATCAAACACCCACAAAAATTAAAAAACACAAAAATAATGCTGTGCAAGCCAACTTGATAAAAATAATAAAACGCACAATCCGAGGGCTATAAGAGTACCCACCTTTATTAAACAGGAAAAGTATTAAGTGCTTTTGTCCCTACAACCAGGGACTATCAGGTATTCTGATGAAGTCCCTGGTTGTAGGGATGAAAACACCCACAAAAACTAGTCAAGTTTAGGTTAAAGCTCAAACCAATATTACTAAACCAAACTCTCACCTCTCAAATATGAATTAATCACCTATCTTCCCACATCAAGACCCAAACACTTCTGTAGCACTTTTGTTATCAGGTTAAAGTCACCGCATGGCAAATTATTTCCTCTTATCACTAGGCAACTTAAAATCAATGTATCAAAATAGATTACAAATAAACTCAAGTAAATTTTACATCTGTGTAATGAGCCATGGCACAGATGGAAACAGCAATCATCCTAAACCAATGCTGCTCATTACTGCATCCTCAGAAAGTTAGCAAAGAAAGCCATTCATAGACACAAATCAAAAGCACTCACAGCTAAACAATTTGTCCAGAATAACTTGCCAAATGATTCTGGCAAGACGTGAACCTTTTCACAGGTCACAAAGCTCTTGATGAAAACACAAATTAGGACTATGGTCAAGGCTGAAAGAGACACTTCTCAGTAGCTGACGTCCTCCATAAGTTTATCAACCACCTCTCCACCACAACTACCCAACTTCCACCTTCCACTCCACCTTTCTGTCTACATCTCTTCTATTTCAAAGAAATCACAACTAAAGATAGCACAAATCTCATTGAAAACTTAAAAGCACATACCTCAGATGGTTAAGATAATTTGGTGACAAGATTCTTATTACATTATAGAAATGGTCAGAATTGAGAGATAATGAAATCAGCTAGGAAAAGTAGACTGGTATTGTTAGAACTGGAATCATCCTCAAGTTTTGGTGAATACCTTCACTTGGTGGACTCTACTTTCTCAAAATCTCACCAAGAAAAATTATGGATAGACGTAGGTTAAAAAGTAAAAAGCATACAAATAAACAAATACCATTTTGAAAATGCCCAGTCCAGGGTGCTAGGAGTGGTAAAATGGTGGTGTAGATTGCTCAAGATATGGAAACTTTCCTACAATGGGGTTAGGCCAGGTTCAAGGGGAGGATTCCCCCACTGTTGTAGAAAAAAGTAGTAGTTCACAAAAACTATATGTAGTTCACAAAAAATATAATGGTTAATATGTCTGATTTATTCTTATAATATGTTTAATATCTCTAATAAGATTTTAGAAATATATAGCTCATTAGATCATACAATATAGTTACCTATACATATATAAGAATTTAATATCCTGATGGTTGCTCCCAGGTGATTCTCAATATATTTTTAAATTCTAACAAAAGTTTTGAATGATGATGATAGGATTGTATGCAAGCCTTAAAAATTATTCATGCATCCCCCACCATAAATGAATTTTGTCCTATAGACATATGAAATTTATAGTTGGCAACAGTTACAAAAACTATATATATAGATATATATGTAAAAAGTCTTGATTTTTGGGATACTAATAACATATATACTATTGTATCTATATACAAATATGGAAAATGTTATAATCATTAGCTTAATATAGCTTATATTTAAATGAATTTAAATACAGGCTTTACATCATCTTGCATATTAGTAAATATCTATATACATTGTCAGTAGTAAGCTCTATGTATAGTTATATTGTATTTTTTTGAACTGTACATTTAATGCTGTTTATTTAAGTAACGCTGTCATTAGAGTTTTAAAAGCTGACATTAGTTTTATAATGATTTTTATAAGCTTCACAATTTCAGACATTTCACAGCTTTTATATATGTCAGTATACAATGTTTTATATATTTGGTTAAATCTGGAAGACTGTTTTATGTTGTGTCATTAATAGTTTTTATGGTTTTTGTTATTAATGCATTATTTAGAGTTGATGACTTTAAAAGAAAAGTAGTACTAAGCATTCTCTAAGCTATACTTAAGTGGGTTAATTAATTGGATAAGTAACAACTGAATTTAATTGGATAATTACATATAATCAAATTAGTGTTTTTATATATAATGAGTGATTTTATATCATGTTTATTGAATCTGAAGAAGCATGCCTTTGTGGATGCACGCGAAAGCGCTCATTCGCTTGTTCTAATAAAGAATTGATTTTACGTGGTGGTTGGTTTCCAGTTTCTACTACAACCTTCACTTGGTGGACTCTACTTTCTCAAAATCTCACCAAGAAAAATTATGGATAGACGTAGGTTAAAAAGTAAAAAGCATACAAATAAACAAATACCATGATGAAAATGCCCAGTCCAGGGTGCTAGGAGTGGTAAAATGGTGGTGTAGATTGCTCAAGATATGGAAACTTTCCTACAATGGGGTTAGGCCAGGTTCAAGGGGAGGATTCCCCCACTGTTGTAGAAAAAAGTAGTAGTTCACAAAAACTACAAAAAGTGACAAGCCAAAAAAGAGCCCTAAAGATGACAGACTGGACTACTGAACATTAAGAAAAAATATGTATTGTTACTATTATACAAGAAACCCAGAATTTCCATATAGAAGATATTTAAAAAGCTTAAGAGACAAATTAGAGGAAAGAAAAATATTTGCACAAAAAAAATGCCAAAAGCATTAAATGCAAATTTTGGATTCATTAATACAACAGAGCAATAAAAAACATTACACAGACAAAGAAACTTCTGGTTGCCTGGAAAAAGAAGTGACAGAGGAAGTGTGAAAATATGATGAACAAAACCCAGAGAGTTTTAAACGGTATAAAAAAAGAAACATGGACATAAAAAAAGAAAAAGAGATCTTATGTGATGCAAGATATACAGCAAGTAAAGGAAAATGCCAAACTAATCAATAAAAAAGTAGTTCCGAAGATATCTGAAGAAAAATACAGGCAAAGGCACCCAGATATGGATGCTTTCATTACGAAAATAGGAAAACAAAGGGGAATGCAGAACACTGGATTAGTAAGGTAGAGGTTAAATAAACAGAAACTTAGTTATGGAATATATGCAAAGTGAAGGATTTAGTGCAGAAAACTCAACAATTATAATGTCACAGCATGATGGAACAATGTGTCCCCAAATTAAGGAGAAACAGGTGGAGTGAAAGACATCTGCAGAAGTATAAACATGAGAAAAAAAAGAGATTTGGTATGGTACAATATTTATGCAAAGGAGAAAGCAAAATTAATTAATACAAAAAAGCAGCACCAGATATATTTGAACAGACGTACATGCAAATACCCCAGGATATGGAAAATTTCCAGATTCAAAACTTAAGAAAACAAAGGGGGGAAGTAGAAAAGAAGATTACTGATGAAGATGTTAAAGAAATAGAAATGAAGTTTTGGATTACCTGCTGTGAAATGAATGATTCATTGTAGAAAGTCCAACAAAGTAATGCCACAGCATGACAGAACAGTGAGTCCCAAAACTAAGAAATAGGTGGAATGCAAGACATCTGATAACTTGCCACATGATGATGCACTGGGGCTTTCAGTAGGAAACCAGTATAACAGTTCAGTTTGAGTTGCACAACAAGAGAAAGAGCAGGAGGCATTGGCAACTCTGATGCAAGCAATGTTGTGAAGTGATGGGCCAATGAATTTCCTTATAAAGGAGAAGCAGATGTCAAAAGATGCAGCTGATGATATAACAGATATAACATATGAAGATTTTCTGAAACTTTCTATCCACAAGCCACACCAACTCTCATTGCCCTTAGAACCAAACTCAATAGCACTGCACATGTACTCTCCTCTCAGGCACATTCTCTTTGACAAACTCTCCCTGCCGACCTTAAGGAAATCAACACATATTCCAAACTGAGAATGCAACTGAAAAAGCACTTCTTCATACAAGCCAATTGCTCCTGCTTCAACACAGAATATATCACCTAACCTATCTCCTTTCCAAATTTCTTCTACTCTCACAGGATTTACTTGAGGATTGATTCAGTTTTGAAACTAATGCATACATTGTACATTATACTCTGGTTCATTGACTGTGCTTCTTCACTTGAATTTATATACAGTTTTTTTTCTATCTAATTAGTCTAAACTACTCTGTTATTGCTTACATTTCTGTATTTTTTATTTGTGGAACATTTTGTACTTACTCGGGCTAAGCCTGAAATTGGTCCAAATGGGTCAGTGTACTATCCTGGTAAAAAAAGCCCAAACAAACAAAAAAAAAACATATAAGTAAATAAATGAATGCCTGAAGGAAACAAAACAAAGAATGTACTCTCAGTTTAGAATAAAATGATCTAAGAGAAGAATTGCTTCATTTAATAGAGATGGCTAGACATATTAAGACTGATGAAAGAAACAGATTACAGAAAGTAAATAAGACCCAAATGCGAGAAGTCTGATAAAACAGATGAAACAGTAATAAAGAATATTAACAGAAAGTCACGTGATATAACAGAAGTAAATGGGATATGTTACTGTGCAGCTATATTAATAACATATAAAGTCTTAATACAAAAGCATAGAGCAATAAAGAAAAGGAATGGGAGAAATAAAATGCAATCATGAAAGCATCGAATGGAGAAAACTATAAAGCAGTTGATACAAGAAGTAGCCCTCTCAGAAGAATATAGAACATACTTCTCAATTGTCTAGTTTTTCACTGAATATCCAGATTGTTTACTCATATTGTTGGTCCATTCATCAAAATATGTGTTTTTCTGGCAAATCACTGAGGATGTAAGTTACTAAATGATGAACAGACATTTTAGTTTCAGATTCCATAGGCTCCAGAAAATGCACACAAATGCAAAACCTGTTATTCTAACAAACTTAAGTTTATGGGAGCAATATTTAAGATATTTCCTTATTGTTGGAACTTTGGCGGCCATTAATTTTGGCTGTGTACAGATTTCTTGTTTTTGTTTGTTGAAAGGTGTGATAAAGAAGAGGAAAAAGATTAGTACAAATAGATCGATGTGGTAAAAGCAAACTTCAGTATAAAAACAGATCAGAATCAAGCATACATTATTGCAAACAATAAACTAAAGATAGCAGTACAGGCAGAAAAGGATATGCAGAAAAATATAAAGGAAAAGTACAAAATAAGCAATGCATTGATGAGCCAAAAAGTTTTATAAAGAACTGGGAAACAAAGCCAAAGGAATAGAAACACCAAAACAAAAAAGACACATTTTAAAGAAAAAGTTATGAAGACCCTGCGGAATACAACAAAGATGCTGAATGCATAGAATAATTAAAAGAAACAGTAAGGAGTTTAAATATATAGGATATGATAAAGTAAATGCCAGAGAAACTGAAGCCAAATTAAGAAAATCTCCTACTTGGAAATCCCTAGGCCCAGATGTACTATCTAACTTCTGGCTAAAAATAATGTCTTTACACAACGATTTAACCCTGAGTAAGAATTATTTATATACGTATTCTGAATGGATGCCAACCTGGTAAACATCTGGAAAAATGATACTCCTCCTTAAGAATAAATCTGTAAGCCATCCTAAATTTTATATTTTAATTCGCTTTCCAATGATATACAACCTATATACTATAATTCACGCAGCCCGAGTTTATGACTATTTAGAAAAAAAAACAATTATGCAAAAGAACAAAAATGGTAAGATAAGAACATCATATGGAACAAAGCATCACTTGTTCCTATATAAAGACATAATATGGATTTGTAAAAAGGAGAAGAATCTAAATATGCATGGATAGATTACAAAAAAGCATTTGATAGCATTCCACATTTACAAATAAAGAAGTGCTTACAGATTTACAACACACATCCTACATTTATCAGTTATATTACAGTGACTGTGAAACAGTGGCAATCCACTTTGCAGTTAAACCATGACAAAGGGCAAATTATTATCCCAGACAAAAAAATTCAAAGGGGGAAATTCCAGAATGTTTCATTGTCATTGCTGTTGTTTTGTCTTGCCTTTAACCCATTAAGTTTTCTTTTTCCTTAACAGATTAGGTGGTGGTGGTGTGTCTTTCGGCTTTTCCCGGTTAGGGGTCACCACAGTGGAACTCCAGTCCGCTAATGATTGGCAGTAGATTTTTACATGCCGAGTTGCCGGCGCTGACACAAACCCTTCAATGAAAGTACGCCCATTCATGCATGTCTCCACACAGAAGACACTCTAGCTGAGAATCGAACAGGACAACGTCTTACTGTGAGGCGACAATGTTACCGCTGCACCACCACCGCAGTCATTAACAGATTAGGTCATGCTAACAATTTGGCTCCCAGAAAACAAACTTGCTTAAAGACTTCTCATCTAATTTTTGTAAATGACTTAACACTGTAGAGTTCAACTGATGAAGAGAGAAAAGCAGAACTGCAAGTGGTTAAAACATTTTCAGATGATATAAGAATGTCATTTAGTCTTGATAAATGTGCAAAAGAAACATTTAAAGCAGGAAAGTTGCAGTACCAAGAAAACTCAATCTGGGACAGTAATGTGATTTAAATGAACTTAAGCAGGAGAGAGTGTATAAATATTTAGAAATTGATGAGGGATCAGCAGTAAAACATGGACAAATGTGAATAAAACTCAGTAAAGCATACTTCAGAAGAGTTAAAATGTCAACAACCTTGACATCTGGTAATAAAGTCCAAGGTATAAACCAATTTGCTTTTTCTTTTCTAACTTACAGTCTTGGTGAGATTGACCAACCCCAAAAGGTATTGGATCAGTTGAAAAAGAAAAGAAGAAACATGCTTTGTGCTTAGCAAATGATATATAAAAATCAGTGTGTATACCAATGCTATATATTCCTTGCTCTGAAGGAGGTATGGGCCTTCTCAAAAATGATTACATGCATAGATGGGCAGTCATGGGACTATATACATATCTGCTGACCTCATCAGATCCAATCATAGTGAAAGTTTTAAAACATTAGGAGAGGAAGCTTAAGCTGACCTCTCTTCTTTGTTTATCAGAAGCATTCCGGTGTCAAGTGGGAATGGATATCAAATTAGAAATAGACAAAAAAAAAAAAAGACAGCAACCTGAATGTGCCAAAAAACAAAAGAAATAGGAGAAGGATTAGATGAGAAGGAAAGAAATGTAGAAAAGCCATACATTTAGTGGCAAGTAGAGAGATCTCCTGGGACAACCTTTTGTGAATCAGGATTTGACAGAGGAATACTTAAGAACAGGTGAGTTGAAACCAAAATCTGACTCCTCCACCCCAAAACTTGACAGGTTAGCAATGGCAGTCCACGATCATGGACTACATACACATTTTGTTACAATGTCCATTAAACATGTGGGAGAAACTAAAAAATGTCAGTTCTGTAAAAAAGAATTGGAGATAGTCACTTATTTTTTTGCTGGTAGTGGTACACTCTTTCCAGAGGGCCTGTACACTGAAAGGTATGGGTTCCTATTACATTATCGAACTTCCAGAAGGTCGAACACCAGATGTTCGAAATTGGAAGATTGAAATGTGATAACATCGAAACATCAGAACAGCAAAATTGTTTCCCAGGGAAAAAATTTGCTGTTCCGAAAAACACACACACAACATAAGCACACCAAAAATCTTATAAACCTACACTAAACCTTAAATACACAACTATCTATGCATGAACCTTAACCCAAACCCTAACCCTAACGTCCGTCATTACAGCACACTTACCTTACCCACACCCTAACCCTAAAGTCCGTCACTATTGCACACTTACCTTACCCGCATCCTAACCCTAAAGTCCATCACTATCACACACTTACCTTACTCGCACCCTAACCTTAAAGTCCGTCTCTATCGCACACTTACCTTAGCTGCAACCTAACCCTAAAGTCTGTCACTATCGCACACTTACCTTACATGCACCCTAACCCCAACGTCCATCACAATCACACACTTACTTTAATCTGTTCCGTAACTTTCGCACCACAGTGGAGAAAATGTCGAAGCCACAGAAACGTCCAACTGAATTCTTTCCCTGGGAAAGAATTAGGACTTCCGCTACTTCAACATTTTCAACGAACTTCCAAGTTCAAACTTCTGGCGTTCGACCTTCTGGAAGTTTGATTACATAATAGGAAGCCAAAAGGCACAATAATGTGTCAAGACTGTTGCACTGGGGATTGTGCAAACAGTACAATATAGAAGAAGCTGAGAAGCATTGGAAACAAACCATAAAGCATTATAGACAATGATGAAATGTACATCACATGGGATCACTCATTCCCAACAGTTCAAAAAATAGATGGGAGAAAACTAGATATAGTAGTCCATTAAAAAAGACAAAAGTAGCATAGATCATCGAAACTGCTAAACATAGAGATTACAGTGCCTTATGTAGACATAGATGCCAGAACCATAGGGCGAGTTACAACTGCGGAGAGAGGAGGACCCAACAGAGGACTCATATATTCTTTGCACACTTAAGTGAAGAATTTTGCTTTGCACGCTAGCGTGAAGAATTTGAAAGCAAAAGTGCACAGAACTATGCTTTTTAACACAGCTACCAGAGTCAACCATGGTAAGAAGATGTTTTTATGTGCTTTGTTCAGCTGCTTTTAGTTATTATGGTGCTCGTTCTGCATGTAAGTGTGTGTGTGTGTGTGTGTGTGTGTGTGTGTGTGTGTGTGTGTGTGTGTGTGTGTGTGTGTGTGTGTGTGTGTGTGTGCATGTGCAATGCCCCAGTTATTTCTGGCTGGGGGTTAGAATTACCCAGGATCAAATCTTGTACCTTAGCTACAAGGGCCTGCATTCTCTACCCATACCACCAGTTGTGATTCAGAGAGTTGACTTATCTCTCAACAGTCTATATTTTCACAGAATATTTGGCTCAAAATTTGTGGTTGTCTGGCAAATGAGTGAGAATGGAATTCATTAAATAATTATTGTCCTTTTTCCTATCTTTTCAGGAAACACATGGTAACACAACACACTATTTTAGCAACTTTCTAAGACTAGACAAGCAATATTTAAAATGTGTCCTGGTTTTGGGCATTCCACCCCCCCCCCCCAATAAATTTTGGCTTTTTACAGATTTCTTCTACTTTGAAATTGAGAAACTTAGTTGTCAAGTGGGTGGCACAGTGGTAGTGTTGTTGCTTCACAGCAATAATTTCTGTGGTTCAATTCTCAGACAGGTTGCCTTCTGTGTGGCATCTGTATATCCTCCTTGTGTTTGTGCTCTGGTTTCCTTCTATGTTACAAAGACATGTGTCTGGTGCATCTTCCCTAAGCCTCTGCTAAAAGTTGGCTTCACTCCAAGTCAGACTTTCCCAGTGAACAAGTGATAAATAAAAAAATTGTACAAGGAGCTGAGAGCTTCAGAGGAAGAGAAGTTTAGTGCTGCTTATTCTAAGTCTGCTTGTATTGTTAGTAGCACAACAGGTAGTAGACTTACTTTTGATACAGAAGGCTCTGGGTTCTACTCCCACAGTATGCAGATAGAACACCGATACTGTACTGTGTTGTATTTTAAAGGGAATGGATGCTGCAGTCCTGTGAATGTCCTCCTTTGGAGGAGTTACCTAGTAACTATGAACCTGTTATCAGTTTGCCATCCATTCCCTATTGCAATATTACTAGCTTATCATCTTTTAATGTAACATAGGCAATTTATTCTTCAAGGGCAATGGCCACTTTATTTGTAGGTGAAACAATAAAATATAAAGTTGTTTCCTAGCAGCAACCTCTTCATTAGTTAGAGATCCCTTTAATGTGAAATTATTTAGATGATTTACTTCTGCAGAGATTTTGCATATTTACTGATATTGGTGGATTGTAATGACAGAAGTTTGAGTGGCCTTTTATGGTTGAAATTTTCTGAAATGCATAGTTTTGACATTATTGGTTCATACATTTTGTTTCATTCTTACTAGAAGATGGTTTTAAAACTACAAATTTAAAACACATTCTAACAACTGGTGTTGTATTATACAAGGAATATAATTTAATACAATCAGGAAGGTGAATCATAGAATGCATACATGTATGCATGGCCCTAAAAATGTGTTTGAAAACAGCCCAGAGGAAAGTGTGAAAGGCTCAAAATCATGGGCAAATTTTAAGCTTTACTCTTGTTACCAAAGCAAAGGATGAAGATAAACCAGTTCTCACCACATTACCTTGACCCGGCCAAGCATTTTGACACAATCCCCTACTCAGCTGTAGTACAAAATATGATTAATGTAGGAGCAAATACTTGCATCACTAGCTGCATTGCCAACTTGCTCACAGGATGCAGCAGATCAAAATAGGGGAAGAGAACAGTCACCAATGAAGCCCCCCAGGGTTCAGTGCTGAGACTTTTTCTGTTTGGCATATACATCTCAAAAGTAAAAGGAAATACCAAAGGGCTTTGTCCAGCTAAGTTTGAATCCCCAAATGACTTAACCATCATGTAGGAAGGTTTGTCCCAAATAATAACTGGTGTCAAAATCATGACAATTCCCTTTGAGAACTAACCCAATTGTTTGGCATTTGGGAACTTGTGTCTACAGTGAACTTACATTTGACCAACATGTGCCCAGAATCATAAGAACGTCTTTCTATATTTCACAGCTTATAAATAAATTGATTGTGACTAGATCTAGAAATGTTGTTGTCCCCCTTTACAAAGCTCTCATTAGGTCAATCATTTTGTTTAATTCCCACTTTGGCATGTATCTGTCCAGCCCCATGCAACAACTGGAATTCCTTCAGAGATACCTTACTAAAAGGATACAAGTCCTAAACAACAGATCTTGCAGGGACCACCTCAAAGATTTATTACTAAACTCAGTATCCTACCGAGTGCTTACAGGTGACATGTATGGCATACAAGGCATCCTCTGACCTAATACAGACGGATGTACTGAACATCAGCAAGTCAAATGGCATCAGAAATACTCAGTTCTAAACTGAATGTTGTGGAGAGATGGATATATATCACAGAGGCTACCACTGTTCCAGAACAGACTATCCATAAAAATAAAACAAAGCTCATCTGCCCATATTCAAATGCAACTTGGATCTAAGGATGGGTAATAGAAAATGTACTACAGGATTGTCCTTCATGCCACTAATGGATAGAGGCAGTTCCTAAATGCTGCATCCCTTACATGGGTCCCCTCAAATTATCTAAGGTATGATCACAGTTATTCTCACTAGGGCTAATATACAATTATCAGCCATGGGATAGGTAAGACCAATCAGAAAATGTTAATTTGAGCACCATAAGGGAATTGAATAAGCTTAAAATGTCCTCCAAGTGAACCTATGTTGTGGCAGTAAATAGTTATGATAAAACTGCCCTTTTCAGATCACTAAGTTCCCCTCTCACCCTCCAGCCTCTCCCCGGTCTTCAACAACTTCCGGTGCCTATGTATGTATAGAGAGCCAAAAAGTCAAAAGAGATCAGTATTTGCAGGTAGAAATGAGACTAATGTGGAAGAAGGATACCCCAACAGTTCCTATTGTAGTAGGAGCAATGGATCTAATAAAAATGAATCTACAGTTGTACCTAGATATGCTACCAGTACATGTATCTTTGTAAGAATTACAGAAGCAGCCAATTCTGGGCATAATGTGGGTGCATTAAACAGCAGTTTTAGTTAATATCAAAGTTTGAAACAATATTAATTTCATGAACTTTAATCATACCCCGACTTAGGAATGGGGCCCATTCCCATCTATTAGAAACCCAAAAGACTTGGAGATGTTAAACTACAGCAGTTACAATCAACCCATTATATCATATGTTCAGCCTTTGCCCAACATAATGAAATCAGCAATGCAACCCACTTTCCAAACAGCCTAAGCCACCCAAATCTCTCACTCTTCCCCCCCATCTCAAATCAGCCAACATTACCTAAACTACTAGGAAAAAAATAACGTACCAACAACTGTCAAGATACTGACAGCAATACCACCTCCTGACACAGAAGCAACATGGGTACTGTTTATGTAGAAAAACAACCTCTGCACTTTTGACCCTATCTGATGAAATCTTTTTTAGTATGGACTGGCACCAATCCTCTGAGGTCTTCTCAGATCTAATTTAATCCTTATATTTGTTTTCCCTTTTAATGAAGTCAGTGTTATATTTTGTATATAGATAGCTCTTAAATGTCACTGTTTGAATCTACACTTAAATGACAATTTTAAATAGATATGTGTGGAAAATATATATTTTTGCTTTATCTACTGATTGCTGTAATCTGTAATCCAGGATGGGTCTGAAACTGGTCAGCTTCTGATCAGAGTCCCAACCATCTAAACAAATTTAAATAAATATATAACTGCATATATATCAGAGTGGCTGGAGGCTATGTAATGACCATACTGTGCATGGGCTCCACTGCTAAATATAGATGCCAAATGCCAGCATGGCACAGCACCCAAAACTAATGCCTGAAACACATAAAGATGAAAAACTAAATTGAAAGGCAAATGGCACAAGAGTCGCTCACACTAAGCATCTTAGCCTAGCCTGTGACATAAAAAAAGAACAAGTTGGAGAGACAGATATATTTCCCAGAGATCACTGCTACTCTGGAATAAACATCCAAATTATGTGAAGCAGAGCTCCTCACTGACCCTATTCAAGTGCAACCTAGATAAATGGATGGGAGACCATAAATTCACCCCAGGGGTGGCACCTATGTCCCTCAAAGACAGGGGTAGTCAGTGTTTATCATAGACTGACTCTGCAAATTACATCCATCTAACCAAGGACAATTGAGGCAACTTGAAATTAACATGGCTAAGCTTGTAAGGACTCTAGTGATGCTAGCTTATAAACCTCCTATGAACCTATGAAGCTATGTATGGGAGCTAGTCTGATTTGAGGACCAAGCTCGCTGCAAACCCACAAACTTATATATACCACCTGTATTGTCGAACAAGCATGAAGAAGGGAGATATCTCCAAAAACAAAGCAATTAATGCTGATGAAATTCTTAAGGGTACTCCAGGAATGAATTTGTATGGAAAGCAGATTTTAGTATTATGTTCCTTAGTGTCTTTTATCTCAGATGCCCTTATGCCCAAGGAAAGTAACTTGGGAACAAATAAATAACATGTATGCTTCTCATCAGCTCTCTGAAAAGATAAACAATTATACTAACTCAACCTGAGTCATACTAAAAGGAAAAAAGTAAAATATAAGAAAGATCAAATGCTTATGCATACACCCATCAGAAATAACTTCACTTAAATCAATGCACCAGGACTGAAAAATATATATAAATTAAAGAAGTTAAAATAAGACAATGGAAAAAAAAATAAAATACAATTAAAGCTACAGCTACTAAGTAAAAAAATGCATTAACAGTTGGAAGCCCCCAGTTTTATGTGACAAAATTAAATAAGAATAAACTGGATTATTTAAACAATGGAACAATCTTACTGTCGCTGTTCTAATTCCAGTGCATATTGCTTACTGTTCATAACTTACTTTGACAGCATTTGGAGGCCATCTTCAAACATTTCTAGTACATATTTTTTGAGAAAAGTTATTCAACTGTTGTTCTGGGAATTCAAATTGCTGTTAGCTGGGCATGACTTGGTTTGGCAGTGTTACTAGGATGTCTTGCTAGTGAATATCTTGCTAGAGAAGGTAATCTGTTGTTGTTCTGGGAGTTCACATTACTGATACCTAATAGAAAGTTGCAAAACTGCTAGTGATTGTCTTTTGAGAGAAGACGATTTGCTGTGGTTCTGAGAGTTAAATTATTGCTGGCCTAGAAACAGCACATATACTGTCTGGCTATTCAGTTATCTGCCTCTCTCTCTCTCTATATATATATATATATATATATAGAGAGAGAGAGAGAGAGATGCTTGTGGGCCTTGCTTTCCTTTTCTCTAGTATGCTGTGAGCTGTGCATCTCAGATTTTGCTGGAACCAGATTTGACCTATTTTCTATAAACTTGACTCCTTCCTTCAGTCCTTTCAAACACCAGGAAACAGTGTTTTAATTGCTTAAATTGTCATAAATATTTGAGACATTTTTTTTCTGATTTTAGTGCATATTGCTAAGTAAATCCCTGGGATTTAATAAAGCTTACACAGAGCTAATCTCCATGTAAGTACAGTGGCATGGCTTGAACATGGAGTTTGGAGCCTGTGCAATCCAGTAAACAAGGCTGGGGGTGCGCATGAGCCTCATAGCACTATTCTGACATGGATGTGATGGAATAATGCAAATCACCTCATTTGCTGGGGAAAAACCATGCAAATGAAGTGAAATTGTGATCCAGCAAGCAGACAGGCATCCGTGTTGGAGCCTTGTCTGCAGCAGACATGTATTCAGTTAGTAACCATGTACATTTCTGCAAAAATCAAAATGTGAGCATGACAGCTCAAAGTAAAGCATGTATTATGTTTATTAGGCATGCCAATGGATAAAACTTTGGCCATTAGCATGCCAAAGTGTTTTAAAATTGCAAAAATCAAAAGTGGTTTTTTTTTTGGCTGATTCCGGCCGTTTACGTGGAGTGCAGCTGTGCACAAATGTGATCTAGTAAAAATAAAAACAAAATCAGTAAAAAGTCAATTAAATGTGAAACATGAATTTTGCCATTATAGTGGGCAACATCCAGACTCATAACAATAACAGGTAACAGTGGTTGCTAAGGGCATAGGCTCTGGTGTAGTGGTGTAACTAGGGTATAAGCCAGTAGGGGTATGTAAATGAGCTAACTTTATTGAATAGCAAAATGGGAGACTGTGTCCATGGGTACCTAACCATGTAGGAGCTATAATGCAGTGGTGCAAGCAGAAGAAGCAGCTGACATAAAGGGGTGTGTGCCATGCTTGGTGTAAGCACATTGGAGCTCTGCAGCTCCTATTTGTGCACAGCTAAGCACAGCTAAGCAAAGGGGTGTGTCTGAGGCTGCTTAGCTGTGCTTAGCTGGTTCAAGAAATGATAAGCGTGTTCATTTCCAGAGGAGAGCCTTTTCTGCTCAGCAATGTTTACACTAGCTCCACGGGTTTGCGAAGCACACCACGGGGCTTAAACACAGTGGACATAGAGAAAAAAAAGAAAATGGGAGAATAAAGGAAATTAACTACAAATCACTAATATGGACTCTGCCACTCACAGTGGCCCATTCAAACCCCTCAATAATATAGCTGGCAGGGGGAATGTATCATAGTCAGCTAATCACACAGGCAACATCTGCAGCACACCAGTATAAAGTATGCACACACCTTTCAGTCTGTTTTTTCCCCACAAACTCTGCACCATTGGTACGCACTTGGGAATTTTAACTGGCAAAATGATAGGGGCTGCTGCTGCTTTACTACATGTGCGTGTGCTACAGATTGAGGGCAATGCTGACAGCCAGTCCAGACCAAGGAGGAGAAGAGTGTTCAGACCCAGTGTAACCTTCCACGAGCTACATGATCTGGAGAAACTAGAGCACTACAGGATGGACTGGGATATACTCCAGCAACTCACCAAGCTCTGCCGGCCTCACCTCAGACCCAGAACCAACAGAGTGGAATCAATCCCAGTTGAAACCAAGGTACGTGTAGCCTTAAGAATACTAGATACAGGTACTTTCCAAAGACCTACTGGGGCTTCATGGGGATCTCTTTGGCATCTGCATCCAGGGTACTCCACCAGTTCCTTGATGTAATGCTACCACATGCTGGTGAGCACATTTATTTCCCCAGCAACCCTGAGGAGAGGACCAGCAATATGCATCTCTTCCATCATGTAGCAGACTACCAAGAGGCACTGGGTGACATGGACTGCACTCACGTCCACATCAAAGCACCACCCGATGAAGATGGTAGAGTGTATGTCAACCACAAGGGCTATCACTCCAACTGCCACATCATGTACAATACCCAGGTCATTGTCATGAATGTGTGTGCTGGCAGCCCTGACAGTTATCATGACTCCTACATCTGGCATGTCTCACAGCTGTACCAGGCATTTGCAAGGGGGGACATCTCATATGGTCATCTTGTGGGAGATGCTGGCTATACACTGCAAACATGGATGATGACACCCATCAGAAATGCACACACACCCAGTGAAGAATGCCATAATGAGGCACATGCACAAACTAGGAGCATTAAATAGCATGTGCTTGGGATGCTCAAGTCATGGTTCCACTGCCTTGACATATCTTCTGGAGCCTTGCAGTACTCTCCGGCCATATGTGTGCACATGTTCATAGTATGTGCCATGTTACACAATATGACCCTGTGGAAACAGCTGCAGCAGGAACATCACAGGGAAGTGGCACACAGCCCACCACCATTGTCAAGGTCTCCACAGGCACATGGAGGAGGAACTCCCTGAGCCTGCCCCTGTAGGCAGGCGTAGGCATGCCCAGTATGACCTGGCCTTTGCAAAGAGGCAATGCATAGCACATACACTGATAATCTAGGGACCCAGGGACTGACACCGCTCTCCAGCTTGCACACACAATAAATGGATGCCAAACAAATCACACTACCTTTACCTTACCATGTATAGGTCATGTACTGCTTGCATCTGACCTCAAGCACCATCCTCACAACTGCCGCAGGCACAAGGTAAGTCACTCTTCTTAACAATTGATGAATGTAGCAGTACATTTTGGTAGCATATCTTAGGTATTGCTGCATGTATGCAAGGGAATGGAGTGGCCTACCAGTATAGCAGCAAACAACTGACAGCTATGTGGGACAACAGGTTATGTCTGCCCAATACTGGCTTCCACAGAGTATGCAGTAGTCCCATAGGTGACAAAACTCACTGCAGTGTATGTGGGGGACAAACAAACTGGGGGTCATATGTCACATGCATGGATGTCAATGTTAAGATCCCATACTCACCCCTCAGCTTCTTCCAGCAAGTCAGTCGTAGGAAACCATAAAGAAATGTCTGGAAAAGGCCCACAAATAGGGACAATAATGAAATAGTCCTCTTACAGACTTGCACAGTGATATCACAGCAGGCCTTGCAGTTGCTTGAAGTCTCTGAAGGGTAAGAAGTTTGAAACTCAAACATCCACCATTACATCCTAACCTTCAGTCTTAAGTAATATGCCAGTATTCTCCAAGACAGGCACAACACTATGCTAAATGAAATCAAAAAGTAAACCCAACATCTGCACAGTCTGTACAAATGTGTACAGCTGACAGGTATGCCCCCAACACGCCTGTGTCCCCATAGAAATGCAGTAACATGTATGGTTGTAGGTAATAGCATCAGGGCACACATTCCCAGGGCTGTCCCAATCAACTTGATAACTTTTGCAATATGCAGAGGTCAGTGAGCTATGTATATGCGTGGTTAATACTGTCAGGAGGTGGACAGCACTTTCTCTTGGCTGTTATGGCTTAGTGGCCTAGGTACAGCACTGTGGTTTGCAGGGTCCATGTTCTTCTGTGCCAACTATTTTGCATGCAGCTACACCTATGGTAGGAGTTCTACACACTATCTAGAAGTCAATATATGTCACTGCAAGAAAGCTGGATAAGTCCAAGACAGGGGGACACACATATGGACAACACACAACTCACAGTAACCTATACAGTGCCTAGTAGGACAACAGGTACCTGAAAGTCAGTGTATGGCCAGGTGTTAAATGGCTGCCACCTTACTGTGTCAGCACTGACAAGTCACTGGCCACCATCCATACCCCTGGAATGACAGGCTGTCACAGAAGGATTACAAGAATGCCTCGTATATCTCTTCTGCTTGTCCTAACATTGCATTTGCCTGTCAAACAAGAAAGGTTCATGTAAAAACATCAATGGCAGAAAGTGGAGAAGTAGCATCATACCTGTAAGAAAAAGCAAGCGTATAACAAACTGGTCTCCCAGCTGTCTGTTTGCAAGAGCAGTATTAACACCCTGTCCCCATGTGTGGGCCTATGTCTGACTGTCATATATGGGCCTGCACAGATGTCAGTCTGTGACAAGTTGACAGCTAGGGCCAACATGCAGCCTCATAATAACATACCAACACAAATCGTCTGAGGTATTATCATTATGGATCATTATTGATTATCCTGGACCTCATTAACAGGGACATTGGCAAACTCCAAATACTTGACCCCACACAGTCTGCCTTTCTTAAAGGGAGGTATGTCAGTGAACTCTTGATGACTTCCCTGAGACAGCCAACAAAGGCTTAGATGATGGACAGATGGTGCACTCTGGCCAACTTGACTCGACCAAAGCCTTACACACTATCCCCCACTTGGCCATAGTGCATGAACTCTGTCAACTAGGCAGCAATCCATATGTTACCAGATGGGTAGAAAACTGGTTCATAGATAGAACCCACATAATCATAATAGGGGTATCCAACTCAGGCAGGACACCTGTAATGAGTGGTAAACCCCAGGGATCAGCCTAGGGGGCCTCTGGTATATGGGATATACTTCCCTGAGGTGCAGGCCAAAAACACTGGCCCACGGCTGGTCAAGTTGGCAGATGACTGCAAGCTGGGAATAGTCATCAATACCCAAAGTGATGTGGACGTCCTACAACAGGGTCTCACCAAAACAAATGACTGCTGCCAGAAACATGGCCTCAAGCTGAATGCCTGCAGATGCATCATCTTCCCCTTCGGGGAGACTGATGTACCCACATATTATCACATTAGCAACAATGTCCTACAGGGTTCCTATTACATGATCGAAGATGCATTCTTTCGAATGCATCTTGATCGAATGTAAAAGAACAAAAAGGCAGGATACAGAAGCTGCTTTTAAGCAAATTCTTTCCCTAGGAAAGAATTTGCTTGGCCGCTTCTGTTTCTTTGCCATTTTCAGCACTCTAGTGCGATCTCAGAGTTGATATATTTAAGTATGGGGGTGGAGGGTGAAGCCCCCCACTTTATGTAATGTTGTTCTGAGGTTTTGACATTGTAAGCTTTCACTTACATGGGGTTTATTAATCATTGTTCACTTTTATAAGCATTTGATGATGTAATATAGACCCTATCCTACATACACAATCAGTAGTGAGGCATTTAGCCACCCAGGTTGATAGCAACCTGAAGTCTGAGCACCATGTTGCTTCTGTTGTACAGAATGTGTCATAGATGGATCAACACAAAAGAAAGGGTATCTCATCCAGGGAAAAAGAGGTCATAAGATCCATGTATTCTATCCTTATAGCGTAAATTATTTTGTACAATGCCCCCTTCGGCATGTACCTCACAAAGCATATGCAGCAGCTGGAGAGACAATAGATGTCCCTCATAGGGAGAATCCAGGACCCCAAACACCTCCCCCACACAGATAGGCTATCAGCACTGTCCCTCTACTCAGTTCCATACAGACTCCTAAGAGGTGACCTCTGTCTGACATACAAAGCAATCCAGACCCGCCTTGATGGGACTGTTTCACATTTGGAAGTCAAGGCCCACTCGATCAACCAATAGGCGCAGCATCAACCTGGTCTGTGATTTTAATAGGGCTTGTTGGTGTGACAGATACATGTCCCACAGACTCCCTCATCCATGGAATGCACTCCCTTTCCACATTAAGCCGAGTGCCTTAATACTCCTTGTGAAGTGCTATCTGTATAAGTGCATGGGAAACAGCAAATATAGTCCTGTGATTCCACCTGTGTCCTTGCTGTGCAGGGGCTCTGGGTGCTGAGCTGTCTTAACATGGGCTACACTCTCATCTGTGAGGGTTATAAGGGCGTCAGGACCAATAGCCTAATGAACTCATATCAACCTATCAACCTACAAACAAATGTCTGTCACTAGTTCACCACATTAGTGTATACTGCTCTTCCACTGACATAACTGAAAATCACAGTGCTATATGGAATATACCACACATATAATGGACATCTCTGCTCAGTAGAATGCACTCTATACCCACACCCATACCTCTCAACCTCTTAGAGCAAGACAAAAGGACAAGGTCATAAATAAAAATGGGACAAAGGCCCAAAAATAGGGACGCTATTTAAATATTGCTTACACAAACTTAGAAAGGTGATGGAATAATAGGTTTTGCATTATACTGAATTTTCTGAAGGTTATAAAGTCTGAAACTCAAATGTTCTGCCATTATTTTTTAACTTCAGTCTTTAATTATTTGCCACTAACTTGCCAGAAGACCACAATTTTATGAATAATGGATCAAAATAATGAGACAAACATCTGGGCATTCTGCAAAAACTGTACAGTTGAGAGGGATGAGTCACAAGAGGACATGACTTTTCAGTTAAGAAGAATAACACACAAGCAGGTGATCCCCAGCCAGTATATCACTGAGGTGCTGGACTGTTTACACAGCTTCATCAGTCAATTGGCTGTAGCCACACCCCTCAACTGGCTGGATTGGGAAAGAATGTCTATAGTTTGGCTAATAATTTTGGTCTGTGCATCATACATCTCATATATCTCAGGTAAATCACTGTGAGGATTTCTGTCAGTAAGTAATGAAACAATACATTTCAGTATCAGATGACATATGTCAGAAAATGTCTGCTAAAACAAACCCTGTTACAGTAGCAACTTCCCACATTAATAAAAGCAATATTTGCAGCATCTCCCTATATTTGGGCCATTGTCCACCCATTTTGGTAGGCTATCCACAGATTTCCTGCACTAACAGGTTGAGAGGTATGGTGGTAGCACACAAAACCCCAGACCAGAGTACAACTAACTTTGGAATGGAGTCCCACTTTTACTATAGAAGGTCATATTGGGCATGCTGCTACACTTAGAGAATTACAGCCCATGTCTAAACCCACATTGGACTATATCACTGTATATTGCATATATGTCTTTGCTTACAGACATCTATGTACACCTTAAGTGACTCTACCCACACCCATTAGGCAGGATTTCCCTCAGCTAGCTGTAGGTGGCCCATATGTGGCATATCTGTATCTGTTGCATGTGCTACACAGACATATATATATGGGCAGCATATAACATTATTGCAAACATACACACACATAGACATGGAGAAGAGAGAGACAGACAGTGATAGAGAGACAGAGAGATAGATAGAGAGAGAAAGAGAGAGAGAGAGACAGAGAGACACACACACAGGGTGAGTCATAGACAGGGATACTCTGAAAGGCATTGACTGATGTCTTGCTGCAGACAGTTGCATACCAGTTGAAACCAGTTGCATGTGCCAGCATGAAGGTGAGCTCCATTGTGCAATAGTACTCAAGTAGAGGTTGTAATATGACATCACTTACCTTTGTGTGTGTGTGTGTGTGTGTGTGTGTGTGTGTGTGTGTGTGTGTGTGTGTGTGTGTGTGTGTGTGTGTGTGTGTGTGTGTGTGTGTGTGTGTGTGTGTGTGTGTGTGTGTGTGTGTGTATTTGTAGGTTAAGGTATTATGAGGCCTTTCCCACTAAGTACACTTCCCATTGCCCTACTTTTCAAGATCTGCTGATGTCATTCACCTTACAGTTACCTTTGGACACTTGTCAGCCTTGTAAGCTTTGTGGTGCATGTGGTAAGTCCGTAACACTATAGTACAAATAGCTAGATAGGTAGGGATTCTAATCTCAGTCCTGGCAAGTGTGCATGTGTGTGTGTGTGTGTGTGTGTGTGTGTGTGTGTGTGTGTGTGTGTGTGTGTGTGTGTGTGTGTGTGTGTGTATGTGCATGCATGTGATCATTGATAGGTTAAAGAGTTGTAGTCTTTCCCACCCAGTACACTTCCCATTGCTCTACTTTAGCAGTCCTACTGATGTTAGTCACCTTAGAAGTACCTTTGGACAGCCACCAGCCCTATAAGTTCTGTGGTGCATGTAATAACTACATAACAGTATAGAAAAAGTAATTAGATAGGGAGGTGTTCTCATCTCACTTCAGCCATTCCCACCCAGTACACTTCCCATTGCTCTACTTTAGCAGTCTTGCAGATGTCAGTCAGCTTAGAAGTACCTTTGGACAGCTGTTAGCCCTATAAGCTCTGTGCTACATGCAATATCTACGTAACAGTATAGAAAAAGTTCCAATAAGTGCTCCAACACCACTGAATTGTGTTACCTCTGGTTCCGTTGTGTAGCCAAACAGTTAGTAGCAGAACATAATTCACTTTCACTGTAAAATACTGTCACTTGTTCCAAATAAAATCAACCACTGTAGTCGGAACGTTGCTGTTATTCATCTAAGCAGTATGCCAGCCTCGGATGTTACAATAACAAATTTATTGAATTTTAACACTCGTAGTTAAAAACTCTTTGCTACAAAACTCATTGCTAAAAAACTACTGCTTGTTCGCAACAATAATAACACAAGCAGATGCTAAATGCATTGAAATACAAAATGCGATAAAAAGCATTTGCGATGTAATAAAGCTGACTTTTACAAACTTTGTAAAGACTGGTTTACAAAGTCAGCTTTATTACATCGCAAATGCTTTTTATCGCATTTTTTATTTCATCGCATTTAGCATCTGCTTGTGTTATTATTGTTGCGAACAAGCAGTAGTTTTTTAGCAACATGTTTTGTAGCAAAGAGTTTTTAACTACGAGTGTTAAAGTTCAATAAATTTGTTATTGTAACATCCGAGGCTGGCGTACTGCTTAGATGAATAACAGCAATGTTCCGACTACAGTGGTTGATTTTATTTGGAACAAGTGACAGTATTTTACAGTGAAAGTGAATTATGTTCTGCTACTAACTGTTTGGCCGCACAACGGAACCAGAGGTAACACAATTCAGTGGTGTTGGAGCACTTATTGGAACTCTATGGTAATTTTGGTTACAAGTTTATTCTTTGGAGATCATTATTGAGTATAGAAAAAGTAATTAGATGGGCAATGGTTCTAATCTCAGTTCTGGCAAATGTGTGTGCATGTATAAGTGTTTGCAAGTGTGCATATTTGTAGGTTAACGCATTTTGAGGCCTTTGCCACTCAGTACACTTCCCGTTGGCATACTTTACAAGGGCTGCTGATGTCATTCACCTTAGAAGTACCTGTGGACAGTTCTTAGCCCTATAAACTCTGTGGAATGTGTGATAACTACGTAGCATTGTAGTACAAATAACTAAATAAGTAGGGGTTCTAATCTTGGTCCTGCCCAATGTAAATGTGTGTTTGTGTGTGTGTGTGTATGTGTGTGTGTGTGTGTGTGTGTGTGTGTGTGTGTGTGTGTGTGTGTGTGTGTGTGTGTGTGTGTGAGAACCATATCCCAGGGGTGTGTGTTATACCATTTTGAGGTGGGTTCCATCCAGTAGTACACTTCTCATCTCCCTATTTTACAAGGCCGCTGATGTCATTCAGCTTAGAAGTACCTGTATACACTCTTCAGCCCTATAACCTCAATGGTGCATGCCATGACTGTGTAATACTATAATAAAAATAATTATCTAGGTAGGGGTTCTAATTTCAATATTGGCAACTGTAGTACTGTGTGTGTGTGTAGGAAGCATATCCCCTGTAGCTGTTGTGTGTATTGGTTATACCATTTTGAGGCCTGTTGACTCCCTCCCCATGGCATTACTTTAAAGGGGCAATTAATGGCATCTGCATTATATGGACCATGTTAAATTATACAGGCCATACCAGTTATCTGTAAAGATGTATATGGAAAATCCAGATGTTTGCAACCTTTATGTCGTGTGTGTCCACTAGCAACGGGCATTTATGAGAAATCATTGCCATATATGTCACAGTTACCATAGTGACAGACATGTCAGCATCAGACATCATGCAGATACCAAGTCTTTTACTCTATCACTTGTCCAGAAATGTAACAGCAATATATGAGACCAGGTGCTATTTTGGGTGTTTTATCCCACCATCCATGAAGGCAACCCCGAGATTATTTGTTGTAACAGGTAGTAAGTTATGTCCCCAGCATATAATCTCTGTGGTACCTGTAATGTGCACATAGCACTATAGTACATACAAGTGGATACATATGGTTATTAATCTATTGGCAACTGTGTATGTGTTTCTGTATGCATATCCCCTGTGGCTGTCTTTACTGTGTTTATGCGATGCTTATACCATTTTGTGTGGTCTTCCACCCTGTTAACTTCCCCATTGCCAACCTAGTTGCAGCCCCTACAGATGTCATCCACCTTACAACTACAATTACACAGTTTTTAACACAAAGGCATGGTGGTGCATGCAATACTCATATCACTGTGTATTGTACATAAAATAGATAGGTGGGTCATCTAATATGAGATGTGTTAGCTCTGTGTGCATGTGTGTTTCAATGCATGTCCCCATGAAGCAGTGTGTGTGTGTGTGTGTGTGTGTGTGTGTGTGTGTGTGTGTGTGTGTGTGTGTTTGTGTGTGTGTGTGTGTGTGTGTGTGTGCATGTGTATGTGTGTGTATGTGTGTGTGTGTGTATGTGTGTGTGTATGTTTGTTTCAGGTGGCTCTACCATGTTAAGGGCCTCCAAACTCACCACTGGTAATCCTAACAGACCCTGCCATTGTCACCCACTTGAATAGTAATGGCAGACACTGCAATACTACATTACCTCTGTGATGTTTCTGTCATGTATCTAGCAGTATGTCTGGTAAAACTGGGCAGGTAGAGGTTCAGCTATTAGCAGGGGCAGGTCATGGATGTGTGTGTGTGTGTGTGTGTGTGTGTGTGTGTGTGTGTGTGTGTGTGTGTGTGTGTGTGTGTGTGTGTGTGTGTGTGTGTGTGTGTGTGTGTGTGTGTGTGTGTGTGTGTGTGTGTGTGTGTGTGTGTGTGTGTGTGTGAATGTATGTACTAGCATAACTCTCAACCACTCACAGAAAGACATCTGGTCAAAGCCATATGGGAAACTGGGGCAAACAGCAAACATTGAGCACACTTTTGACATATTGCTGTGATACACATGGGAAATTGATATCAGAACAGGTCATGCATTTGAATGCACAACAGGTCATGCATTTGAATGCACCTTCCAAAGGGTATGTGTTGTTACATGACAATATCCATCATTAATCTGCACTATCCCTTTGTCATGATTTTCCAAAATGTTCTCCAGAAAACCACAGCTTTATGACAGATGGAAAGGAAGTATGTGTCAGAGAGTAGGACAATCTGGAGACATATGCAGAGGTCAGATGTATGGCCACCATCTGTACCCATGCCTCCCAAGCTCTTAGAGCAGGAAATGTTTACAAAGCCATACATAATGGGGGGACAAAGGCCACATAATAGGGACACTTTTTAAATACTGATCCTACAAACTTATAAAGGTGGTACAATAACAGGCTTTTCATTAGTATAGCTAGTCTGCAAGGTATGATGTCTGCAACTCATAATGTCTGCCATTATTTTTTACATCAACCCACAAACGATCTGGCAATAATTTGCCAGAATAACACAGGTTTATGAGAAAATGGACCAAAAATATGAGGCATGAATCTGGACATTCTGTGCAGATCTGTACAGTTGAGAGGTATGTCTGTACCACCCTGCAGATTGCAGTGCATGTTTGGCTGTGACCACAATTGAAGCAGTGAAAAGAGGTCCCAAGAGTGTAGGACAAGAAACATGTCATACAGTTCTATACTGGTAGCATAGAGCAGTTGTTGCACATCAGAAACACCTTAATGTTATGAGAAATACTGTAAGCTGAGGTAATGTCACACAATGAAGGTGTCATAGTAACAAACCAGAGGAAGTTATGTGTGTTGCACTTGCTGTGGGCATGCTATGTCTTGCCAACTGTCACATTACTATATGTTGTGTCCCATACTCCACATTTGATAATGTCATACACACATTGTGTGTTGCCTATGTGTGTGCAATATGTAGACATGTGAAGGCTCAGGGACTACCTGGTGCCCACAAGATAGGTGAATCTGTTGGGGTAATGGCTAGGCTTGTAAGGAACCTAGTGCCAGTACTCAAGTAATCTCCTCTGTATGTGTGAGCCTGTGGTACTACAGAACACTCAAGTGACATGTATGAAGGCTAGCTGGCTGTGTCAAGGGGTATGTATGAAAGGTCACACTGTCTGCCCCCAGTGTCCCTCACACACTCTTGCATGCATACACACCTGGTAAACATGTACATATACAGCTGGACCCTGGCTATTAAAAGGTCACTGTGTTTCCACTCTGCAGTACTCATCATTGGTAATGTCAGCAGGCCCACAGCCTGCAAACACAGAGACATCTGGAACACAAACAGAATACAGTATGTGAGATTACAGTCTGTCAGCAGTACTAACAGCAATAATGCATCATGGCTAAAAGGTACATAAACTTTGAGGTGTACTCATAACAATTGCTAGCAGACAGCACCTTACACAGCATTACATTACTACACTGTACTATATTCACCCTGTGCATCAGACCCATATTAACATGTCCCTGTATCAATGGTATGGATAACAGGGATGTGCCACAGGTATCATTACATGAACAGGGTGTGGTTTGGGTTTGCATGTGGTCTAGGCTGGCCCATACGGTTGGCATCATGCGTGTGTGTGTTTGTGTGTGTGTGTGTGTGTGTGTGTGTGTGTGTGTGTGTGTGTGTGTGTGTGTGTGTGTGTGTGTGTGTGTCTGGTGGGGTGGTGTTGAACTGGGCTGTAAAGAGGAGCTGTGTGTGTGTGTGGTGGTGACCTGCCTGTGATAGATATGTGTGAGTGCTTGTATCAACACAGTCAAGCCATGTGGTTGCCCTACACAGTGGTATGTTGGACAGCCATGGACTGTACATGGCAGGATGTACAGTTCACCATCTCTGGCCACAGACATGGGAACAGGTTCTGCTAGGAGTATCACTGGCACCAACAGGCCCAAGTCCAAATGCAGTACTACCCCCAACAGTGACTGCGGTCTGCTAGATCTGTGTCCCTGCCACGACTGGCCAGGACCATGTGCCCATGGCCTGCTCCATTGTGGTGTGGACATAACCCTCCCTATGGTACAGCTGGTGGTACTGCCACTACAGGAGTGTGAATGTGCACAGCCATGTGGACTCTTAGCTGATCCTGGTTCTGACCTATGCCCATGCACGGGTGAGTGATGACAATGTCTCACCCCACCATCTATCCACGACATCAGCATCATAATATATGGCATCACCAAGGCCAGTCCACCAGACCAAGCAGTGCACAAATCCACTTAGCTGGGCTGAATTCTGCTTACAATTCTACTTCTTAGCAATGCTCAAACTGGGTAAGCAGAGCTATGCACTACTAAGTATTGCTCAGTTTTCATTTCTAGACAATTAACAAATTGCACATTAATTAGTCCTTACTGACATATATTGTGTACATATTTTACTTTACATGATATCGCCCTATGTGCTTTTGTTACATTACTTTGGGGTGTGACTGTACTGTCTAGGGCACTTATGTTTACATGGGGGGATTTCATGTCATACATCCAGTGATAATATTTTATTATATCTACTAAACTTATGCATTTCACTACATTTTCTGTTCTAGTCACTGTACTGCAATGGACACTTGTGTGTAACTGGGGCTTTTATACTTCACTCTCCACTGCAAATAGGCTTCTGTTCAGGCTGGGCCACCACAGTTAACATATTTCAATTTATACAAAAGAAATACAAAGCATTTACAACATTTCCCTATCACGTGTAAAAAGCTGAATGGCCAGGATTCAACCCTTGCACAAGTTCAGGTGTCCTAACATTCAGCCAGTGAAAATCTACTGTTAGACTGCTATATATACCTCTTTATTTTCATTTAAGCATTGCTGAGCACTGTGCTATGCTGTGTGAACCTACTCAGCTATACTTAATCTTTACATATAAATGACAATAAACCTTATTTCATAAGACCATTTTAAATAAATATAACTCAATATATAGCTATCAGCATGTCAGCTGCAGGCCACATACTCTTCATGACAATCCATAGTAATGTAAAACATGTCATTCTATCAGCTTTCTAAGTTTGTAAGATATATGGTTCCCCTTCACAAAGTCAAACTGCTACAATCTCGAAATGCATATGGTCGAGACCATATGCTCAAAATTGTAGAAGCTTGACTATGTGAATGGGGAATGGCATACAGCACAGAATAGGAGATTTCCCTTTCTGCACTGTAGTGTGATCTCAGAGTTGGAATAAATAAGTAGCAAGGGGTGGGGGGTGCAGGGAGGCTTGCCCCCCTGCAGAAACACTTTTTTTGTGTTATGTTTTTTTTTCCTTCCCTTTCATGAAGTTGAGCTTCTGAAATCTGAGCATATGGCATCGGCCATATGCATTTTGAGTTTCAGAACATTCGACTTTGTGAAGGGGAACTATATATATATATATATATATATATATATATATATATGTATATATATATATATATATACACACACAATAGCACTACAAATTCCACAGAGTTATTTCCCTTATGTTAGATAACCATAATGCATGATATATTTACAAAAGCATTCTGAAATCATATGGCTCAAATGGTGTAGAGGTGCATTTCTGTGATTGTAGTGCATGGGGTTCTGGGTTCAAGATGTGGTAGTGATGACTTTTTTTCACTAATGTTAAATGACCATAATGCATGATATACTTACAAAAGCATGAATAACTCTCACAGCTCATATGGTAAAGTGGTATACCACTGTGACTATAGTGTACAGCAGCCTGGGTTCAAGACCTGCCAGAGCTGGTTATTTTGTTGCTGAGCAGAACAGGGGCTGATAGAGACAGAGTGATTAAAGCAGTTTTAAGCAGTTGTAAGTGGGTTTGCATGGGTATGCGTGACACTAAGTGATGCCAAGAGGTAGTAAGTCCCTTTGGCTTCCCTTAGAGCTGCTTATTCCCACTTAAATTCATGCTAATTTCAAAAAAAGAAAATAAAAAGGGTGATAGGAAAGTAGTGAAATGGGAGCAAGCAGGGGTTAAAACATTAGGAAAAGCAGTCAGGGATGTGCAGGACAGGAGTAGGAAAGGTCCATACCTCTACATTTCTTCTGCAGCAACAGGTGTGAATGATGCGGAAAATTTAGAATTTACAGCCCACAGGGAGGGGTGTTGGCAACATACATTTGTGGAGTAATTTGATTGTAGATTGATTTACATCACTATACATGGGGGCGAAATGCAGACCTATGTATGGGGCAATGATTTTTTTGCGGGACAGATTCCCTTTTTTTAATGTGACAGTGGGATGCTGGGGATGGGCTGTAGGCATGTTTGCAGAGGTAGGTTGGGTAGGACAGGTTGCATTCACAGACAGACAAGACACACAACGCAGCAGACAGGCATGGTATATGACACATGAATGTGGTAAACACCTTGGACGGGGGGGGTGGTTGGGAATCAGAGGCTCATCAGCCCCCAAATGGATACAGCGGGACTGAGATCCCTATCCATGTGCAGTCACCACTGCACCTTCATGGCCCCAAAGGTGGCTGTGCTGGAGGCTGGACAACAGGAGCAGGCTGCCTCTTGAGGTGCTCCAATCTGCCGTCAATGTGGTGCAAGCGTGCATCCAACTCTAAGCAGATGACACTGCACACCATACCCTGGAACTTCCTGTGGATGACCAGTTCCTCTCCACACCCATGGCTGGGAGGGATGTTCCCCGTCCCCTGAGGTGGTTCCACCTGAGGATGGTGCAGGACCAGCTGAGGGGGCAATACCAGGTTGGGTCCCAGACGTGCTGGGGTCCATTGCCATGACCAGATGAGGTGGGACAGGTGGATCCACCAGGATCGGCCTTCCCAAACATGATATGGTGTTGAGGTTTGACAAAATGTATTGGTCAGTCATAAACAAAACATTTCAAAATTAGTTATGCATGGGTGCTTCAATTAACCCAGAAAAATGAAATTCACATAATTGCATAGCAAACAGAACACATGCATATATGGAATAACAGCATGCCAGTTAAATGTGTGGCAACAGGCCACCAGCATTGGTATTTGAACAAGGTTTGTTAATATGTAAACAATTAAATATATGAACAATAGCAGAACACAAGTCCCAACATTAGATTTTGAAAACATACCGGTAGTATATGGATAATAATTACTGATGCACATAAGGGGTGGGGTAGAGAAAAAAAAAGTCCATTAGCAACTCTATAAGCTTCTATTTTTCACTACAGTACTGCTCAATACTCTAAAGGTCTGCCCTCACATTACATCTACCTGTGGTCCATAGCTTCTGCGGCACATACATAACTGTTAAACTGTAAAGATGGAATGGTATGGGGAAAAGTCTGAATATTCTGGGTACATTACTGGAGGGGACTTGTACATGTCAGAGTTACATATATGACTAACAAGGTGTAGCCTGCACTGATGTTGTGTGAGTGTACTACTGATGTTGTGTGAGTGTACTACTGGCATTCTTGAACTAGAGTAATATCTATGTCCTAGGTTATTGGCAACAGTGATCGCAAGCTGTGACAGTTAAGAGACATGTATCAGGAAGAGTGCATTGTATATGTACATATCCTGCTCTATTTTACAAGCATGGGGTTGGACAATGGAACATTTGGACACAACATTTATTAGTATACCCATCATACAGCTACTGCAATCATTTATTTACCTGTAAAACCTGTGCAGAAAATATCTGTTAACATGACTTGACTATTTGTACACATATTCAGGATTACTTGTCTGTAAACATTCACACATTTTGGTACCACTCCCTGGATTCAAACCGTGGTCTGTGTGTGCAAAACTGAACAACAGATCTATTTCTCAACAAAATGAGCTACTGGGGAACTACTTTCTCTTGCTTGACTAATTTCTGGCTAACACTTACTTGGTTCGACAGTCTGACCTGGTAATCTAAGTGGAGTGTCAAGAAAGAATTAAGTGACAGTTGAACATACATGCCTGACAGATACTTATTGTATTGTGTATTAATCCTTTGAAAGCAGGTGTACACATTTAACCCCTAGTAGATGTGAATATTGGACATCATTATATTTGCAGTCCCCACCTATTAGACTCTCGTACTTGCCTGTATCAGCATAACCACATTCAGGACTACATCAATCTGAAATGCAAAGGTTAACACAAGGCAATGCTGCAGGGGACACACTGTAAGCCATTACACATTACTAATCAAGGTTCAGGTGTTAGTGCAGGACATATTTCATATTTCATTTATATCTTGTTTTACACATTCTATTTCTTCAACAATAAACCAGATTAAACACAACAGTTTGTGGTATACATTTTTATTTGAGTAGCAAGACACGGTGCTTTCTTATAGCTGATATTGTACATTCAGTACTACTGCATATCCTGTAGATCAATATTGGTCTGACAAACTTTTTATTTATTCAATACACTTAGAACACACTACACCTACTGGCAGTAAATAATGTACTCTTTCTTATTTATTATGCTATATACTGCAAGATAAATCTGTACTCACCAGACTCTAATCACAACCTCACCAGTCTGTCAGCATGGGCATCAAAGTTACTAACCCTCTCCTCTGCAGCTGTAGGGGAAATAAGAAAACATTAGGCATGCATGTCTATCACATACTCAGGCTAGATTTTAGTACTGACATGGGTGAGATACTTACTCACTACTGGGGCATCTCCATCTTGAGTTTCTTGAATCCATTGGGCCAAGAGCACCCCTCCTCCTATGATTTAGGTCAGAATAATGTTGCTGTACCTGCTCACTAGTTTGAGGAATTCCAGTAGCACTGGTGAGATCATGTACCAGATGGTCCCATGCCTCCATTTTGTACTGTGAGCACTGGTACTGGCCCTGCAGCAGTCTGTGGTCATGGTCTTTCTCAAGAAGCCCAGCCATGACCCTGGACTCCAAGATGCCCCAGCACTGCACATGAAAGCGCCATCTCTCTCCAACACCAGCCATAATCCCTGCAGAGATCAAACTACAACAGATTTTGGCTGTATTCCTACCTGTGCAGTTTTAATAAGGCCATATTCCCACCCTTTGCCATCATTGGACCATTTTTGAAAATACTAAGCAAAGCTCAGTGGTATACAAACCCACTAAGCTGAGTTAACCAGTGCTTAAAGGGGTAGATGGTGAGCAGTGCTTAGTGGTGTGCAAATCCACTCAGCTGGGCTGAATACTGCTTAGAATAGACTTTTAAGGAATGTAACCAAGAAGATAAAACCAACAGAAATCAACAAAGTCCACAACGAACAATAAGGTCCAGGAATGAAACTTGCAGGACAACCAAAGTTTCAATACTTTAATAAAACACAACATGATTGAGCACTTTTGTATAAAAATACTTCATATTTTTTTTCTGCAGGATATGTTGGATGAAGGTGAGCTCTCACCTGAAATACATAGGTTTCTACAAGTATTACGTCTAGTAGTACTGTGTATATTTGGGATCCCAAAGATTCATAACAGTACCATTGATCCACCAATGAGACCAATTGTTAATGCTAGGAGGTCCAAAACCCACCCCCTTGGTGTTTATGTTGATTTGTTGCTAAAAAAGTGTTTAGAACCTTTCAAAACAGATTTGAAAAGATTCCCTGGGACTTTCTGTGCAAATGAAAACTGTTGAGTTTTCAAGGAACTATGTTTTTCTAACTGTGGATATAATTGAATTGTATAACACTATACCACATGAACAAGGCTTGAAATGGTTATGTGACGTCTTATGTCAGAGCAATGAGTTTAACAATAATATTGTAAATGTTCTGGTGCTATGTATGGAAACGGTCCTAAAATGCAATTTTGTTTTTTTATTTTGAGGGGAAATATTACAGGCAGAGAAAAGGGGTAGCAATGGGGGTGCCTCATGCCCCCCCTCGTATTTGCTAATATAGTTCTTCTGCAGTGAGAATGGTATGTGCTTTTCAGACAATTTGAGGTTAAACCTTGGAAAATATCTCCATTTTTTGGACGATATTTTTATCATCTGGGATAGACCTCTTGAGAAGATTCAGGATTTTATGGAATTTATTAATTCCTGTGCATCTTTTTGGAAGTTTACTCATACCATTTATTTGGAAAGCATTAATTATTTAGAAGTCACCATTTTGCAAAGACCATCAAAATGAAAAATGGGCTAGTATGAGCTACAGAAAACCCACACAAAGCAAAAATTTATTACATTTTGAAAGTAACCACCCTTTACACCAAAAATGAGAATAATAAAATGTCAATATATTAGACTGGCCAGAATGGTTTCTTCTCATAATAACTTTGTGGTAGAATGTGAAAAATTGCAGCATATGTTACTTTAGAGGGAATACCCCGAGGGTGCAGTAGCAAATATTTGTGATAGTATAATGGAAAGAAGAATGAAGGGTGATATAGTGCCCTTGATACATTCTACTTCAACCTTGGCCTCAGGAGCATTTTCTAGGAGACATACTGAAGGTCTTAATATGCAAAAAGCTTTTGTTATGGAGTTTTGCAATGAATCATCCCAGATTAGGGGAATATTGATCAAAAACTGGCAGATTTTTTGGGTCTATATTAAATCAGCAAATGCTTAAAATAGAGAATGTTGATTTATTGACCCATAAAAAATGAAACCTAATAATCCTGAAGACACAGAACAGTGATTTTCTTCCCAGGGAAAAAAAATCTCTGTTCCACAAAAAAAAAAGTTCAAAATACAAAATAAAGTGGGGGCTTCACCCTCCAAACCCCCTGATGTGGGGGGCTGTGCCCCCCACACCCCCTACTTAAATATACCAACTCTGAGACCGCACCACCGTGGAGGAAATGTCAAAGTCCCAAAAACGGCTCAGCGATTTTTTTTCCCTGGGAAATATTTGCTGTTCCATGACTTCGGAATTGTAAGGTTTTGCTCTTAATGGGTTGATAAATCACTGTTCGGTATTTTAAGCATTCCCTGATTTAATATAGACCCAATTTTTTCCCTGTTTAAAGAATTTGAGAAAAATTAGAATATACCCCATCTGTGGTTTTAGAAGAGGCAAGACCATCAAAAATTAGCTAGAACATACATCTGTGAATTGTGAATATGGGTGTAGTGATAAAAGGGTTGGCACCTATAAATGTGGCTTTTGTAATTATTGCAATGCCATCTTGGAAGGGGATATCCTGGTTTTAAACCAGATGACAATTAGATCTAGATATTTTTGTAATTGTAGTAGCATTGCGGTGGTTTATGCTGCTATCTATTAATTCTGTAGGAGATATTACATTGGCAAAACAAAGAGAAAATGAAAGAACGTATATATGAACATAAAGCAGACATTAGAAAGAAGGATAGGATAAATGACCTGGCTAAACATATTATTGAGTACCCCAATCATAGTTTTTGTTTTTTTATTTTGGAACAAGTGTTACAAGACCTTATGGGGGGCTGTGGGAGATAAGTTGGAAGAAAGGGAACTGTGTTGGCAGTTCAGATTAAATGTAACCAACCCTCCAGGTCTTAATGAAGGGGTGTCAATAACTAGTGTCTTAAAGCTTAAATTCTGTATTGTTTAGCTAATATTAATTTATGTGTGTATCAGGCATTGTCTAACAAATAATACTTTTTTAGCAGAAGCTAATAATTATGTATAGGTTTGTGAAAATTTATTTTGAGTCATTAATGTGTGGTGTGTAAATTTAAAAACAGTCTTTTAAAAAATGTTTTAGGCAGGAAATACTTGTCATGTTTTTTAAAGTGTTTTTTTTTTTCTTTAAGCAGTTACCTATGATGCATTAATCATGTGACTATAGGGTGGGGTATTTAAAGATGGTGTTTATGTGTATGCATTTGATTCTGATGAAGTATTTTTATACGAAAGCACTCAATCCTGTTGTGTTTTATTAAAGTTTTGAAACTTCGGTTGGCCTGCATTTTTCATTCCTGCACCTTATTGCTGATTGTAGACTTTCAAGCCATGCTGAAACTGACTAAGCAGATCTGAGCACTGCTAAGCAGTGCTCAGTTTTCAGTTAAAAAAAAACAGTTTTGAATTGGACATTAATTACTCATTACTGGCATATTATTAAGTGTATATATTTTAATTGTCTACCCACACCCATTTGCACCATGATCACAGCAACATACCAGTAAGCCAACTGACTTCTAGAGTATAACAACTGTTTGTGCAAACATATCCTGCCAATCACACACTACTCCTATATATACTGCTTCAAGTCACAGTGTGCTTGAAATCCTGAGGTGTTATGGGACATGTCTCAGTCTGCCCCTACAAATATCTATAGCTGATAGACCACCAGCAACTGTAGCAGCATGCACAGTCAGATAGAAAAGGATCTATGTCACTCACATCTGCCCCTCTCCCTACTCAGCCCAACAAACATTTATACACTACACTGCTACAAAATATTGACATTCTGTTAACAATGGCCAGACATACCTAACTCTCAACTGTACAGACTTCCACAGAATATCCAGGGTGTGGGACCATATTTATGGCCACTGCCTCATATCATTTCTGGGATTCTGCTAAATCACTAGGATGATATCAGGAGTGACGTCACTAAAGAATGATATAGCATACCTATGAACCTCTTAGTGCAAGACATCTGGGCAAAGCCTGATATACTTGGGGGACAGAGGGCCAAAAATAAGGACATATCTTAAATAATGGTGTTATAAACTGAAAATGTTACTGGTGTTACAGGGTCTGTTGTAACATAATATTTATGAAGGATATGAAGTCTGAAACAAATGGATGTCATCATTTAGTGACTTCAACCCTCAGATTATCTCACTGATTTGCCAAAAACAAAAATTGTCTGAGGAACAGACCAGACATAAGAGACAAACCTCTGGGCATTCTGCAGAAGTCCATACAGTTGAGAGGTATGTAATATACATATCACTGTCCGACTTCAAATCACACAGAAAATCCATGTCCAGACAAACCCCATTAATCTAACAACTTCCTAACTGTATAACATCAATACTTACAATCTGTCCCTAATTCTGGAACTTTCTCCCCATTTTGTTGGCCTTTCTCCAGATTTCTTCTTCTAAGAGGTATGTTCACCTACCCTCCATGATGCTGTAGCTCCTACACCTCCATAATGTCCTACTCACAGGCAAGGAAAAAGGGCAAGGCCCACATGAAGGACTTAATTATAGCAGCGTATTGCCATGCCATTGGCTAATGGAAAGACAACACAGCTGCTCTGGATGCAATTAGCAACCAACTGGGCAACACCAATTGATGCACAGGCCATCACCTGCTCATGAGCATTGCCTACAAAAGGCAAGTGGTGCCTATGCAAAACAGGTCTGAACCTTTCTACATAAAGACAGACTGCAACTACAGAACCTGCATGTCTGCATTACTGTGAGAAAATTCTGCACCACTATAACAGGTATGTCAAACAATTAAGCATGTAATTGAATGCAGAAGGGAGGATGCAAGAATGGGTAAAAGGAAGTTAAACAATAGGTCTCAACAAGGCTTGCTGTCCAGATGTCTTGCTCTAACAGGTTGAGAGGTATGATTGAGCTGTAAGAGTGTAAGCACAGTGTGCCATACATACAAAGAACAGAAATCTATAACAAGCATTACCTGTACATATGTATGTAGTAATAGTACTAGCTGGAAGCCCCAAAAATACAGACCTGAGCTGCAAAATGGCAGGTAAATATGCTGTACTTATTTTACAAATGTGCACTCTTAGTTTCAGTGCATCAAACATACATAAATGTTTACAGCTGCAAGTTTTTGTATTGCCTTGAAACAGAAATAATTAGTAGTTTGATGATAATTACTAAGTTGAAATTGGAAAAGTGTTTAACTGTGTCATGACTTTGTGTTCAAGCCTACACCAATCATCTATATGAGGACCTACATAGTTGTATGCACTCAGCAATACCTGACTGGACAAAGTCATCTCCTCCAAGGTAGAGTAAACCTATGTGGTGGACAGCAACAATAAACAAACTCCAGAATAGCTGCCAAATTGGAAGCAATTTCACCCGTGTCTGAACAAGTAAATAAGATCACACATGAATTACTGCAAGGCTAACTTTAAGTGCAAATTAGATACATCCACCAAGGCCAATCACAAGGCCTCCTTCACATATGTCTCCAATCACAGAAGCAACACCCACTGCTCTGTACTGGTGGTTAGTAACACCACATACACATACACCATAGATATAGCCAACCTGCTTCAGACAGGTTAAGTGAAAACCTCAACCCTGTCCTACCATCAGCAAATGAGGACGTGCACAGCACCTGCCCCAATCTCCTCATCATCAGGGAGCAGGTCTGTAATGTCCTCTTAAGGGCAGTAAAATGAAGTCCCCATGGGACCTGATAGCATCCCTGGAAACATCCTACATGAACTCAGGCATGATCTCTGAGCTCCTTTACACACTGTAGCCAGCCAATGCCTGAGAACCAGTTGTATACCATCTGCACACAGGACACCCACTGTCACCCCTCTACACAAAGGTGGAGCATCCACTGACCCAGCCAATCATATGCACATCAGCCTAACTAGCCTGAACTGCAAGACCATGGAAGGCAGTATTAAGGACCTTAAAAACAGGGACATCAGCGACGTCAGAATGCTTGAGCCAACACAGTTTGGTATTGTCAAAGGGAGATGAGGCCTGTTAAATCTGGTCAACTGCTTTGAAGTGGTCAACAAACATGTGGACGATGGGAAGACAGTGCACACTGCCTACCTTCACCTACGTAAAACCTCTGACAATAATCCCATAATACATAAGCCTACACAGCTAGACATCAACCTCAATGTTACCAGATAGATAGCTAACTGGCTTAATTATAGTACCCATTCAGTGAAAGTAGTGGAATCCACTAATAGTGGTAGACCCTTAAACAGTGGTGCACCCCAAGGATTTGTCTGGGGGGCCTCTACTGTTTGGGGTATACTGTTCTGAGGTGCCAGATAAAACCAGTGGTCTGTGGCTGACCAGGTGTACAGATGACTGCAAGTTGGCCACTGTCTTGCATATCCCTAGTGATGTGAGCATCCTCCAAGAGGATCTTACCCAAATTAATGACTGGTGCCAGAAGCATTGCCTCAAACTGAATGCCAAGGAATGCATCATCATCCCTGTTGTGGTAGATGTCATCCACACTAGTTATGATGGTAATAACAATGTACTGAGCATGCATTCAGGTGTGAGGTGACTTGTCAACAAGGTTGATAGCAACCTGGCAGATTCCCACTGTGTTGGCAACATTGTACAGAAGGCTGTCTACATGGCCCACTTCACAAATAAGGGTATGTCATCCAGGAACCAGGAGGCCACAGCATCCCTGTACTCCTCCCATATCAGACACATTACCAAGTACAATGGCTTGTTTGGCATGTACCTTGCCAAACACATGCAGTGGTTTCAGAGACCACAGACGTTCCTGACCAGGAAAATCCAGGGTCTGCAACACTTATCTTATACAAATAGGCTGAAAGAAGAAGCTGGATGACTGGATGGGAAACACAAAAGACACCCCTGAAATCCCAAGTGTCCAAGCTAGACAGGGGAAACAGGTGTTGACTTTGAAGGGACATGAGCAGACATCTGGGCTAGGCTTATGAGGACATCTGGAAAAATTGCCTAGTATCATCCTATGAATCTATGAACCTAGTACTTCACACATTTCCTGTATATATTGCAGACTGTCCTGCAATGTTGTCATATAAGAATCCCTGTAAGTCTGAACTGTGTAGTTACTGTATTCATAGAGTATTCCTTGTTCCTTTATTAGTTATTGTCACATAGCATTACACCTTGTCATTGAGTCTGGTCTGTATAGCACTGTCAGCTCTTAGAGCACTTGCATATGCACATGGTGACACTGGTGACACTGTAGAGCTCACTCCAATAGCCTTGGTCTCGGTCACAGTTACTATTTTGCTAATAGGCTCATTGCATAGTAGGATTTACAGTAGCTGTTACAGAGATGGATAGTGGCAGTCAAAACTACCTTAATGTCTTGGTTGAAGTGCCCATAGGTGCCAAAGTTGTGCCAGACATTAACAGGAGTGTGTATATATATGTGTGTGTGTGTGTGTGTGTGTGTGTGTGTGTGTGTGTGTGTGTGTGTGTGTGTGTGTGTGTGTGTGTGTGTGAGTGTGTGTGTGTGATTCAAAATGCAAATAGCAAATTGTGAGTGTCAGCTACTTGGCCAGGGACCCGATGTACTGGTTGGGCAGAGAGGATGACAGATGTTTTGGATTGACTGCTCTGGTGAGATGTTAACCTCATATGTGTACCAATGTGGAGTGTTATTGGGGTTGTGGAGAGAGAGAGGGAGAAACAATCCCCACACTGACTGTGACCTCTGTGTGCTCTGAAGAGTAATTGTACTTTAATGGGTATGTACTTGTTATCCTGCCATTGTGTACATCCCTTACTGGTGGTAGTGGTGAGTATTCAGGCTCCCTGATTATTGTGCCAGTGCAGGGGTGACACACTGACAGTTGGTACTGGTGGATAGAGATGGCATATCACATCATGTACCATCATTGAGCCCCTCTCAGTCTGACAATGTCATACAGAGTATTTTCACAGATTGTCCATGTCTTTTTGACCATTCCTGACATACTCTGCCTAGGTGAGTGTGTACTCCACACATGTATTTGATTGCCTGACACCTATGCTAGTGACCCCTGAAACAGGACAGCAAGTTATAGGTAGTAGTAGTGGGTGGATGCTGGCACGGGGTCAGCAGCAGTGTGTACATACTGAGCATACAATGTAAGGGAATGGATACAGTACCAGATACCCAGGTACCATCACTGTGCCCCCAGGGGTCTGGCATGCCACAGACACATTCCCCAAACTATGTGGACAAACATCATGTGTTGTGCAACTGGAGTGCATAAATACACATTTGTCTGGCAGTGGGGTCCACATCTCTCAGGAACATGTACGCATTCCACAAATATCTGGGTGCTGAAGATGTCAGACACCTATGAGGAGGTCACCCTACAACACATATGCACTGATCTCAGTTATTGTGTAGCTCAGATGTTCTGGAATATCCACATGCACCTGTAGCAGCACTCACCTATTTGTGGGATGTAGGCCTGAATACATGGTACTGTAACACTGCCCATAGAGGACAACCAGCAGTCAATGGGACACATGTGTGTGGACACATAACAACACAGTCTGTCACAGCAGACAGGCCACTTATGATATTCCACATACCATACAAGGGTACTAGTCTGTGGGTCCTGAGCAGCCATATCCCTAGGCCACATTTTAGCCCATGTGAATGCAAGGCAGCAGCTGATGTTCCCATCCAACAAGGACACAGGTGGAATCCCAAGAGTGTATGTGCCATTAACCATCCAGTCGGCCATGTTACGCCTCCAAAGGGAAAGGTACCTACTATGCCTGATGTGGACAGGGTGCCCATTACTCCACAGGGTGAATGCATGTGATGCATATTCAAGATGGCAACAAGGACAGTCCAGGTCACTCACCAGGTGGTGGCTGCTTGTCTGTGTGTGTGTGTGTGTGTGTGTGTGTGTGTGTGTGTGTGTGTGTGTGTGTGTGTGTGTGTGTGTGTGTGTGTGTGTGTGTGTGCGTGTGTGTGCATGTGTGTGTGTGTGTTAATAGAGTGGAGCATGACCCGCACTCATGCAGGAGTCCCAGCAATGTGGAGTGTGTGATTGGCTGGCATGCCAGAGTGAGTTAACTCATGAAGGTTATGCATGAGACCAGAAAGAGGGTTGGCCTCATAATTTTTAGGTGTATGGTAGATGTTTGATGGGCAGGTATGCCCTGGTAGGGAACATCTGTGATGTCCCCAGCTGCTACATGTGCTGACTGATGTGAATGATGAATGGAGGACTATGCACATTAGTGGTCCTCATTAGGGGAGCATGAAACATTAGGATCAGGAGAGCAATGCATGCTGTAATGCCAGTATGGTGACACTACCCCCCCACACACACAGTTCTGATAGATGGCAGGGGTATGATGTGGATGTTAGTGGTAGATAGTGCTAGCAAACATGGATGTTCAGGATCTGTACATAATGGTGCCCAAAGTATGAGGTCCTGTGATGTATTTCCCTGTTCATGTCTTTCAGGTGGGCTGTTCCAACAGTGGCACCATCCATTCTCAGACTCTGAGACTGGGGCAATTGTAGATGCCATGAGAATGCATCACACAGTTATGTTTGGGAGGAGGAGACAGCAGCTGCATCAGCGACTGCCCTGCGGTTAGACCTAGTGACCACGGTGAACAATCAGGGACAGCATGGCCAACCATATGCACAGGTCAGGCACAGGGCCACTGACCTCATCAACCATGCCCAGCAGAGGGCTAGAGCTGTGGCCAAGGACCAGACAGCCACAGGTGGGGGTCCTGCTATGCAACTCCAAGTTACACCAACAGAGGAGTTTCTCACCAAGACTGGGGCAGCCACTGCACCCCAGGATACCATACAAACCCATGCCGTGGAGGTGGGTGGCACACAGTCAACAGGCAAGGAACATCCAGGTAAGGCCCCAGTGGACATCACTTCAATACTGTATCATTCATGCTGCCATCCTTGGAGTATCTGGACATATATGTCAGGTCAAACTGCACTTGTGGGTGGGGTTTTGTAATGCACACAAGTGCACCTCTATGGTGAATGACAGGAAATTGTGTAGTACCAGAGCTTGTACTGCACATGTTCAGAAATGCATTATTTATCCTGTACCAATGCCACATGTGAGTGTGCTGACAATACCTCTCCACCACAAATGCAATGGGTCCTCTGGTCTGGCTGGAGAGCAGCTGCCTGAAGCTGGTGAGTATGGAAATGTCTTATTGTGGCTCACCAATACCCTAGGCATGTTAAGGGCATGCATTTTTCCATGCACACAACTGTTACTCTTAGCCATAATGTAATATGTGCATGTTCACTAGTGGTGGGGCTAAATGCAATGCATCACATTGGTCATCACAGGGCCCTATTCACAGGAGCTGTAACATATTGGCATGTGCGTTTCTGTAGGTGTTGCCACTGTACTATACAAGGGTACATCAATATTGTGTACATGGGTGCAGTGAGTGTTAGTTGAAGGTCCATCACATATTACCACACCTCACGTATCTCAGAGGTGTATATTAGTAGCAACATTAACTGGACATAGCTGCACTGTATGTTGTTGAAGGCGTGTCCAGAGTGTGTTGTGGTTGATTGTGTGTTGTGTATGTCATCATTCAGAAATTGTGTGGTCTGTATAATGCCTTTGTGCCATCTTACATGTGTGTGTGTGTGTGTGTGTGTGTGTGTGTGTGTGTGTGTGTGTGTGTGTGTGTGTGTGTGTGTGTGTGTGTGTGTGCTCATGTGTGGGCATGTGTGTGTGTGTGTGTGTGTGTGTGTGTGTGTGTGTGTGTGTGTGTGTGTGTGTGTGCATATCAGCAAACATTATAGTGCAGGTATTAATTTACATACAATGTCTTCCCTGCACAGGTGAACATGAGGGTTAGGGTCACTCCCCCTCACAACCTGATGTCAGTGTCTTAGCAGACTCTGCTGATGATGGTGGCGATAGTGAGGCACAGGTGGGGTTGTCAGGGGCTGAATCTGTGCCATTGGTTGGCATCCCACTTTTACACACAATGTCCCTGCATATAGTCAGTATGCCCCCACATACCCAGTCCCCAGCAGCCACAGACAATGGATAGTTGGAGGAGACTGGGGACAGGCAAATCTGATAACTATGGCAAGTCTTGAGTATAGATACTAGCTATAGCCATAGAGCAGGTGAGGTCCCATGCAGGCAGATGGACAGGGGTGTTCAAAGGAGGACAGCTGCCCATCAAGCCCCTGTCACAACTGTCACAGCAGGTGTCACCAGATGCATGTTTTGGTCCATCATGGATGCAGAGGGGTGCGCACCAGATAGATGCTCAGGGTCATGAAATCAACACTTCCTGTCATGTGTGACAATCTCCATGACCTTGGTGATGCCACAAGTTATTATGCTTCTATCATGGATAGATGGTGGGGTGAGACATTGTCAGTGCTTGACCATGCAATGTCTGTGCTTGAGCATGTGGAGGGAGTGAAGCATTGGCCACGTGGTTGTAGGTCAGCAACAACATCAGCTGGGAGTGCACGTGGCCGTGCACATCCACACTCCCATAGTGGCAGTACCACCAGCACTACTGAAGGGAGAGTGCTGTCCACAGCACAACAGAGCAGGCCATGGGCATGTGGTCCTGGCTGGTCCCTTCAGGGACACGGACCCAGCAAACAGCAGATCCAGCAGACAGCAGTCACCATCAAGGAGTAGTACTGCATCTGGCCTTGGGGCTGGTGGTGCCAGTGAGACTTCTGGCAGAACCAATTCATGTGTCCATGGCCAGAGATGGTGAACTGTACATCCTGCCATGTATGGTCCATGGCTGTCCAATATACCTCTGTATAAGGCAACCACATGGCTTGACTGTGTGTATACAAACACTCACACATCTCTATCACAGGCAGGTCATGCCTAGAGACACACAGCTCTTCTACATGGGCCAAATTAACAACACCCCTCCAGACACACACACACATGATGTCAACACAGCCTAGGCCTCTGGCAAACCTACATCATATAACTATACTGAGTGCAAACAGCCAGAAAGAACACTCAATGCTTCTTTCATTAATTTATTAACAAGGACAGAATAAAAAGTCACGTCTGAACCACCATGACTAATAGCGATGTACAAAAATAAACGCTTTTCATTCAACAACAAATAGCATGCGTTTTCGTCCCAAACAAATGGACTTCATCAGATAAAAATTCATGATTCATTGAACCTTTATATACATTCATTCATTTAATTAGACCAATTAAACTTTGAATAAAACTTTTGAATGAACTAATCAAGCATTCCCTGCCCTCATGAATATTAATGAGAATGAACTAAAGTGCTTCAGAATTAGACACCAAATTACTACTATTGACATGAAAATAACTAGACAACATTGATATTTACATTATGTATAAAAATATAATTTCTAATAAAATATTTCATGAGCCCTATGTTTTATAAATATTAATAAAAGTTTTGATTTAAAAAATATATACATAAGTAAAACCTGGGAACTACTCCCTCTTGTGTCAAAAACTCATATTGCCTTTATATTTTGTTAGCTCTTAGCTTTAATAAGGGTACAATACTTAAAAAATCATTCAGGCCAGGCTTTTTCCCTGCTTCTAAATACACCTGCCATACACCTGCCACCACAACTCTCTACTTTCTAAAATAGCTTCCCATAAACCTCCCCTAACATCTTGTTTAACTTGCTGAAGGACAAAGAAATAAAAATTACAACCCACACAATTCCTACTGTGTTTAAAGAGAGCATTAGTCTCTTTTTCTCTAGTAATGTCATAGGAGTGTTCATACATTCTTTTTCTTAACTCCCTTTCAGTTTTCCCTACATAGAAGGAGGGACAGTTGTCACATATTACCAAATACACCACTCATTTAGTGTCACAATTAAATGAGCCCTTGCTTTTAATCCATAAATTTCTACATTTCAGGAAAATTTCACTTTTATTAGTAATAAACGGACACTGATTACACCTACCACATTTAAATGTTCCTAACCTTTTATTACTTATATGTGGGGTAATCATTTTCCTTTTCTCTAACATATTTTTTATACTTGTAGAATTTCTATATATTATTTTTGGTTTGATGTTGGTAATTTCCTCAATATCAGTAAGGGCTACAAATTTGTTCCATTCCTTTTGTAGTGTGTCTCTTAAATAGAAGTTAGACTTATTGAATTCTACTATTAAACTTCTTTGAAATTGTTCCTGGTTCTTTTTTAATCTATTCTGTTCTTCTTGGAACGTCATAAAATGTCTCATCCCTTTAATAGGTTTGAATCTGTCCTCCCTCCCTTTTTCTACTTCTCTTCTCATATTAGTCACAAAAATCTTCGGGTATCCCCTTTCAATGAACATTTTTTCTAACCTGTTGCATTCCATTACAAAATCCATGTTTAAACTGGTCATTCTAGACCCCCTTACAAATTGTCCCTTTACTATGTTTTTCTTACAATGTAAGGGGTGAGCGCTATCAAAATGCAAAAAGGAATTGCAATAAGTCTCTTTTCTGAACACCCTGGATTCAAAATATTGCTTATTTTTACATATTTCTATGTCTAAATATTGTAACACATCTGGATTGATGTTATAAGTAAATTTTAAAAAGTCTGTAGTATGACTAATATAATCCATGAACTCTAAAAACTTCTCATGTCCCCCAATCCAAAAAATTACAATGTCGTCGAGGAACATTCGATACAATAACCATTCCTTGTTAAATTTGGAATTTAGAACAAATCTTTCTTCCCGTTTAGACAATACTATATTGGCGTAAGTTGGCGCACACGCTGCCCCCATGGAAACTCCTTTCTGTTGAAAATACTCTCCATCAAATATAAGAAAATTGTGTCTTAATATGGTGTCCATGAGGGCCACTGATAATATTTTTTTTCATTTTGTGTCATAGTATTGTCTAAAAAAACACTCTCCTCAAACATTTCCATCCCACTATTGTGTGAGATGCTTGAAAATAAATCAACTATATCTATGGTAATGAACAACAACTCTTCCTTAAAAATGTCAGGTGAAAGTTCTTTTAAAAAATCCCAAGAATCTTTTAAAATAATTTTATTGTTGACCCATATATGTTTCGTTTTAAAGTCAACATATTTAGCTAAAGGAGCCGTTTTTGACCCTTCAGCTGTTACTATTGGTCTGAGTGGGGGTTCTAACCAGTTTTTATGGACCTTGGGGATCCCAAACATCGTTGCTATTCTAGGTTTGTTAACTGTAAGGAATTTGAACAAATTAAAATCTATAATTCCTTCAAACATAAAATCCTTTAACATAATATCTATACGTTGATATGCCAAATTAACTTCATTCCTTGAAGCTACTGTGTATTTATGTTCGTCCCTAAGGATCATGTTCATCTTCCCTTCATAGGTTATGTTGTCCATAATTACTATCCCCCCACCCTTATCTGGTTTCATCACTCTTATAGACTTGTTGTTCATTAACTCTTTTAACGCTTCATTCTCATCCTTCTTTAAATTGGTTATGTATCTACTTCTGTTCTTAATCTGTGCCTCTCTGATCTCTTCTTCCAACATTGCTTCGAAATTCTTTATCTGTGGTAATAATGGTGGGTTGTAAGTCAATTTCCTTTTTAGTCCCACCTTATTACTGTCATTATTATTAAAACCATTTCTAGAAGCTAATATCTCTAAATTAATTTTTCTAACAAATAAGTTTACATCTAGTAGTGTCGTGGCTATGTCCCCCTTATTCCAGGGTATGAACTTGAACCCTTTACTAAGTAAGTTGAAATGATCTTTTTTAAGAGTAAAATTACTATAATTATAAATTGAAAAGTCATGATAAGTGTGTTCAATATTATCTCTCCTGATGTCATCAGTTTCAGTATCAGTAATCGTGGTGGAGGGGGTATTGACTAATACCTCCCCCTCCCCCTTCTCCCCCTCCTCATGTGAAAATTTCCCCTTCTATTCTGAGGCATGAATACCTCTTCCACTTCTCTTTCTAGAGGGGGAAATTCTTGTTCATAATGTTTGTCCTTCCTAAAATTGTCCCTATCAGTGTATTGTTTATTCCATTTTTTGGTATTCACATTAATATCCCATTTAGAATGAGATGGTTTGGGATAGTTGTTTCTAGTCTCATATTCTAAAATATCCCGGTTTAATTTCCCCATTTTTCGTTGTATGACTTCTTCACATTTCACATCAATGTCCTGTCTAATTTTATAATATTTGTCCCTTTCTTCCCTAATGCCATGTAATAAATCATTCTTAATACAAGAGTCTAACTCATCACTTTCTTTACCCAAACTGACCTGTTTTCTTTTGTTTTCTTCAATAATAAGTTTCACAATTTCTAATCCACATTTATTGAAAACTTTCAACAAACTTTCATGAAAGACAGATCCTAATTGAACATTATTTGGGTATTTACATACCCGTAGTCCCTTAGGGACTATTTCCTTCTTTAAACATTCTCTCAAATATGCATTCTCAATATTCACAATTCTAAATTTAGTCATTAAGCTTTTTAATTTATCTATTTTAATGAAATATGGCTCTCCATCTGTGTGCCCAGAGCCAGTTTTACTGTCTGTGTTAAAAATAAAGTCTTTCTTTAACCATTCAATGGTTGTAATAGCACTCGTATTGGCAGAAACAGTACCTGTGCGAACAACATTAGTAGTTGGCTTTTTAGGACGAGCACCCACTTCCAGGAAAGATCCACTTCTTGCTTCTGCCCCTTCAACTTCAGCACAAAAAATAGTTGGAGTATTCTGTGGATTAAAAATAGTTCCTTTTGGATCGAAAAAGTCACCGGTGTCGCCATCTTCACCCATAAGCTCTCTTTTTCTTTTGTTATTGTGCGTACTCCTGTTTTGCTCACAAGAAGATTATGGCAAATACCCAGTCCCCAGCAGCCACGGACAATGGATAGTTGGAGGAGGCTAGGGACAGGCAAATCTGATAACTATGGCAAGTGTTGAGTATAGATACTAGCTATAGCCATAGAGCAGGTGAGGTCCCATGCAGGCAGATGGACAGGGGTGCTCAAAGGAGGACAGCTGCCCATCAAGCCCCTGTCACAACTGTCACAGCAGGTGTCACCAGATACATGTTTTGGTCCATCATGGATGCAGAGGGGTGCGCACCAGATAGATACTCAGGGTCATGAAATCAACACTTCCTGTCATGTGTAACAATCTCCATGACCTTGGTGATGCCACAAGTTATTATGCTTCTATCATGGATAGATGGTGGGGTGAGACATTGTCAGTGCTTGACCATGCAATGTCTGTGCTTGAGCATGTGGAGGGAGTGAAGCATTGGCCACGTGGTTGTAGGTCAGCAACAACATCAGCTGGGAGTGCACGTGCACATCCACACTCCCATAGTGGCAGTACCACCAGCATTACTGAAGGGAGAGTGCTGTCCACAGCACAACAGAGCAGGCCATGGGCATGTGGTCCTGGCTGGTCCCTTCAGGAACACGGATCCAGCAAACAGCAGATCCAGCAGACAGCAGTCACCATCAAGGAGTAGTACTGCATCTGGCCTTGGGGCTGGTGGTGCCAGTGAGACTCCTGGCAGAACCAGTTCCTGTGTCCATGGCCAGAGATGGTGAACTGTACATCCTGCCATGTATGGTCCATGGCTGTCCAATATACCTCTGTATAAGGCAACCACATGGCTTGACTGTGTGCATACAAACACTCACACATCTCTATCACAGGCAGGTCATGCCTAGAGACACACAGCTCTTCTACATTGGCCAAATTAACAACACCCCTCCAGACACACACACACATGATGTCAACACAGCCTAGGCCTCTGGCAAACCTACATCATACCCTGTGCATGTGATGATACCTGTGACACATCCTTGTTATTCATACCATCAATGCAGGGACATGCTAATATGGGTCTGTTTCACAGGATGAATATAGTAGAGTGTAGTTGTTCTCTGCTGGAAATTGCTATGGGTACAGATCACAGTGTATGTACCTTTTATAGCCATGATGCATTATTGCTGTTAGTACTGCTGACTAACTGTTGTCTCACATACTGTATTCTGTCTTCCAGGAGTCTGTGTGTCTGCAGGCTGTGGGCCTGCCAACATTACCAATGATGAGAATGGCAGAGTGGGAACACAGTGACCTTTTAATATCCAAGGTACAGCTATATATGTACATGTTTACCAGGTGTGTATGTATGCAACAGTGAGTGATGGACACTGGTGGCAGACAGTGTGACCTTGCATACATACCCCTTGACACAGCCAGCTAGCCTTCATACATGTCACCTGGGTGTTCTGTAGTACCATATGTTCATACATGCAAATAAGGTTACTTGAGTACTGGCACTAGGTCACACAGAAGCCTAGCCATTACTTTAACCCCAACAGATTAAACTATCTTGTGGACATCAGCTAGTCACAGGGCCTTCACATGTCTACATATTGCACACACATAGACAACACACAATGTGTGTGTGACATTATGAAATGTGGAGTGTGGGACACAGCTTGTAGTAATGCGACAGCTGGCAGCAAATAACATGCCCATGGCAAGTGCAACACACAGGACTTCCTCTGGTATGCTACTCTTATACCTTTGTGTGACATTACCTTAACTTACAGTATTTCTCATAACATTAAGGTGTTTCTGATGTGCAATAACTGCTCTATGCAAACACTACAGCACTGTATGATGTGTTACTTGCCTTACAGTCTTGGGACCTCTTTTCACTGTTTCAGTTATTGTCACAGGTTACACCTTGCCAATCATGGACTGCAAGCTGCAGGGTGGAACAGTCATACCTCTCAACTGTACATATTTCCACAGAATGTCCAGATTCTTGCCTCATATTCGTGGTGCATTTTCTCATAAAACTGTGTTTTTCTGGCAAATCATTGCCATATCATTGCAGGTTGATGTCAATAAATAATGGCAGATATTATGAGTTGCAGACATCATATCTTTCAGTGTATCTATTCTAATGCAAAACCTGTTATCCTATCACCTATATAGGTTTGTAGGAGCAATATTTGACAAGTGTCTCTATTATGTGGCCTTTGTCACCCCATTATTTATGGCTTTGTAAATATTTTGTGCTGTAAGAGCTTGGGAGGTATGGGTACAGATGGCGGCCATACCTCTTACACTGCATATGTCTGCATATGTCTGTACGCACACACACATACAGATACACACAGACACACACAGACACACACACACACACACATTCATGGCCTGCCCCTGTTGACAGCTGAACTTCTGCTGGCCCAGTTATACAAATAATACTGCTAGATACATAACAGAAACACCACAGAGGTGATGCACTGTTGCAGTGTCTGCCAGTACTGTTAAAGTGGGTGACAATTGCAGGGGCTGTTAGGATTGCCAGTGGTGGGTCCAGAGGCCCTTAACATGGTAGTTCCATCTGAAACACACATGCACTGCTACATGGGGACATGCATTAAATCACACATGCACACAGAGTTGACACTTCCTATATTAGATGACTTGCCTATCTATTTATGTTCAATACACAGTGATATGACTGTTGCATGCACCACAGTGCCTTTGTGTTAGAAACTGTGTAACTTTGCTTGTAAAGTGGATGACATCTGTAGAGGCTGCAACTAGGTTGCCAATGGGGGAATTCACAGGGGGGAGGAGGCATACAAAGTGGTATAACCATCACATACACACAGTAAAGACAGCCACTGGGGATATGCATACAAAAACACATACACAGTTGCCAATATATTTGTAACCCTATATATCCACTTGTATGTATTTTAGTGCTACATACATATTACATGCACTACAGAGATTATATGCTGGGGACATAACTTACTACCTCTTACAACAAGTAATCATGAGAATGTCTGCATGGATGGTGGGATAAAACACCCAAAATAGCAACTGCTCCCATACATTGCTCTTGCATACTGTACCTAGACAAGTGATAGAGAAACAGACTTTTATCAGGATTATGTTTCTGATAGGTACGATGTCTGATGCTAACATGTCTGTCAGTATGGTACCTGTGACATATTTGGCAATGATTACTCATACATGCCCATTATTAGGGGACACAGACCGCTTATTTGTTGCAAACATCTGGATATTCCATATACATCTGTACAGATGACTGGTATTGCCTGTATAATGTAACATGGTGCATGTAAGGCAGATGCAATTAACTGCATTTTTAAAGTAATGCCATGGGGAGGGAGTCAACAGGCCTTAAAATGGAATAACCAGCACACACAGAGGATATGCTTCACACACCAATACACACATTACTATAGTTGCCAGTATTGAGATTTGAACTCCTACCTATTTAATTATTTGTACTATAACAGTACACAGTTATTGCATGTGCCTCGAAGCTTATGTGGTTGAAGAGTTTATACTGGTACTTCTAAGGTGAATAACATGAATGGGCCTTGTAAAGTAGGGCAATGTGAAGTGCACTGGGTGGAACACACCTCAAAATGGTATAACCCTCACCCCCAGAAATATGGATATGGTTCGCACACACACTTACATTTAGCAGGACTGAGATTAGAACCCCTACCTATCTAGTTATTTCTTACGATAGTGCTACACAGTTATCGTATGCTCCACAAAGCTTATACAACTAAAGGCTATTGAAAAGTACTTTTAAGGTGAACGACATTATTAGCACTTGCAAAGTAGGACAATGGGAAGTGTACTGGGTGGGAAAGGCCTCAAAATACTTTAACCTACACACATACTATATGCATACATTTGTCAGAAATTAGATTAGAACCCCTGACTTTCTAGGTATTTGTACTATATTGTTATGTAATTATCGCAAGTGCCACAGATCTTATAACACACACACACACACACACACACACACACACACACACACACACACACACACACACACACACAACACACACACACACACACACACACATATCAGAACTGAGATTAGAATCCCTGCCTATTTAGCTATTTGTACTATACTGTTACATAATTATTGCACACACCAGGGAACTTATAAGGCTGATGGCTGTCCAAAGGTACCTCTAAGGTGAATTACATCAGTGTCCCTTTTAAAGTAGACAATAGAAATTGTACTGAGTGGAACACACTTCAAAATGTTATAACCCACCCCCCAGAGGATATGGTTCTCACTCATACACACACACAGTATCACAGTTGCTAGTACTGGGTTTAGAATGCCTGCCTGTCTAGTTATTTGTACTACAATACTGTGCAGTTATTGCACATGCCACAGAGCTTGTATGGCAGAGGCTGTCCACAGGTACTTCTAAGGTGAATGCCATCAGCAGCACTTGTAAAGTGAGGCAATAAGCACTGTACTGGGTGGGGATGGCCTACAAATCTTTATGCTACAAATGCACACATGCTTACATTTGCCAGGACTAAACTTAAAACTCCTACCTATCTAGTTATTTGTACTATAGTGTTACACAGTTATCACATGCACCACAGAGCTTATAGGACTGACAAGTGTCCAAAGGTACATCTCAGGTGAATGACATCAGCAGCCCTTGTAAAGTAGGGCAGTGGGTGGAAATGGCTTAAAAGTCTTTACCCTACAAACATACACACACTTACATTTGGCAAGATTGAGATTAGAACCCCTACCTACCTATCTAGTTATTTGTACTATAGTGTTATACAGTTATCGCATGCGCCACAGAGATTGAAGGGCTGACAGGTGTCCAAAGGTACTTCTAAGATGAATGACATCAGCAGATCTTGTACAGTCTGGCCTTTGTATGTTGATTGAGGAGGTAAGGCCTCAAAATACTTTAACTTGAAAACACACATGCGCACAAAGGCAGTTGATGTGAAATTACAATCCCCTACCTCAGTAATATTATACAACGGGACTCACTTTCATGCTGGCACATGCAACTGCTTACAACTGGCATGCAACTGCCTGCAGCAGGGCAGCAGTCTATGCCTTTCATGGTATCCCCTTCTATGACTAACTCTGTGTGTGTGTGTCTACCTCTGTCTCTCTCTCTATCACTGTCTGTCTCTCTCTTCCCTATGTGTATGTGTGTGTGCTTGAAATATTGTTCTATGTTGCCCATATATATGTTTGTGTATCACATGCAACATATGCAAATATATCACATATGGGCCACCTACAGCTGGCTGAGGGCACTCCTGTCTGACAGGTGTGGGTAAAGAAAGTTAAAGTGTACATAGCTGTCTGTATGCAAAGGCATCTATGCACAATACAGTTATATACTCGGATGTGGGTTTAGACAAGGGCTGTGATTCTCAAAGTGTATGAGCATGCCCAGTATGACCTTCTATAGTAAGTGTGGGACTCCATTTCAGAGACTGTTGTACTCTGGTCTGATGTTTTGTGTACTACAGCCATACCTGTCAACCTGTTAGTGCAAGAAATATGGAGATAGCCTGCCAAAATGTGGGTACAATGGCCCAAACATAGGGCGATACTGTAAATATTGCTCTTATTAATGTAGAAGTTTGCTAGAGTAACTGGGTTTGTTTTAGCAGACATCGCCTGACATATATGTTGTGTGACACTGAAATGCATTGTGTCATTACTTACTGACAGATATCCTCAGATCATCACAGTGATTTACCTTGGAAATGCAAGATGTATGATGCACAGACTGAAACTGTGAACCAAACTATAGACATTCTTGCCCAGTCTGGCTGGTTGAGAGGTGTGGCTACAGCCGATTGGCTGATGAAGGTGTGTAAACAGTCCATCACCTCAGTGATATACTGGCTGAGGATCTCCTACTTGTGTAGTATTCTTCTTAACTGGTAAGCCATGTACTGGTGTGGGTACAGAGTGCATGTTACTGATCAGAGATGTCCATTATATATGTGGTATATGTCACATAACACTCTGATTTCCAACTATGTCAGTGGCAGGACAGTACAGAGTAATGTGGTGAACAAGTGACAGACATTTGTTTATAGGTTGATAGGTTGATATGAGGTTACTAGGTTATTGGGCCTGAAGCCCTTATAACCCTTGCAGATGACAATGTAGTGCACATTAAGACATGTCAGCACCCAGAGCCCCTGTCCAGCTGGGACACAGGTGGAATCATAGGACTGTGTTTTCTGTTTCCCATGCACTTATACAGGAAGAAATTCACAAGGGGTATTGAGACACTCAGCTTGATGTGAACAGGGAGTGTAGTCCGCAGATGGGGGAGTCTGTGGGAGATGTATCTGTCACACTAACAAGCCCTACTGATATCACAGACCAAGTTGATGGTGAGCCTACAGGTTGTTCAAGTGGGCCTTGCCTTCCAGATGTACAACAGTCCCATCACAGCGGGGTTTGGATTGCTCTGTATGTCAGAAAGATGTCACCTCTGTGCAGTCTGTATGGAACTGATTAGAGGGACAGTGTTGTTAGCCTATCTGTGTAGGGTAGGTGATTTAGATCATGGAATCTCCCAGTGAGGAACCTCTGTGGTCTCTCCAGTTGCTGCATGTGGTATGTGAAGTACATGCTGAGGGGGGTGTTGTACAAAATAATTGGCCTTATAAGCTTAGAATACAAGGATCTTATGACCTTTTTGTCCCTGGATGAGATACCTTTACTTTTGAGTTGGGCCATCTATGAAGCTTTCTGTAGAATGGAAGCAACATGGTGTACAGACTTCTGGTTGTTATCAACCTGGGTGGCTAAATGCCTCAGTACTGATTGTGTATGTCAGGCATTGTTGTTAATGTGATAATGTGGGGACGTCACTCTCCCCTACGGTGTTGATGATGCATCTGCAAGCATTCAGCTTGAGGCCATGATTTTGGCAGCAGTCATTTTTTGGGGTGAGATCCTGTTGTGGGACATCCACATCTCTTTGGATATTGATTACTGTTCCCAGCTTGCAGCCATCTGCCAAGTTGGTCAGCCATAGGCCAGCATTTTTTGCCTTACACCTCAGGGAAGTATTTCCCATATACCAGAGGCTCCCTGACCAATCCCTGTGGTATGCCACTCATTATGGGTGTACTGCTTAGGTTGGCTATCCCTATTATGATCATGTGGGTTCTATCAATGAACCAGTTTGCTACCTATCCGGTAACATATAGATTGCTGCCTAGTTGACAGGGTTCATGTACTATGGCCAATTGGGGAATAGTGTGTAAGGCTTTCACCAAGTCGAGGTGGCTGGAGTGCACCATCCTTCCCTCATCCATGCCTTTGCTGGTTGTCTCAGGGATGTCATCCAGAGTTCACTGACATACCTCCACTTGAGAAAGGCAGACTATGTGGGGTCAAATATTTGGAGTTTGCCAATGTCCCTGTTAATGAGGCCTATGATGATCCATTGAAAGGTCTTGCAGATCAGGTTAGTTAGGCTGATAAATCTTTAATTTCCCGGATCGGTGAGCACTCCACCTTGGTGTACAGGGATGACAGTGGCTGAATGCCACTCAGTTGTGACAAAGGCAATACTCAGGCTTTGGTTGTGTATGGTGCATAATGATGTTGCCAGTTCACACCTGGGTTCATGTAGGTTGCATGCTGGGATGTATTCAGGTCCCATGGAGGTTGCCGTCTTGGCTTTGAGAGGACAATGATGGCCTGTTCCCTAGTGATAAGGGTAGGGTGGTCAGGTACTGTGGATGTCCTGCTTTCCTGATTGGGGTGGGGGGGTGAGACATTGCCACTGAATCTCTCAACCTGTAGCTTGGCTGTTATCTACAGCATTTGTGTATGTGGTATCCTTGACAACCTGTTCTGCACAGATCTGGGAGCTTCCTTTGCAAATGTAGACATATGTGGGAAGGCCTTATGATTGTCTGTCTTAAATGTGGGCAATTTGGAATTGAAGAAGCCATTAGAGGATTTCAGTGGTGTTCTTATTTGTTCAAGCTGGGGTGATTACTTCCAGTTGCGCACCTGCTTCTTCTCAATCCTGGACAGCAATGTCATCCTTTTGTTACATAGTTCCTTTATTGCAGATGTCTGCATACTGGTTTACTCTCCCTTGTGGGTGATGATGTTGTCCTGTCAGGTATTCCTGATGCCATGCATCTGTATATATATATATATATATATATATATATATATATATATATATATATATCTATATATATATATCTATATATATATATATATATATATATATATATATATATATATATATATATATATATATATATATATATATATATATATATATGCTGGTATAGTACTTTTGTGTACATTCAGACATTGGTACCTGTTCCTCCAGTTGGTTAGGGGGCTGTTCAGCTGTTTGTGGTTGTGCTCATCCAGGGAACATTTCTGTCTTACAATGGCTAGAGGAGGGTCAGGAGAGACGGAGATATTGAACATGACCGCTTTTTTGCCTGATTTTTCCAGGAAGGATGATACCATAGGGGTGCTGCCGTGGTTAATCATGTTGGTTGCTGCCAAGTCCAGCATATGTATCACATTTTGTGGGGGTATCTATTAGCTGACATAATGATTTAGCATTGATAAAATGGGTGAATCTCTGTGCATTTATCTTCTGGCATGGTTGGTTTTCCAATCAGTGGAGGGGTTATATGAATCAGCCAGGATCAGGGTAAAGTGTTGAATCTTGATAGATTTGTACAGAGCCAGATATGTGGGGTTTGTATCCTGAGTCAGATATATTTGCCTGTAGGTACACATAATTTGCATAGGGGTCTTGTCATTGGCTGACTGCACTTGAGTATCTTGTGTGTGTCAGACTGTTTGACCAGCATGAAGGTGTGTCTATGTCTATTATATCTTTATACTCCACCTCCTTTGGCTTTGCTGCTCACATTTTGGGGTCTGGCTGTGTGATAAGATGAGTGATCAGGTAAGGATGAGTTGTTGCCCAAAGCTTTGGGCCAAGTTTCATTGAGTGCACAAATGTCACCATCTGCCAGGGTTACAAATTCTTGCAATGAGTACATATTCCTGTTTAGACTCCTACTGTTTAGCAGCATGGCCTTTACTTTGCGTTTTGTTGAGTGTTATATGTTGGTAGGATTGACCCCATGACTTTCCCTAAAAAGGCACTATGGGAGAGACAAGGGCCTTTGCCAGAGGCCTGAAGGCCAGATGAGACCAATGCAGGCTATCTCTAGCAAAGCAGCGTGGTCTGTCAGTCATATGTTCCCAGGCTGCCAGGCAGTAGATCTCCCTGGGATGACACCAGTAAGTAATCCAATTGCTACTAACAATCATTTTCTGTTTGTATTGAGCCATCATTCCAGGTGTTAATAGAATGCTGCTTAAGACTAGGGACATACCTGTATGAGACACATATTCAGCAAGTTGAATCATATCTGTATTCCTATAGTCAAGGGAGGTACCTCTGATGTTGTTCACACCACCATGGACTAGACCAGAGTGATAACAGCACCTGTTGTGCCGTGACCTGAGTGCTTGTGTGATATGGTGGATTTTGGCACCTGACAGACAAGTGAGCATGACTTTCTAGTGAGAGGCACATCTGTGTGTCTCACAATGCAGTGTCCTATGAGTAATATGTTGGGTTTATGGTAAGGCATTAGTGATTGTCCGACACTGGTGTGTGGACTATGCAAGTTCTGTGGTGTGTAGGTGTGGAGCTCTCATGTGTTTTTGCCTCTGAGGTGTCCTTTGTTTTTGTTTTTCTTTTGTTGTGGACCTCCACTTACTTGTGTGTGTGTTGTGTGATTGCGGGTGATGTTTACTGAAGCCATACCCTGCAGTGTACCTATGTTACTGCACAATTTGTTCTGGTGTGCACATTTTCCATTTGTCTGGCCAGTGGTACCCCTTCACCTTATGTCTGTCTCTGTCCTTCTGTAGTCCAGTCACAGGCTTTGCCCACAGTGGCTGCTGTTATGTATTTGTATTTTTTGTGTGATCGGGGTAGACACCATAACATCACATACAGGATTATGGGCTTCACACCACTGAGTGTACCTATTTATCAGGTTGTCCATCATTACACCACTACATCTGCTATGGTCCTTAGATGGTTTGTGTTGCTATGTTATTATGAGGCTACATGTTGGCCCTAGCTGTCAACCTGTCAGAGACTGACATCTGGACAGGCCCATATATGACAGTCAGACACAGGCCCACATATGGGGAAAGGGTTTTAATAATGCTCTGCCAAACATATACAGTTGGAAGACAAGTTTGGTATTTGCTTGCTTTTTCTTATGGGTATGATATCTGCTTCTCCACTGTCTGCCATTGATGTTTTGACATGAACTGTTCTTGTTTTGCACATAGTTTGGCAGGCAAATGCAATGTTAGGACAAGCAGAAAAGATATACGTGGCATACCTGGGATCCTTTTGTGACAGTCCGTCATTCCAGGGGTCTGGATGGTGGCCACTGACTTATTGTCAGTGCTGACACAGTCAGGTGGCAGCTTTTTATAACCTGGCAGTACAGTAATTTTCAGGTAGTTGCTGTCCTACTAGGCATCATGCCTCTCAACCTCTTAGAGACAGAAATCTGGAGAAAGCCACAAATCATTTAGTGATAAAGGGCCAAAAACAGGGACAGTTGTTAAATATTGCCCTTACAAATCTACAATAACAGGTTTTGCGTTAGCATGCATTTTTTTCTAAAGGGTATGAAGTCTTGAAGTCTGAAACTAAAATCTGTTCATTATTTTCTGACTTTAGTCTTTCATGATTTGTCAATGACTTGCCAGTAAACCACAATTTCATGACAAACAGCAAACTTATGATACAAAACTGGACATTCTGCAAAAATATGTACAGTCGATGGGCATGCTAGGCACTGTGTATGTTACTCTGAGCTGTGTACTGTCAATTTTAGTGGCCCCCTGTCCCTGACTTGTGCATTTTTCCTGCAGTAATGGATATTGACTTCTGGACAGTGTGTACAGGTTCTACTGTAAGTGCAGCTTGACATGCAAAATAGTTGGCACAGAAAGTCTTGCAACATGGACCATGTCAACCACAGAACTGTACCTAGGCTACTACGCAACTTCAGCCAAGTGTAAGTACTGCCATTTCCTGACAGTATTAACCATGCATATACATAGCTCATTGACCTCTGCATATTGTGGACGTGCAACAAGTTATCAAGTTGATTGGGACAGCCCTCAGAATGTGTTCTCTGCTGCTATTACCCTACAAGTATACATGTTATGCATTTCTATGGCAACACAGGTGTGTTGTGGAGGGGGGGGGTCATACCTGTCAACTGTACACACTTGCACAGACTGTGCAGATGTTGGCTTTACTTTTTGACTCCATTTAGCATCATGTTGTGTCTGTCTTGGAGAATACTGATATATCACTAATGACCGAAGGTTAGGATGTAATGGCAGACATTTGTGTTTCAGACTTCCTACCCTTCCGAGTCTTCATGCAACTGCAAGACCTGCTGTGATATTTATTTATTTATTTTATTTTACATTTGTTGACCGGTCTAGTCTAGCTGGATATATTTCCATTTTCAGTAGAGGCCCGGGAAGAAAAGCTCCACACAAATTTTAACAAGTAATCAAAAAACAAAACAAAACAAAAGAACCAACATCACAGAAGAGAAGATAAATAAAATAGATATCACTGTGCAAGTCTGTAAGAGGACTATTTCATTTTTGTCCCTATTTGTGGGCCTTTACCAGACATATCTTAATGGATTTCTATGGCTGACTTGCTGAGAGAGGCTGAGGGGTGAGTATGTGACCCCAACATTGACATCCATGCATGTGACCTATGACCCCCAGTTTATTTGTCCCCTGTTAAACTGCAGTGAGCTTTGTCAGATAGGTGACTACTGCATACTCTGCAGAAGCCAGTATTGGGCAGACCTTTCCTATTGTCCCACATAGCTGTCAGTTGTTGGCTGCTATCCTGGTAGGCCACCCAATTCCCTTGCATACATGCATCAATACCTGAGATATGTTACCAAACTGTACTATTACTTTCATCTATTGTTAAGAAGAGTGACTTACCTTCTGCCTGCAGCAGTTGTGAGGACAGTGCTTTAAGGCCGACTCTGTCAGATGCATGCAGTAGAAGACCTATAAATGTTAAGGTACAGGTAGTGTGATGTGTGTGGCATCCATTTTACTGTGTGTGTGAGTCAGAGAGAGGTGTCAGTCCCTAGATCCCTATGGTGTCAGTGTATGTGCTATGCGTTGCCTCTTTGTCAAGGCCAGGGCATACTGGGCATGCCTACATTTGGCTAGAGGGACAGGCTCAGGGAGGTCCTCCTTTGAGTCCCCCTGTGCCTGTGGAGACATTGGCAAAGTGGAGGGCTGTGTGCCCTTTCCCTGTGATTTTCCTGCAGCAACTGCTTCTGCAGGATCATATTGTGTAGCATGGCACATACCATGAACATGTGTGCACATGTGGCTGGACAGTACTACAAGGATCTACCAGTTCTGTCAAGGCAGCAAACCAGTGACTTTATCATCCCAAACACATGCTCCATAATGTTCCTAGTTTGTGTGTGTGTCTCATTATGGTATTCTTCAGTGGGTGTGTGTGCATTTCTGATGGCTGTCATCATACACAGTTCCAGTGCATAGCCAGCATCCCCCACAAAATGGCCATATCAGATGTCACCCCTGGCAAATGCTTGTTACAGCTGTGAACCATGCCAGATGTGGGAGTCACACACATTCATGATAATGCCCTGAGCATTGCACATGACCTGGCAGCTGATGGAGTGATTGCTCTTGCAGTTGACATACACTCTACCATCTTCACCGGGTGGTGCTTTGATGTGGATGTGAGTGTAGTCTATAGCACCCAGTACCTCTAGGCAGTCAGCTACATGGTGGAAGAGATGCATATTGCTGGTCCTCTCCTCACAGGTGCTGGGGAAATAAATGTGCTCACTGGCATGTGGTTGCATGGTGTCCACGAACTGGTGGAGTTCCCTAGATGCAGATGCCTGTGCGACTCCCATGATATCCCCAGTAAGTCTTTGGAAAGTACCTATAGCTAGTATTCTTAAGGCTACACATACCTTGGTTTCAACTTGGATGGGTTCCCCTCTGTTGGTTCTGGGTCTGAGGTGAGGCCGGCAGAGCTCTGTGAGTTGCTGAAGTATGTCCCTGTCCACCCTGTAGTTCTCTAGTATCTCCAGATCATGTACCCTCTGGAAGGTTACACTGGGTCTGAATACTCTTCTCCTCCTTGGTCTGGGCCAGTTGTCAGCATTATCATTATCACCTCTTTCAGTCTATAGCACATACAGATGTAGCAAAGCAGCAGCACCCTGTATCATTTTGTAAGTTAAAATTCCCAAGTGTGTACACCAGTGGTGCAGAGTTTATGGGAAAAACTAGACTGAAAGGTGTTTGCATACTTTATACTGGTGTGCTGCAGATGCTGCCTGTGTGATTGGCTAACTATGATATATTCCACATGCCAGCTATATTATTGAGGGGTTTGAATGGGCCACTGTGAGTGGCAGAGTCTGTATTAGTGATTTGTAGTTCATTTCCTTTATTCGGCTATTTCCTTTTTTTTCCCTCTATTTCCACTGAGTTTAAGCCTCACAGCATGCCTCACAAACCCACGGAGCTAGTGTAAACACTGCTAAGCAGAAAAGCCCCATTTATCATTTCTTGAACCAGCTAAGCACAGCTAATCAGCCTCAGAGAAGCCCCCTTGCTTTGCTGTGCTTAAGTGAGTGCAAATAGGAGCCAAAGATCTCCAAAGTGCTTACACCAAGCATAACAGCCACCCTTTTCCTGTCAGCTGCTTCTTCAGATTACACCACCACATTATACTTGTTACACGGTTAGGTACCTGCAGACACAGTCTCCCATTTTGCTATTCAATAAATTTAGCTCATTTACATACTCCACTGCCTTTGTCCCTAGTTACATCACTACATCGGAGCCTATTTCCTTAGCAACCACTGTTACCTGTTATTGTTATGAGTCTGCATGCTGCCCATTATAATGGCAAAATTCATGTTTCACATTTAATTGACTTTTTACAGTTTTTTTTTTCTGCACAATCGCATTTACGTGCTGCTATGCTCCTCTTATACATCCGAAATCGGCAAAATTTTTAAAAAAATTTTGCTATTTTAAAACACTATTGCATGCCAATGGCCATAGTTTTGGCCATTGGCATGCCTAATAAATATAATACATGCTTTACTTTGAGCTGTTATACCCCCATTTTGATTTTTGCAGAAGTGCACACGGTTAGTAACCAAATCCATTTCTGCTGCAGACACGACTCCAATACGGATGCTTGTCTGCTTGCTGGATCACTAATTCACCTTATTTGCATGGTTTTCACCAGCACATGAGGTGCTTTGCATTATTCCATGGTGTCCATGTCAGAACAGTGCTGCAAGGCTCATGCATGCCCTCAGCCTTGTTTACTGGATCACACAGTCTCTGAACTCCGTGTTCGAGCCATGACACTATTCTTACATGGAGATTAGCTCTGTGTATGCTTTATTGAATCCTGGCCAATATGCCCCTTCCTTATTTACCAATTCTGTATGAACAAATGTATCAAAAAAAAAAAAAACACTCATTCTTCTCTGGGCCCAAACAAGTTGCAAAAAGAATCCCAGTCCTCTTGAAGTGCAAGCCGCTGTCCAATCAACCAGGCAAATACATCATACAGTTTTAAAATGTGTCATACCACCCACCAACATACACATGCACACACCTGCGCACGCGCGCACACACACACACACACACACACACACACACACACACACACACACACACACACACACACACACACACACACACACCCACCACATACAGATGCACATGCATGCATACAGACACACATAAAGACACACAGATATATTTGATAGAAGCAGCAGAGGTGATGGGTTTCCAAGATTTTCATTATTTACTAAAAAATATTTTCATAAATTTAATTTCCTGTAAGGAAGAACTTGCATGATTAGCTGGTGCAGTTATTTTGGTATTATAAGTCTTTTGACATTTGCATTTAAAGCATTCCATGAAATGATTCATATTTACTGTAGCCCTCTTTAGAAAAGCAATGTTGTTCAGAAAAGTTAATCACTGCCAGGGAAAAGTTTGGAAAAATGAAAGAATAATGTTAGTTCTCCAACATTCACTCTCAATCCTGACCAACAGCCATATATCACCTCATCCACTTTTACCTTCAAGTCTGTGCCACATCCTGTAAAAGAAATACTCTTAAACAAACTTAAACCATGTTCTACTTTAGATGGTGACCTTCCAAGCAAAGTGTCTTAAAATAGCAGCCGATAGCATTGCCTATCCTATCTCAATCCTTATACAAAGGTCAATCCAGGAATCATGCCTTCTCTTTCTTTGGAAAAATCATACACTATCCCTCTACACAATGGAGGAAGTTCAACCCACATTACTAACTTTAGACCTATAGCAGTCTTATCCTACCTCTCCAAAAATACTTGAAAATTTATTCAAACACACTTGCTAAACTGTCTTAAGCAAGAAGAACTCCTATCCCCCACAAAACATGGCTTCTGCCCCTCCTATAGTACTAACTTCACTTCTATCCTTTAAAGATACTGTCAATAAAGATAGAGATAAAGGTGAACTAGTCTTATCCTTATTTCTAGACTTGTCTAAAGCCTTCAACACAGTTTGTCACAACAAACTTCTACTTCAAATGTCCTTACTAGGTCTCTCTTAGGCCATCCTGCTATAGTTCAAAAGCTACCTGCCCAATTTGTATCAGTCAGTAAAATAACACTCTTCCCACCCACCATACCTCCCAGTTGCCAGCAAGGCTGTATCCATGGTCCCATTCTCTTAAACATTCTCACTCACACCATCCACACATCCATACAGTACACGTCCCTAATTCAATACACAGATGACTCTGTACTCAAATGCACATCTAATAACCTGACCCATTTCCAAAAAAAAAAAAAATACTGGGGACATTTTAACAGCTACTGAAACTTGTTCTTTTTTATTTCATAACACATGCTCAACTACTCCACCACAAAAACAAAAAAAAAAAAAATACTTTTCCTCCCAAATCCTTCTCTCAAAAGAAAACAAAAATTAAAAACATCTCTCTTAATAATACAACCACTGAGATCACTTCCCATAAAATATTATTAGGTATGATAGTGGATGATAATCTTAAATTTGACCTGTGTATACAAAATTGCAAGAAGGAACTCACCAAACTAGGGATGCATTACTGAGCCAAAAACTTTCTCAACAACACAACTAAAACTATACCTACCACTACTTACCTCCTCCCCTCATTACTTTATGGTGCGTCCATCCTTACTAACCCTTAGGCATCAAAAAAATCAAAACATAAACAATGCTGCTAACTCTACAGCAATTACACCTTCCACTACATACCAATGCATAGTGCTAAAAAAGCAAAATTTCATACCTCATTAAGTAACATTTACACAGCTTCTTACCATCCATAAAATTATTCAACATCTGTTTGCTTGTCCAGCACTAAATACCATTCTACAGAACTATGTTCCTAATTGGTCATTACAATCCAGTGTCCAAAAGCTCCTCTCTATCCACAAACCTGTAAAATCTGCTAGGCATGGTCTTTACTTAGGGTTCCTATTACCAGATCACAGACACAGCTTGTCGAATGCATCTTGATCGAACTGACAAGAGCGAAAAGGCAAAATAACAAAGCAGCTTTTCAGCAAATTCTTTCCAGGGAAAGAATTTGCTTGGCCGCTTTTGTTACTTTGCTGTTTTTAGCACTGTAGTACAATCTTGGAGTTGGTATATTTAAGTAGGGGGGTGTTTATGTAATGTTTTAAAGTATTTTTTTTTTTTTTTTTATTTCGGAACAGAAATTTTTTTCTATTGGAAAAAAAATCACTGTTCTGAGGTTTCAACATTGTAAGCTTTCGCTTACTTGGGGTCGATTATTTATCGTTCACTTTTCTAAGGGTGCGATAATATAATATAGACCCTTTAATTATATCATGATGCTAAGGCCTTGAACTCCTTATCTATATCCATAAGGTCAATACCCTCCCTTCAGTCCTTTTTTAACCATTCTGAAAGACTTCCTGGCCAAAATATGGCTCTGTTCTTACTCAACCCTAGGATAAACTATATCCCTATATATGAACAAGTACTTATTCATACCTTTCTCCTTCTTACTCTCCCTTCATTACTCATTTCCTTACTTTTATTACTCTCTCTCCCCTAACTCTCATTCTAAATATGCCATAAACCTGTTTTTTTTCTCTCACTTTGTACTGGAATTCCTATTTGTATTATACTAACTTAAGGTTAAGTCTTTAATGTCACTATAAACTGGATAAAACTTCTCTAAATATTAAGCCTTTGTCATATAATTTCTGTCTATTCTGAACCAATATTTTCACATTATGTCTAATTGTCTAATTTGGTATAATTATTTAAACTGCAGATTTTTTTTTATTATTTTGAAGACAGTAAAACTGTTGTTCTAAAAATGTTTATCTAATACTTTTGGATCTTTTCTCCCAGGGCCTCTGTTGAAAATGGGATCCTACCCAGTTGGAAATTCCCAGTAATCAAATGCCAATAAATAAATAATGATTAAAGTTTAAACACTCCTACTTCTAAGAAAACAGGTAACTGAGGCTGCAAGCAGGTGAAACCACTACTAATATGCATTTGTTTCTTGTTTCTTACAGCATCAGGAAGAACAAATTAATTGACTACTACTGAATCAACGTACACTAACTTCATCATCTCCTTCTCTTGATCTCTATAGGTTCATAGGTTCATATTTAATGCACTGATATATAACTTAGTAAAACAAGTGTGCACTGACTTACACATAGGCCAAGATTATCTCAAATCATAAACATCTTAATATGCAGTATGCATATTAGTATATTTCTGGGAAGATGGCTAACTCTGGATGCTACCAGACTGATAATATACCTCTAAGAGGGCACCTAGTGGTCAGGGATATGCGAACACATTTAGACAGTAACTTCACCTTTGACCATCATGTGTCTATGGTAGTAAAGAAAACAGACTATATTGTGCAGGTTATAAACAAGAGTATGGCATTTAGGTCCAATGATATCATTATCCCACAGTACTCACCCCTTATCAGACCAATCAGTGAGTAGAATGCTCTCTTTGGTATGTACTTGACCTGGCATATGCAACAACTGCAGCTTCCACAGAGTACCTCACAAAAGGAATACATGGCTTAAATAATATATGTGGACTGCCTCAGACCTCTATGCCTGTTCTCAGCCTCCAGCAGATTGATGAGAAGTGAGCTATGCCTGGCCTAGAAAGTATCCTCTGATTTTACTCTTATGTCTGTTGCACATATGCAAAGCAAATACCATCAGAATGACCTAATTCTGGGACTAAACCTTGTCTGCAACATAAATAAGACATATTGGAGGGACAAATACTATGTGTCTCAGAGACTACTTCTTCTCTGAAAGAGTCTTCTCATTATTATGAAACAGGTTTCTTCCCTAACCCAATTTAAGTGTAACTTGGACCAGAGGATGAAGAATTTGAAGTTTATCCCTGGTCTGACACTTATATTTCTAGTAGATAGAGACAGCCTATAAATGCTTGACCTTCTATGCCCAAGACTACATGTATCCCTTAAAATAACTCTAGGACATCAGGACTTGTCATATGCATTTGGGAAGCATGGATATGCTTAAAAGAGCCTCTGGGGATCATTAGCCAAGCAATTACCTATGATCCTATATATGCATGTAAGTAGCTCAGACATTAAAGAAATATGAGAATATAGTAAGTATACCTGGAGATATATTTATTTATTTATTGTTTTTCTTTTGTCCCCTCACATCATCATAAGGCTACCTACATCTGTGCCCCACATCCATTTTCAGGTCTTCCTGCCATCTCATAACCCCTTCCCCTGACCTCCTCCATATGTCTGGGGTTAGCATGGATCTTCAGAGCATCTGAAATGGAGTCTGGCCAATATATTATCTACCAGAATTTTGTTTTCTTAATTATATCCCACTACATCTTCTCCTTCCTGTAGTCTCTTCAAAAGTGGGCATGAAGTAGGAATATACTGAAATATCACCCTCCATTCACAGCAGATCACCCAGTATCCCCACGCTAAACCCTCCATGGACCACACCTCTTTTATTTCTCAGGTATCCAGTAAGGGTCTTGGATGGGGAATGCCCAAGGGACCATGCTCCCCCTGGAATGGGAACACATATCTGTCCATGCTACTCCAACAGCCTCTTGAGCTACTAATCAAATCCAGTGAAGTCAGGGCTTAATCCTTCTATGCCACTGGAGTGGCTATACCTAAAGTGATATGAGTACCATATTCTACGGCAGTTACTGTACATGGTTATATAAGTTATAAATCAAAAACAAGTACAAAGGACAGTTCATGTTGTTAGTCTGATCATTGTGGAGTCCAGGGATGCTATGAGAGAGCTGCTTTACAGATGTAATCACATGGCCTTATTTCAATCACAATTAGTGACTCAAGAGTATGTACTACTGTATTAGAAGCCCCAATACACATAGCTGTTCACAGCCGATGTCCCAGCTATACAATTCATAGCCCTATGATACAGAAACGAGCATATTTAATTGTAGTCAATGTCATGCCTGTGCCACTATCTAAGACAATGCCTCAGTATTGTTACAACAGATTCCTGCTCCCAGTTTTACATCAAGGAAATATTCTCTGAGGAAGTAAACAAGAGACCAATATTTTAATATAAATGCTCTTGAAAGAATGGCCAGAGTAAGCAACCTGGTATGGTGCAAAAACTATACACCGCACCACGCCACGTACACCTTCATGTTGCTTGACTTCTCATAACTTCAGCCACTAAATAACTGTTGACCTTCTCCATCTGCACAAGCATCTGCAGTGGATGCTGTGGTCTGGCATTGAAAAAGCAAACACCCACTTCTTTTTCAGATTATAACTTGGATAGTTGCTACAAAGGCTGTAAATCACTGGCAGATTCTGAACAGAAAGAGTTCTATGCTGTAGAGTGACTGTGCAATAGACTATCCAATAAATGGTTTATGCACACATCAACATAGCTAAACTACTTCAAGCAAAAGCTATGCCGCCATATTTGGGGTTGAAACTGCCTGGTTATGTAAGCAAGATGTTTGTTATTTACTTATTTTAAATGGATGAATAGAATGATCTGGGGACTCTTTCTATCACTGCCCCATTCTAGTTAGGAATAGGAGTTACACAGAAGTCACATAATATACATATTACAATAGATTACACCTGAAAGATGACATAATGTATCCAGGCATAATTAACAAAGAAGTTCACAGGAGTCTGAGTTCAGGCAAAATAAAGAATGAGTTACAAAGAAGCAAAATAACTTTGAATAAATGCATGCATTTTAGTGAATAACTCTGTGTTTTACATCAAAATGCTTTCTCAGTCACCAAGATGATTTTTTCTTTTCTGCATACATGGCATGTCAGTGTTCTGCTGCCTGAATGCATCTGACAGAGGCTTGCAATATAACTCTGCATTTTAATTTACATTATTGTTGTTTGAAAAAGCACAGAGACCTGGACCATCCATTCTGGCACAGCCTGTCATTCCCACACAGATGGCAATGGTAGCACCCCCACCACAAAGGGCATCCAGCACATCTGGGTCACAGCTTGCCACAGCTGCCTTCATACCTGCTGCCCTACTTGTACCATCTGTGTCAGGTAGCTCTTCCCTGGGCAATACTACACTGATACATACAGGGAGTGGTGCCAACTGATGTGACCTCTGATGTACAACACTGGACAAGAGTGACATAAGGTGAAATTGATAGTTGCCTTTACAAAACCTCCAAGTGTCTTTGATATATACATTAACAGTCAGTTAAGGGGAGGATTGGGAGTCCATGATTGTTACATGTTGTGACTAAGGTTCATAATATATAGTACACCATAATATTTTAACATTCCCTAGAAATGTGTGTGTAAGTCTGAGTTTAACTTCTTCTGTGGTATCATTTGCTAATGAGCTGATATGTAGAATATATGCTAGGTAAGCAGCTGTTCAAATCCATTATGGTCAACCTTGTAGAAAGTGAATAAATGGCATTAGTATGCGATAATAACATATCTTGCAAGCATGAAATGCTGTTCGTATTGTCATGCATGTTAGAGATCCCATTGCTTGGTCAACTCATGCAGTGAAAAGTACAGTAGATGATGGGTTTTAATCCCCTCTCAATTCTGTGTTATGTCATTCTCTGCTGTTCACATTACACTCTTCAACACGTAACATTTCCATGAAATGTGTGTATCCATACCTCTTTAGTACAGATTCTTTTTGGTTTACCTTACATTTGGCCATGTCTATACAATACCCATTACAAAATAAACAGTTATTTGAACACAGGCATTTGCATTTTGATTGTCCTGCAATCAAGTGTTCTGATCCCCTGAAGGGTATTTTTCCAGTCACCTTTCCAACCATTGTTTTTGTGGCATGCCTTGTTAGTACAGTTTTCTAGGGTATATCAGTATCAGAGACAGGGGTTCAATTTCTTTCAAGAATGTTCCTCTTTAAGTGCTATCATGTGTTACATTCCTGTAAATATAAATTGTCCTGTATTGACTGTATATATTATGTGTACAATATGTGGGAAACATAGGAATTTTTTAAAGTATTTTGGATGGCAGATGGGTGATATGGGCTCCGCTATTTATACGGACTTATTTGGTTGAGCTATGTACTTACGTTTAATATGTTCTGTGGCACTTACATTATGACTGCTGAAGTAGCTCCCCTTGCTAATGCATGCTGTGAAATATTGTAGGGTGAGAGATTTGAGTTTGGTTCCTTTGAGGTCTGTGATTTGTTCTTTTTTTTTTTTTTTGCAGTCCATCAGCACATTTCATACATTTCACAGGCATTTGTGTATCTTATAACCCTTTTGCACACTGATGTCTGCAGTGTCTCACCCTGACAGTACAACATGGATGTACTGGCATGTGGACTGAATTGCTATACAATCCTACCTCAGTACAACATATATTTCATTTTTAATTACCTTTATTGTATAGTATAGGTCCATAGCAAAGGTACAGTACAGGTTGTTGCATTCCATTACTGAACTATTTTATATCCCTCATCTCCAATGTATACTTCACTTTCTTAAAACAGCAGAATTACTTGTAGACATTTTATGATTTTCCTTTTCATCCAATATTTTGTTACACAATTCACTTTGCACATTTATGTTCACTCTCTTTGTAAAATTTGTTACTGACATCAACTCCAGTGTCAGTATCTGCATTATTTGCTTTTTAGTTGCACATATATTTCTATATACATTTTCTCCTGTTAACATCAACATTAAAGAAATGTATGCATGCATTCCCATAAGCTACTAAGGTTGAAAATGAGCGATCATTGTTTACTTCTTGTGCTTAGATGTGCCATGAGATGGCTCACCATGAACTAGCTATGAACCAGTGCTATGGCCAGAGTAGTTAGCTCCTCATCATCTGCACTGACTTGGCCACATGTATATTGACAAACAAAGATGCTCATCATGTTCAGAAAGTAAATAGTACTGTCTTGGTCACAATGTGGCCATGCTGCTAATGAATCCCAAGTAATACTTTGATGTTTTAACATTATACCTGCAGTAGTAGAGAAAAAGTGGAATACTGTCTGTGGTAGGGTTCTTTCAAGTTAAATATGTTTATGCTATACATTTGCAAATACAAGGAATGGTTTAAGAGTTGCAAACAAATGAAGGTAGAACAAAATCAGACAATGTATAGTATAGAGAGACTGGGGAGGACATTATTTTCCATAGAGTTTAAAAGTCAGAGTTTGCCCATGGGCCATAATTACCTCCGAGGTACCCTATCTCATAGGGTACCACCTGCCTGTTATAGCAGGGTGTGATGGCCATGCCCTGGCCCAGCAATCAAAGAGCCTCAGTCCTCACCACTAACATCAGAGAGGGCATCTCATATGGCAGGAAAGGATAACAAATGTGCACAGTAAAGTACAATTTCCCTTAAGTGCACACAGAGATCACAGTCAGTCTGGGGCTGGTTGCTCCATTGCACTCCTGGTCCACAATAAGACTCTCCACTGGCTCAGCTATAGGGTCCAGATCTCAGCATAGCTGGCAAGCTAACCTCCAGTACCCTCTCTGTCCAATCAGTGCTTCATGTCCCTGCCCAGGTAGCTGACACACACACACACACACTTTGAGATAAGTATTTATACAACTTCACGGACACTTCTGGGAAAGGCTGACACAGGTCCTCCAGCTGTGCTCCTTTACCCAGACTATACAGTAGTAATCACTGCCACCACCAGCTAATAATTATCAGCTACCCAAAGGTCCTTAAAATGGTGTCCAATTATTACTGTGCAATATTATTATCCAATTGGTAGTATATCCCAGGGCTAAAGCTGCAGGAGTGGGTTAGACAGTAAACTCTATAAATATGCAATGTACTTTAGAGCTTAACTTCTCTACATAAACCAGCCACAGTTGAAAAGGGTTTAAAAATATTTAATAATAAATACTAGAAACACAAGACAATACTACTACACCACAGTGCTATTCAAGAGCTCACAGATCACACAGAAACTTAAAATAACTCAGTAGTACAGTTCTGACATAACAGAAAAACACTTAGTCTAAACTTTATAGTCCTAGCTATTTTTACAAGAAAACATACTTCTAAAGTAACTTACTTAAGACAACAGGCAGTGCTGAGGTTGGATATCAAGACAAAAACGGTCAATAATCTTTGGTTCTCACTGTTTAAATTGAAACTGCAGTTCTGATAAAACATTACATCATTTGTTTACACTTTCCTGGTTTCCAGGCCACAGAAACTACATTTACATTCTTTTACACTTAGACCAATAAAGGACATTCCATATGTAACTTCTGGTCATTAACTTTAGCCTTAAAATGATAGGCAGGATGCTTACTCCAGACTCATCGACTCCAAATTCTAACTTCAAAGGACATACAAAACATAATTTTAATTTCAAAGAACATTTGAAATGCTTGGCTTAGTTTTCCTTACAGCAGATGGCAATGTTGCTACAATCTTGAAGTTCACATTTTACAGTGCTTTCTTTCATTTAAGAAACAAGCCTGTATTTTATATGTATATTTACAAATGCCTGAATTATGTATCAAATTCTATTTGACTAGGCTGGCAGCCTTCACCCCTTCTCTACCAGTCTTCACATCTCTCCCCACCCCAGAGGACTCAAGCTAGTTTTTCAAGTGACCCTTGATAAACGCCGCTTGAAAGGGTTAGGTCTATCAGAGTGTACCTCACCCCATTCCCTGTCTTGAGAGCCCATCTGCATTGGCATTGCTACTCCCACTGTGGTGCTGCACTGACATATCATATGCTTGCAACCCCAGGCTCTATCTTATCAATTTGGCATTTTGCTGACTGGCTCTGTTTAACCACGTCAGAGGGTTGTGATTTGTCATAACAGTGAATTTCCTTTCATACAGATAAGGCTGAAGGTTCTGCAGTGCCCATGCTGTGGCTAGATATTCCTTTTCTACAGCTGCATAGCATTCCTCACTGGGTTGGAGTCTATGACTGAGGTAAACCACTAGGTGCTCTTTCCCTCTGAAGAAATCTGGCTAAGTACAGCCCCCACCACATAGTTTGAAGCATCCACTTGCAAAAATAATGATTTGCTGTAATCTGGACTGGCTAACACAGGGGGTCCTCCCAAAGCTTCTTTAAGCTTCTGGAATGTCTGCTCATATGCTAGAGTCCACACTACCTTATCCGGCCTGTTCTTCATTGTTAGGTCTGTGAGGGGAGCAGCTATGGTACTGTAACTGGGGACAAATTTTCTGTAGTACCCTGCTGTCCCCAAAAATGCCCACACCTGCTTTTTAGTAACAGAAGCAGGCCATGCCTGAGTGGTTTCCACTTTGGCACATTCTGGCCTTATCTTATCACTCCCCACCCTATGTCCTAGGTAGGAGACCTCTGCCATACCAAATTGACATTTGCTCGGCTTAATGGTCAACCCTGTCTTCTGTAGTCTGACCAGCACCTCACTGACATGCTGAAGGTGCTCTGGCCAAGAATGGCTGTAGATGACAATATCACCTAGGTAAGCAAGGGCAAACCCTCCTACTCCTACTAGGGTATTATCTACCAGCCTCTGGAAAGTCACTGGGGCATTCTTCAGCCCAAAGGGCATCTTTATGAACTCATACAAGCCAAAACGAGTCACAAAGGCTGACTTCTCTATAGCACTGGGAGTCAAGGGCACCTGCCAGTAACCCTTGGTAAGATCAATGGTTGTAAGATACTTAGCCCCACCCAGCTGCTCTAGCGCCTTATCTGTCCTAGGCATGGGGTAAGCATCCGACTCTGTGTGACTATTTAATTTCCTGTAATCAACACAGAACCTGGTGCTGCCATCCTTCTTTGGCAGCAGCACCACTGGGGAGGCCCAGGGACTGTTGAATTCTTGAATCACCCCTAGTTCCAACATCTCCTGTACCTCTTCTCTCAGAGTCTGTCTGACTCTCTCAGGCACCCTATGAGGAGGCCTGCCTAATAGGCCTTTGAGGTCCTGTGTCTACCTGGTGCTGCACCAGGTGGGTGCACTCTGTTTCCCCGTGAACATGCCCCCAAATTCTTGAAACACTGCTCGGATTTCTTGAACCTGGATAGGAGATAGCTGCTGCGGCATTCCTACCCCTTCCACTGAGGTGTCAACCTGAGCCTCACTGAGGAGCTCAGTCCCCAGATCTCCCTCTGACTCCTCCTGCAAAACACTGCAAATGCTCAGTACAAGGGCCTCCCTATCATGGTAAGGTTTCATCATGTTAACATGGTACAATATGTGCCCATGCCATCTGCGTAGCAGTTCCACCATGTAGTTAACATCACTTACCTTTCTTACCACCTTGTATGGCCCCTCCCAAGCTGCTTGCAGCTTGTTGTGTCTGACAGGAATGAGAACCATTACCTGCTGCCCCACAACATACTCTCTAGCTCAAGCATTCCTGTCATACCACACCTTCTTCTGTTGTTGGGCTTCTGCCAGGTTCTCCTAGGCCAAGCCCATGGGTTCCCTGAGTCTTGTCCTGAGGTTTAGGACATATGCCACAACAGACTCCTTGTGAGACTCACACTCACCTTCCCACTCATCTCAAATTAAATTTAAAGGTCCCTTCACCCTATGCCCATACAGCAACTCAAAGGGTAAAAAACCTGTGGATTCCTGGGGAACCTCTCTGCAAGCAAACAGCAGATGGGGCAAATATTTGCCCCAATACCTCTTAAACTGATCTGCAAATGCCTGTAGCATGGACTTGATTGTAGATTTTAACCTCTGAACAAGACCATTAGTCTGGGGATGGTAAGGGGTGGTCTTCAAGTGCTTCACCCCACAGGACTTCCACAGACAAGCCGGCAGGTCTGACATGAAATTGGCACCTCTGTCAGACAGTATTTCTTTTCGGAAACCCGCCCTGCTTAAAATCTCTAAAAAAGCATTTACCACCTTCTCTGCCTCAATGGAGGGCAAAGCCACTGCCTCAGGGTATTGTGTAGCATAATCCACTACCACTAGGATATACTTTTTCCCTGTGGAACTTGGGGTACTCAGAGGACCCACAATATCCATAGCTACTCTCTGAAATGGCTCCTCAATCACAAGCAAAGGCATCAAAGGAGCTCTCACCTTGTCTCCTGCCTTGCCTACCTTTTGGCACTGCTCACAGGTCCTGCAGTACATCTCTGGAAATCCCAGGCCAATAGAGGTTTTGCACGATATGTCTCTTTGTATGTTTTATGCCCATATGACCTGCAAAGGGAATAGCATGGGCTATGGCTAGAAGAGACAGATGGTAGGCTCTAGGCACTACCAACTGCTGTACTCTTTCACCTTGTAGCCCTCCCTCAGGAGTACAGTCTCTGTACAGTAACCCTTTGTCCCAGTATACAGATTCCCCCTTCCCTTGAGAAGCAGGTGCCTCCCTAGCTACCTGCCTCAGGCCTTGCAATGTAGGGTCTGAGAGCTGAGCCTGTCTCAACTCTCTCTCCTTGTAACCCTTCCCAGCTCCCCTTCCACAGGAAGTCTGGCATCCTCTGACAGTGGTGCCTCACTGTCAGCCTGGGTACTACTACTCACCACTACCTTTGCAGTCACTCTGTCCAAGGGACCATCTGTACCAACATGCAGCTGTGGTTCACCTTCAGTCTCACTGCTACAGTGTAGCTCACTCCCTGAAGTAACCAGCTTACCAGTCCTGGCTGCAAGTATGCAGTCTGTCTGGGTCTCCCCCAGGCTACCAGACCCATATGCTTGTCTCCTAGCCTCACTGTGTGTAACTGCATAAGAACATGGTACTGCCTCAGCCATATCCTTCCCTCTCAGAACATCTGCAGGATGGTAGTTTAGTACCCCTGTTGTCTCAAGACAACCTACTATTGGCATTTTGTCTTACCCACTTACTGGCTCCCTCACCTTTGGTTCCCCACCTTGCCTCTGTGGATACCTGTATGTCACATGGCCCCACTGTTTGCATTCAAAACATTTAACCCTAGCTCCTGGACGTTTACTTGGACTAGTGGCTTCCCTTGCTACTGGCAGATTCTGCTGGGGCAGTCTGTCCTGCCCACCATGGGCTCCTTTAGACCCATGAACTCTGTTGGGGCAGTCTGTCCTACCCACCATGGGTTCCTTTAGACCCGTGAGCAGTACTGGGGTTCCCCTTCCTATGCAGGGCTTCCCTGCCTGCCAAGTATAGATCTCCCTTCTTCCCCAACTCATCTGAAGTAGCACATTATCTATCAGCTAACCAGATTCTCATGTCCTTAAGCAAAGTTCTAAGGGCTTGTTCCCTCACCCAAAGGTCTGAAAGCCCTTCAAAAGGTGACCTGACATCCACTCACCCAGCTATGAAAATAAGTGCTCAGTTCAGCAACATATTCACACACACTTTCATCTGCTTTGCATTTATGCTCACAAAACTTTTTCCTGTACATTTCAGGTGTTAGCTTAAAACATTTTAAAAGATATTTTTTACAGCAGTATAATAAAAACAGGCTGAGTCAGGCATTTTTGATAAAAAAGTTACAGCTTTCTCATGGAGTAAGGGGGTCAGAAACCATACCCAAAGCCTTTGGTCAACAATATGCTGTTTGCATACCCTCTCAAACATATGAATGAAACTATCAAAATTATCCCCATCTTTAAATTGCGGAAGAAATTTACTGACCTATTGTGCTTCTGGGGCCCAGTTACTCTCTTCCCCATTACCTCCATGACTCTGGTGAAGAGTCAGCATTTCCCTCTTATGCCTCTTCTGATGCTCCTTTTCTTTGGCTTCTATCTCCAAACACCTGGCCTCCAACTCAAGTCTCTTTAGCTCCAACTGGATTTTTAAGTCAACTGCAGAAAGGTTGAGCTGTCCATTCTCCAAGGATATTGTATCTCCACTGTCAGTTTGAGAGTTCTTCGCAGAAAGGTTGAACTGTCCATTCTCCGAGGATACTGTATCTCTACTGCCAGTCTGATTGTCTTCCTGGATGCTGTTTTCTGATGCAGCTGTAATCAAGGCTGCAATCAGGTCTGCCTTAGTTAGGTTTCTGTGCACCAGTCCCCTAGCCTGGCACATCTCCACCAGCTGACTTCTTATCAGCTTTCCAAACTCCTTGGCTGACATACTGCCTGCTCACCTTGACTAACTAAGCTAACAAAATAAATAAAACAATTGTGATCTGAACTCTGAGTATTCACTGTGTGGCTGATTTAGAGTACAAAACACCTTCAGAGATCACTGTACATAAGCTACAAGATTCACTCTGCCCACACCACTACAAGCCAATTAGTATTTGCCAATTAATTAATATGTGATGTGGATATCCACCTTCACCGCAAATGTGAAGTGGATCCCACCACTGCAAACCACAGTTGAAGTGGATCCCACAACTGCAAACCACATGTGATACCTGCGCCCTGGCCCAGTAATCAAGGAGCCTCAATCCTCACTGCTAACACCAAAGAGGGCATCTCATATGAGAGGAAAGGATAACAAATACACACAGTAAAGTACAATTTCCCTTAAGTGCACACAGAGATCACAGTCAGTCTGGGGCTGGTTGCTCCCTTGCTCTCCAGGTCCCCAATATGACTCCCCACTGGCACAGCAATAGGGTCCAGATCTCAGCCTAGCTGACAAGCTAACCTCCAGTACCCTCTCTGTCCAACCAGTGCTTCATGTCCATGCCCAAGTAGCTGACACACACACACTTTGAGATAAGTATTTATACAACTTCACAGACACTCCTGGGAAAGGCTGTCACAGATTTTCCAGCTGTGCCCCTTTACCCAGACTATACAGTAGTAATCACTGTCACCACCAGCAAATAATTGTCAGCTACCAAATGCCCTTAAAAGGGTGTCCAATTATTACTGGGCAATATTATTTTCCAATTGGTAGTATAGCCCAGGGCTAAAGCTATAGGAGTGACTTAGACAGTAAACTCTATAAATATGCAATGTATTCTAGAGCTTAATTTCTACATAAACCAGTCACAGTTGAAAAGGGTTTAAAAATATTTAATAATACATACTAAAAACACAAGACAATACTACTACACCACAGTGCTATTCAAGAGCTCTGAGATCACACAAACACTTAAAATAACTCAGTAGTACAGTTCTGAAATAACAGAAAAACATTTAGTCTAAATTTTATAGTCCTAGCTATTTTTACTAGAAAACATACTTCTAAAGTAACTTACTTAAGACAACAGGCAGTGCTTAGTTGAATATCAAGACAAAATGCTCAATAATCTCTGGTTCTCACTATTTAAATTGAAACTGCAGTTCTGATAAAACATGACATCATTTGTTCACACTTTCCTGGTTCCCAGGTCACAGAGACTACATTTACATTATTTTATACTTAGAGCAATAAAGGACATAGCTCATGAAAAGTCTGGTCATTAACTTTAGCCTTAAAACGATAGGCAGGATGCTTACCCCAGACTCATCAACTCCAAATTCTAACTTCAAAGGACATACAAAACATAATTTTAATTTAAAGAACATTTGAAATGCTTGGCTTAGTTTTCCTTACAGCAGATGGCAATGTTGCTGCAATCTTGACGTTCAAATTTTACAGTGTTTTCTTTCATTTAAGAAACAAGTCTGTATTTTATATTTATATTTACAAATGCCTGAATTATGTATCAAATTCTATTTGACTAGGCTGGCAGCCTTCACCCCTTCTCTACCAGTTTTCATGCAGGGATCAATACTTTGGATGTTTATTTTTAAAATGTTGACCCAGCAGCAAATAAAAAGAAATTGAAAAAGTCAGAACTTTTTCAACTAACGCAGAAGGGGGATCTAAAAGGACAGTGCTAAATGATGATTTCTCAGTACTCAACACCACTCTAGAGTTTCATCAAGCAAAAAGATTATTTTTCTTGAAACACAGCTTAGCAGTTTATACGGTCAGTCTGAACCTTTCTTCTTGCTTGAAAGCAGTGAAGAAAATATTTACATGGACTGAAAAGGACAAGAGAGTCAGACTTCTTCCCAGGGTCTCTAGGCATATGCCAAAATAATTTGCCTGTTTATCTTCTGTAAATGCCATATGGCCACATGGTCATAAAAGACAGACATAGGTAAGTTATTGTCATTTTAATGTAGTGGTAATTGTAAAACCAGCAAACTTTAAAACAGAGTTTATCTTATTCCATCTGCCTGTTCAAAACATTTTTTTTTTAATTTTACATAAGTCTGTGCAAGAGTATGCATTTGGATGTGTATGTAATTTTGAAACTGTTTTCACAAATGTCTTTAAATAGTGAATTTTGTTATTCTGTCTCAAGTATTATTTTAATGTACAGAATGGTAGTTGCATAAAACCGATGATGAAAAATGCTGCTAGCTAAAGGAATAAAATCCACAAGAACACCAGTTTAATTGGTTATTTCATTCCAAACATTAAAGAACAGAAAAGTCATCAGATGAAACATTGTATGGATATTTCCTATATTAAAAACCTGACCACTGCTACCATGAGCTAAAAAACATAATTACACAAATGCAAAAACATTTCCTTTCAAACCACACAACACATAAAGACATCATAGTAAAACTTTAAAAATTCAGTTAAAACATATTAAATAAGCTAAAACAAATGTGGGTGTTCTGTGCAGAACCAAATATGACTAACCAGACTGAATGCATGTGGAGCAGATAGACTAGGAGGTATCACCACAGAATCCAATTAGCCCTTCTCCTTTGATGAATCCACCAGAAAATGTTCAAAAACAGTAACGTTTTATTTATTAAACAACAATCTAGTATCACTAAATCAGTTAAGTGTGTTCATCTACATTACAATTAGGACTTCTTTTGAATAAATTATGTGTAAAACTGATAAAATTTATAACTTCTACTTTACTAAAACATGGTTACAGTACAGGAATACCATCCCAAAGCTCAAAATATTCAAAAAATAAAACCTAAAACTGTCAAAATGCATATAAATAAATCAACTGAATAATTATTACAATTTCTTTAATTTATATTAGTCACTTGATAATAAGTAAACAAATAGTGAATAAGTAAATATGTACTATTATACAATTAGTCTGAATATTATAAAACATGTTCAAAGCCTAACATGAAAAAATATTAAATGATCCTTAAACTTTTCCTGACCATTCAAATATCCCCTAGAACTACAGGAAGTAATGACTGGAAACAAAAAAAAATCATATTAAAATTGTGCTAAAAGCTTATTAGAAAGCTTGTATTAAGAATATTGTCTGCATAATTCAATGTAACATACAACTAAATTCATATCTAATATTTAACTAATAATGCATTGGAGTTCATGCCCATGGGACCAAATCACAACTCTTCAATCAAAATGTCTTTTTTAATTTTTGTCTTTTTAGCTTTACAATTCAGCAGACCTCATTTCTGACCAGGAGATATAGATATATCACATTTATTAACAGAGGATCAGTGGCATTCTGTTTCAGTTGCCAGTACTGCTCCCTGTACTCCAACCTATATTCCTATGCCCCCCCCCCACCCATGAGCAGATTTAACTATCAACACAATGGCAACTTAAACTGTTTGAACCTAGACCATTTCCTGGAGCATTTGTACAGGGTGTTGTTTAACTTTTTTCTTCTTAATATCATAAATATGTTCACAGATCTTTTTCTCAAAGACCTCTCAGTTTTTCCCAAATAAGCAAAGAGGGCACATGGAAAACAAAGCAATATATACTAACTCCTTACTGTAACAATTACTCTTTCAATCCATTAATACAAATTATGTCTCCTATCCAAATGTAAATGCACTGGTTAAGGTCTCCACACGTTGCTGTCCCTCCTTTAGTTATTTCTACATATTTGTTCATTTGTTCACGTGTCTCCAATAAGTTTTTCATATCAGAGGCCATTTTGTACACAAAGCAAGATGTACTACCCACCATCCATCCACTACCTCATTAGCCTTAAAAAAATCACCCAACTTCCTTAATGAGATATTTTACTATAACCTGATAGAAATTATAAGGAACTACTAATACCCTTTCAAAAGTTTCCTTCATTGATGTAATCACATCTCTCAGCTTATTGTCCATTGTATTTTGAATCAAGCACACCCCAAAAGTGGTTAAAACTTGATACCTTGATTTTCATGATCTCATTTTTATCACTCCTGCAAGTTTCAATGAATAACATCTATTGATGAACATTTCCTCGGCCTTATCTATTTCACTATTCAGTAGCTCATCGTGTGATATCATGCAAGCTAACCAAATAAATTGCCCTGAGTTATACCCTTTTAGTATTAAATGGATGTAAACTCCTGAAATGCAGCTACTCATTACTGAAGTTTGTCTTCCTAGAGATATTAGAGATGAATTTACCATTCTTCTTAATAATTGTAGTATCCAGGTCAGTACTATTGGAGTCAAAATGATAAACAAATTTAAGAAAAGCTGTAGTGTTTTGAATATATCCTATGAATTCTTAACTTTGTCCTCAGTGCCACTCCATAATATAAACAAGGTAATCTAAAATTGTATATACAATTTAATAAGGTTTACATACTCTGATTTGAAAATAAAATACCTTTTCCACATGAGCATAACTAAGTTAGTATATATTGGAGAACAGACTGCCCCCATGGCTACTCCCCTACCTTGTTTAAAAGTTTCTCCTTTGAAGTAGATACAACTATTTTCTAAAACAACATTAATACATTCCATAATTAATTTAGTGTCACCACTACTTAAAAAAGATACAACTCAGGAGAGCCTCTTTAAACCACAATTTCCCTTCCTCTTGAGGGATACAAATGTACAAGTCTATAACATCTATAGTAAGGAAAATAATGCTTTCAGCACAAACATCTTATATATGTCTACCTAAAAGACATCCTATGACTCTCTTAAAATATATCCCAGAGAACTATAAACTGGTGTTAACAGACACTACATATGGGTAGGTTTTAGAGCCTTGTGCAGTGACAGCTGGTCTAAAAAGTGGATTTTTGATGTTTTTGTACACATTAGGCATCCCAAAGTTGCAGGTATTCTGGGATGTGGGTTCTTAAAACACTCAAAAATCAATTAATTGATCACCCATTGCATCTTCCAATCATTAGGTAATAAATGCATGCTCCTAAAAGCCATATTTATTTCATTGTTAGACATGATTGACTTGTATACTTGTATTCCTTAAAGGGAAGCTGTGGTTTAAAGAGACATTCATGACTTGTAGCTTTTTAAGTAGTGTTGACATTAAATTGATTATGGAATGCATTTATGTGTTTTTAGAAAATGACTTTATTTGCTTCAAAGGAAAAACTTTTAAATAAGTTAGGAGAGTAGCCATGGGGACATTCTGTGCACCAATATATGGCAACTTAGTTATGCACACATGGAAAAGGTATTTTATTTTCAAATCAGAGTATGTAGACCATAGTAAATTGTATTTAAGATTTTTAGATTATATTTTTATATTATGGAGTGGAACTGAGGACAAAGTTATGAAAGTCATAACCCTGGATTCATTAAACATCTTGCAGGAATAATGCTATTCCTGCACGGAGCGGATCATGCCCATGTAGAACATCAACACACCCTGCATATTTATGAAGGCATGCTGATGTATTCTCTACACAGACAAGAGCCATGTACAAGTGCAGGGGGTGTGTCTGAGCATTGCTCGCACACTACACACACACCCTGCACTCTAGAATTGCTGTAAGGCAATTCTAAAGAAACCAACAGTGTCCACGGACACTGTTATTACAAGATACCAGTGTCTGCAGACAAAATACAGGAGCAGAGCCCCCCCCCTCCCCCCCACAACATAGCTCTCTCAACTGCTCAGAATTTTACAGAATGTCCAGAGTTTTTCCTTATATGTTTGGCCTTTCCCTCATAAAATGTCCTCTTTTCTGGCAAATCATTGGGATGATCTAATGATTGAAGTCACAAAATAGTGGCATACATTTGAGTTTCATTACTTATATCCTTAAATGCATGCTAACACAAATTGATTTATTCTAGCAGCTTTCTATGTTTATAAGAGTAATGTTACATGTTTATTTTTTTTCTTCCATCCCCAATAAAGCTTAAGCATAGCTGAGCGGGTGCGCTCATCGGGCAGCTATGCATAGCATAGCTTAAACATTTGAAGGAGCTAAATATAACTATACAGCCAAAATAAGTAAAAAATATAAAGACAATCCAGCAGAGTTAATGCTCAGCAGCAAGGCAGCAAACAGGAATAAAAAATAAACAAACAGCTGCTGTGCAACGCAATGGAGGGTATCAATGCGTTTATACTCCAAATTCACAAGATATAAATTATTGAGCAGTCATGAAGAAGATGACAGTCAATGTTGCTAAAAAAGAATATAATTTATTGAACAGGTTAGCGCTTTCGCAATAGCTTCATCAGACCTTAACAAAATACATTACAACCTCATCATTTAAATACATAAAAAGGCGCCAAAGTCTATCAGCATCTTAAAGGTGTAGCACTGATAAAACTACATAAAATAAACATAGCTGTAAAAACATATATACTAGACAATATATACACTTAAAACCTCATAGAAATATATATAAAAACATAAAAACAAAAACTAATAACTAATAAGGGGGCTTATAACATGTATATGGACATTAAAAACCTTTACCCAAAATCTCCCCTGTAATTATTAATTCTTTAACCTCCTAGATTTAAGTATTGGACGTAGTGGAACCTTCCCATTCAGACCAGGTGTCTGATCAGCCCTGAATTTGATGATCCAATTTATCTCTCTAGTCTCGGTATAATTCCTGATGTCCCCTCTCCTATGTGTCTTAAAAATCTGTTCCAGTACCCTAAACCTAAACTGATGTGCTGGCCCCTCATTCTTAGTGTGCTTGGCCAGGGCATTGTGTAAGTTACCCTTCCTTGTATGGTACATGTGCTCCCTAATCCTATCTCTCAATACTCGATTGGTCTTGCCTACATAGTAGGCCGAGCAAGATGTACATGAGGCAAGGTAGACAACATCCTTCGACATACAGCTGCCTGTCGTCCGGATGTGGAACACACCAGTCCCATATGGATAGACAAAGATAGGGTCAGTTGAAATGTAGGAGCAAAAATTGCACTTGTTGCAAGGTGTCATGTAGGGCCCTGAGAGAGTGGTTGGTGTGTAGGATACTTTTGGATAACAGAGTAACCTCTTGAGATTCTTCTTGTTCCTATAGACGAATCTTGGTCGTACACCTGTATATACAGCCAAAATAGTCAAGGTGAAATAGTATAGTAGTTAGAACTTTCACTTAGTATGCAGTCATTCATGGTTTGAGTCCCAATGGAGGTTATTCATTTTCATATGTGAAAACAGCACTAAAAGCATATTTTTCTACAAATAGGTAGTGAATAATATATATTTGTTAACCAGGGTAGTGTAGCAGGTCCAAATGTGAGGTGTTAGTGTAGTACAGATGTGAAACCCCCATGTAAACACAAGTGTCCCATACAGTATAGCCACAAATAAAGTAATGTGACGAAAGCATATAAAATGAATAAAGCACATACAATGATAATAATAATAATAATAATAATAATAATAATAATAATAATAATAATAATAATAGTAATAAATAATAATACTAATAATAATAATGATAATACTGATAATAATGATAGCCCATAAAATAAAAGCTGAACAATGATAAATTGTGCTCAGCTTTGCTTAGCTGGAGCAAACATTGCTTAAATGTGTATGTTTAGCAATAATTAGTGTAGCTAAGTGGATTTGCACACTTGTGAGCAGTGCTTAGGATCTACCCCATAAAAAACCATGAAGGGAGACTGCTGCAGGACCAGTACTAGGGCTCCCAATACAAAGCAGAGGCCTGGGACCGTCTCGCACATGATCTCGCCAGTGCCACTGGCATCCTTCGGACTGGTGAGCAGGTCTGGCACCATTTTACTGACTTGAAGCATAGGAAGAGGGAGCTCTTGGACCAGTGCTTCCAAGAGGCACAGGTGGGGGACGTCCCAGATGTGTGTAAGTATCAGTATCAATAAGTGTTTTCCAAAGTCCAGCCTGTGCATGTGATGGATAGGTAGATGTTTCTCTATCCCCCGTACAGCTGCAGATGAGAGGGCTGCGAACTTGGATGCCCATGTCAGCAGGCTGCTACGGCTGTGTCGCAAGGCTGTTGAGTACAAATCTAGCTTGTAGTATTCACGGCAAATAAATAGAAAGAAATAGAATGTCACCTGTCAGTATTTAAAAATAGGTATAGTTTGTACTGAATAAATGAGACATTAGCAGAGGAATAGTGACATACAGGGTATATATCAATGAAAGTGTCAATACCTGTAAAAAAAAGTCAAAATCCCAGACTGGTTGCATTTACTTTTGTATGTACAGTTTCTGCACATCAACTATAGTTCTGAAAGCATTAAATAATCAAGGCTCACCTGACAATGATTGTGGAGTTGTCAAACAGCAGATTAACTATATGAAATGTTCCATCCACCAAGATCTGATACCTGAATGGTAATGTTGTGTTAAGCAGAGTTTTCCAGACTGTGCTATGTCAAAGTATGAATACACAATGTGAAGGAAAAAGTTTAGCACCAATACACATCCGAAACATCCAAGTATATCGAAGCTGCTATGCCAGGAATAAAATCCACAGACAATCTTTCAAAATGGAACAAACGGTTTATTGGAAAACAAGAATGATGAGCTTTGTGGTACCATCCACGCTTCTTCAGATGAATCATGTAAGCTTGTATCAAGATTTTATAGTACCGCTCCAAAGGCGGGAAAGTCTGCTCATTATCCAATTAATCACTTAATTGCATTCAATAACAAAAAATCTTAAAAACTCTAAAAACCTGGAATCACTCTAATAAAACTGACAGTAAACATCCTGACCATTGAAGTGTGCTTAAAGACATCAAGCGCAAAAACTGCCAATACATTGTTACAAACATGCTGCCTACATTTTATATATTTTTATATAGAATTTTTAATACACATTAATGCAACAATAAAGCTAAAGATAATATCAAAATATATATAATATATAATAGAGGCATCAAATTTGTTAACTAATAAAATTTAATTCACCTATTTATTTAAACCTATGTAAAGTTATTGTTAAAAGGCGTACCTATTCTATATATATATCCACGTACGAATTAGTGTAACAGTATTTAATTTTAATTCCATCTAATATTTAACATGAACTGTATGTATAGATAAAAACATTGAGTCCTGTGAAGCTGTTAAGCCTATCGCTAATGACTAATAACAATACTGTGATTACATACTCATATTAAAGGTATCTATAAACATTTAATATATGATATTTAAATATGAAAATATATTTATAGGATGTTAACATCATCGTATAATAATGTTGCATTTCCTCAATTCATTGTAAATGCAGCATCAAATACCTATATTTATACTGCTTAGCAGTAGATGTTTGACATTAAAACACTGATGCATATTCTATCCATCAAAGAATTAAAGAATTAATTAACTTATTACTTCCTAGATATTAATAACGGTTTGATGGGCACGTGACTATTGAGACCTGGTTCAACGTGTGCGCCCAAACGAAGAATCCATTCAAGTTCCATTAATGCCAGCTGGTTCTCTATATCACCACCTCTTTTATTTGGGACTACTATCTGTAAAACTCTGAAAGAAAAGGAGTGTGTTGGAAATTCTTTAACATGTTTGGCTAACGCATTATTATCAATAACTTTCTTTATGTCATAAAGATGATTGTATATGCGTTCCTGCAACCTTCTTTTTGTTAGTCCCACATAGAAGGCTTCACATCTATTGCAGGTGGCCAAATATACCAAATTCCTTGTATTGCAGCTTGCTCGAAAGCTTGGTTTAAAACATAATGAATACTAGGATGTGTAAAGTTCTGTATCTTGGTGATGTATCCACACCTATTGCAACTGTAGCATGGGTAGGTGCCTAAAGCCCTAGTTGTATTATTACTTGCCAGGATATTTGATGAATCTTTCGTAAGGTTTACATCTCCACATAATATTCTTTTAAATTCCTACAATTTTTAAAATGAAAGAAGGATTTTGCCTACAATTCTTTTAGTAAGGGAATCTAAAGTGAGAATATGCCAATTGGTATATATAACTTGCTGGATCTTATTTATATCGCTGGTATATGCAGCAATATAACTACATGAGTTACTCATGGCTTCTCTGTTCTTACTGAATCTTCTGCCATTATTCTTAAATTCACTAACTTCATCATTTCTAGAAATGGGTAAAATATCTCCTAAGATGTTTAACTTTATATTAGAGACCATGGTGGAACTATATCCTCTGTCTATAAATAATTTTTCTAACAACTGTGCTTCTTTATTCAAGTCATCTGTATTACTGCAGTGTCTCTTAATTCTAGTATATTGACTCTTAACTATGGCTTGGAATGTGTGGCGAGGATGCATGCTATCAAAACTTAGCATGGAATTTTTCCACGTTGGTTTCCTATATAGAGTCGAGTCTAGTGTGCCTTCACTTGTAAGCCTGACTGTGACATCTAAGAAATGAATTTCCTGGTTAGAAACCTCTCTAGTAAATCGTAAAAATGTGTTGGTAGTATTTAAATAAAGAAAAAAGCATTCAAATGACTCCATATTACCTTCCCAGATGATTATAACGTCGTCAACAAAACGTCTATAGAGTTTAACAAACTTAAACTGTTCATGTGTAAAAAGGTAGAGTTTCTCCCACCACAACACCACAAGGTTGGCATAGGTGTTTGCGCAGGGGGTGCCCATGGCCACCCCCCACTTTTGTAAATAAATGTTGCCATTAAACACAAAGGCATTGTTGAAAAGCACTAATTCTAACAGTTGGTCTATCAGTATGATTCTATTTTTCGAGAAGTTAGTTTCTTTAGCTAACAATTCATTTACATATTGCATTCCGATGTCATTGGGTATCGAAGTAAATAAGTCCTTGACATCCAAAGTAACTAAGAGATACGACTGATTTCTATCCAAGTGCAATTCTCTGATGTCATTCAGAAAATCATGTGTATCTTTAAGTATGGTGGGTGACTGATTCACTACAGGTCTTAATATATTCTCAATAAATTGTGAAGCATGTGCTGTAATCCACATATCTCCTGATACTATAGGTCTTAATGGTACAGGACATATGCCTTTGTGTACTTTGGGTATACCTTTAATGGTGGGAGTAACAGGGTGTTCTATATACAAAAACTCATATACTTCTTGGCTAATCTGCCTACACATGAGCAAGTCATAATAGACGTCTTTCACTGATTTAATTATTTTGACAACTGCTTCTTGAGTTATGGGGGTATATGTGTCTGTGTGTTGTAACATCTGAGTCATGCCTGTGACATAGTCCTGTGTGTTTAGAAGGACTATTCCCCCACCCTTATCAGCTGGCTTGACGACTACATGAACATTATGTTTTAATTCATTTAGAGCGCGATACTCTTCTGGAGTCAAATTATAGAATCTGCCCTTCTTATTAACGTTACTAAACATAGAATAGAATTGGTTTTCACATGCTCTAAGAAAACATTCTATGTGTAGAGGCATGTCAGGAACAAATACACTTTTCTTTCTTATGAAATCCTGCCCCCATTCTTTTGATGCTGAATCATTAAAAATTAATTTCAAACACAAGTTTCTGCAAAACATTCTCAAGTCAAGTAAAGTATCTGTTAATATGGCTTGAGTGGCCGGTATGAAACTAAGACCCCTGTTCAAAAGCTTTGCAGTAACATTGTCCAAAATATAATCAGAAAGGTTAAACAACAAGTTCGAAGTCATGTTTTCTTTCTCCTGTTGTGGACAAAAGTTTCTGCCGAATATTTTCTCTTCCGTGAATCTCTGCTTTGTGATCTTCCCCTGTTGGAATAGGCAGGGGTTCGTTTTTGATACGGTAAAAAATTTACGAGAGAAGGTATCGCATTGGAGCTGTGTTTGGGTCTGGCTCCTGTAGTATTAGCAGGCACTTGGTTGAAAAAAGCCTCTTGGTTAGGAGGGGGTGTGTCAGTATGAACAACTTCTACCGGATTATTATCAGCTGTGACCGTAGCATAAGTGCCTCTATGAACAATTGATGCCGGTATCTCTGGAAGGGCTGGTGCTACAATGTGACTATTTACAGTTCTTTGTGAAGATGGAGCTGAAGACATTTCAGGTGTAGTCACTGAATGGAGTTGATTCCCTGGATTGAATCTCGGCCAAACGAACACCTGGCCTTTTTGAAAGTCTTGGTAGTCGCGCATTAACTTCTTCTGCTTGGTTGATTTTAGTTTATCACTGAACACATTAACCTGAGTAAATGCGCGATTAATCTTATCAAGGCAATGTTCAGAATTGAATCTCTCTAACAGTTGTTGATACAAATTCTCCGTTACATTTCTTAGTTCTGTCTCTAACGGTGTAAAATAGTCAAGCATTAATTGGGCATATTAAAAGCCCAAATCTATATTGAGATCCTGCCATCGCTTAAGTAATTCAGGATGTGAGTCCCCGTACGTGGGCATACAAAAGACCCTCATGCCCCTGGGGACTACCTTGAAATGAATGCAGGCTTGTAGATGTAACCTTTGCCACGCATACCTTTGCAATTGATACAGATTATCTTCTATAGTTTTCAATAGCGAATAAAATTCAGTAAGATTCTCACCATTGGTCTCTAAATTGGCAGTTCCCACTTCTCCTGTGAGGTCCAGAGACAATAAAGGGTTGTTGTTGAGATGTGTGAGTCCTTCCCATAAGGACAACGTGTCCCTCGGCTCCGGTTCCAATGGGATAACAGGTTCCATGATGTGCAGGAAGCGTAGACCAAAAAACAAAACAGGAAAAAACAAATGCAAGAGATAGTCCCCGTTCCTGTGGAAATGGTGCTAAACCAAGAAATGCAAGTTCAGTGAAGGAAAAAGTTTAGCACCAATACACATCCGAAACATCCAAGTATATCGAAGCTGCTATGCCAGGAATAAAATCCACAGACAATCTTTCAAAATGGAACAAACGGTTTATTGGAAAACAAGAATGATGAGCGCTTTCGCGTGGTACCATCCACGCTTCTTCAGATGAATCATGTAAGCTTGTATCAAGATTTTATAGTACCGCTCCAAAGGCGGGAAAGTCTGCTCATTATCCAATTAATCACTTAATTACATTCAATAGCAAAAAATCTTAAAAACTCTAAAAACCTAGGATCACTCTAATAAAACTGACAGTAAACATCCTGACCATTGAAGTGCGCTTAAAGACATCAAGCGCAAAAACTGCCAATACATTGTTACAAACATGCTGCCTGCATTTTATGTATTTTTATATAGAATTTTTAATACACATTAATACAACAATAAAGCTAAAAATAATATCAAAATATATATAATATATAATAGAAACATCAAATTTATTAACTAATGAAATTTACCTATTTATTTAAACCTATGTAAAGTTATTGTTAAAAGGCGTACCTATTCTATATATATAATCACGTACGAATTAGTGTAACAGTATTTAATTTTATGAATACACAATATAAGAACTATCTGCCATGCATGGATGTCATAATTACAATTTCAGATTATACAACCAAGAGAGTATTAGGCAGAAAACAGTCAAGGAAGAGACAACGGTTTCCAATAGCTCATTCTGATGAAAAACAAACTTTGTTCTATTTTATGCACAAGCAGTCATGTTTAGAATCCCAAGAGTGGTAGTAAGCTGGATGCATATTTTCACCCAGGAATATGGAAATATGTGTAGAATCAGTCATGTAGTGTTAACAAAAATTTCCTCCACAGGTCTGCCAGGTAAGAAAATGTATATCTTATCTGTAAGAAGGCTGTACTTATACAGTGTGTACAACAGCCAATGTCCAAACCCAAGGCTTCATATGACAGCAAGATAAGTACATATACCAAGGAGTCTCCTCCAAGCAATGTACCTCAAGTTTCACACTGTCACAGTTAGTGGTCAATGCTGCCACTCAGGGTGACTGATAGAAATGAAGGCAGAGTATGGCAGTGGCACACACACACACACACACACACACACACACACACACACACACACACACACACACACACACACACACACACACACACACACAGTATGAGTGCACATATGTAACCCTGACAATGTGACTATGGGTAGAATCAGTCAGGTAGTATTAACAGAAACTTCCTTCACAGGTCTGCCAGGTAAGAAAATGTATAAATTAGCTGTAAGAAGGTTGTAATTATACACTGTGTACAGCATACCACTGCTCAACCCAAGGCCATAGGTTGATGTAAAGTGAGGTAATTCCTGGAGAGTAAAGATTAGAGTAATGATCATTACAGTTGTGAGCAATTGAAGCCTATACAGTTGTTAATTGACATCTCTCTCTCTCTCACCCCCACTCTATCTGCACCAATAATCTAAACACATAAGTCAATGGGTATGTCTTTCACCAAACCTACTGTTGGGACATGTGCCCTATTGCTCTACAAATATTTAAACATTTAACTATTAATGTTCCCTATTCAAATACTATCAGTGGATGCCTGTTGCTATCAACGTAACCTGCATGACATTATAATGCCCACTGTGGTTCCATATATGCATGTGTTCTGTTTGCTATGCAACTGTTCCAAATCTGTTATTTTGGGTTAATGAGAATACCTATGCATGCTGTTATAACTAATCTTGAAATGTGTTTTTCATGACTAACCAACACATGTTATAAAACTACAACACCATAGCACATCTGGGAAGGTCGATCCTGTCCACCTCAACTGGCTGTGGCACCAGGCTCCAGCATGTCTGGGACTCAACCCAGGACCTCGTCATCCACTGGTCCTGCACCACCTTTGGGTGGAACTGCCTCAGGGGATGGGGCCTTCCTCCCCCTGCAAGTGTGTGCATATACAGGACACTGTCACTCATTGTCCGGTCCAGGGATTGGTGCATAGCAAACTTCAAAAGGAGTTCAGAGATAGGTTATGCCAGCTGGAGGGCTGCATGGTGCATTTTGAGGGCCAGTCTCCCCCTACTTCTCATTGCCTAGCACAGCCACCTTTAGGGCAGTGAATGTGCAGTGGTGACTGCCCATGGGTGGGGACCTCAGTCCCACTGTATCCATTTGGGTGCTCATGGGCGTCTGATTCCCCACCACCCTCCCCATCCAAGGTGTTCATCCCCCACATGTGTCATATTCTGGCCCTTTCTGCAGGCTTGCCTCTCTTGTCTGTCTTCCTACCAACCTACCTCCCCAAATATACCTCCTGTCCTTTCCCAACATCCCACTCTCATCTTATTTAAAAAAGAAAAAAAAAGGGGCAGTCTGTTCCCACAACAAAAATGTCTCCCCATACATAGCTATTCTTTTGCACATGTGTCCACTAGACTCATGTAATCCATTCTAATTGGTTTAACAACACATTAATGTTGTCCTCACCTCTCTCTCAGGGGTTTGAGTGTCCATATTCACCTCCAAATTCTGTACAAATGCACAGCTGTTGCTGTATCAGAAATGGACAGCTATGGACCTTCCCTAAACCTGTCCTGCACATCCCAAGCTATCTTTCATATTGTTTTTCCCTCTACATACCCCATTTTCACCACTTTCCTATCACTCATTTTTTCTTTTCTTTTCAAGAAATTAGCATGGGGCTAAGCAGGAGTAAGTTGGAGTAAGCGTCAGTAAGTGGGACTAAGCGAGTTTGTGTGAATGTAAGCGATGCCTACACAGATTAAGCAGTTTACCATTTATCTGTGTGTTGGCAACACTTACCATTGCGCAAACCCATGCATTCCCACTTCAACTGCTTAAAACTGCCTTAATTACCCTGTGTCCCTCAGCCACTCTTCTGTCAAGGAACATAATAATCAGTCTTTGAACCCAGGACCTTGTAGACCATAGAACAACAGCAATTTACTACTAAGCCATCTGAGCTACAAAAATGACTGATGCTTTTTCAAACATATCATTCAGTAGACTCATTCAACAGTATATGCATAAATCCGTCAGGTTATATTTATATATATATATATATATATATATATATATATATATATATATATATATATATATACATATATATCTAAATGTATATATGCATGGAGATGCATATAGATGGAAAAATAAATATGTAATATATGTAGAGATATACATATAAAATATATACATATAGATATATAAAGAAAAGTAAATACATACATATATATAAAAAATTATATGTGTGTGTATACATAAATATATATATATATATATATATATACACACATATACACACACACACACACACACACACACACACACACACACACACACACACACACACACACACACACACACACACACACACACACACACACACACACACACATATATATATATATATATATATATATATATATATATATATATATATATATATATATATACACATACACATATATACATATATATGTAGTCATAACATATAGTGGAGTTGTACCTCAGAACCATACCCCAAACCTCTTACTGCAACAAATCTCTCCAAAATCTGTCACAATAGGGGGTCAATGGGCCCAAACTATGGAACTGTTTTAAATATTGCCCTTATCCCACTGTCTCCAGCAGCCAATGATCTGCTTTGCAAATAATAATCAGTCCTGCCAAGACTTGGACCCGTGGCCCTGTACACTACAGCCAGAGTAATATACCACTACACCACGTCCACCCTAGAAAATAATGATGTTACTTCAAACATGTTGGTCAGTAGAGTCAGTCAACATTAAGGAAAATATTCTATAGAATCAGTCAAGTTTTCTATATATGCATTTATATGTCTATGGAGATGCATGTATGTGGAAAAATCTATACAACATATATTTATATATAAAGAGAGAGATATACATCTAAAATACATACATATATACATAGAAAAGTAAATAAATACATACCTACACACACACACACACACACACACACACATATATATATATATATATATATATATATATATATATATATATATATATATATATATATATATATATACATGTAGACATAAATATAAATAAATATATAACAGCTACAAACAAATGCAATCTGAGGGTCATGCTGCTCAATGCTATAAGCCTAAATCTCAAAATGTACTCACTCAAAGCACTCCTTAAAATGGAGAACATCGACATTTGTTCTGTAACAGAGACCTGGTTCAAGGTAAAAGAAAGCACCCCTGCACTACCAGGCTATAACTCATTCCACACCTTCTGGCCCCAGAACTTGGACTGATGCTACAAAAGTGGTAGTGTTTCCATATTTATAAAGGATGCACACAGTTCCAGACTGGTAGCCCAACATAACTCATCAGAGATACTGCAGGTGCAGCTAACATTGTGTAAGACAGCGATTTAGGTCATTGCCTGCTGTAGGTCACCAACCATGTCCCAAGACACATTCCTAATTACCCTGAAGAATATTAGGGTGCAACCTAATACTGTCATACTGGTTGACTTCAACTACCCCTCCATTAACTGGGAAAGGTACTCATGTACCAATGCACTTGCCCAACATTTCCTTGAATTCAGTAATTCCAATGGCTTGAACCACCCTGTTCTTACCCCCACCACAGGTTGCAACATCCTTGACCTGGTCATTATTAACATGGGGAACTATTGCTGTACAGCAATAATCAATACCCAGGTTAGACCTGACTGCAAACTAATCACCTTGGAACCCCCCCCCCCCCCCACGCAAAGTAACCAGAATGAAAAACCTTTCTAAAGGTAACTTTGGGCACCTACAAACAGAGCTGGCTAATGTCACGGCACCCATGCAAATGGAGAATAGTTGCATGACTGCCGAATTATACACCATTGCAATGTATGAATATGTACACAAATGCATGGATTCTGCCATACCCAATAGAACCAAGATGCTCTCCTCCAAAAAAGGGAAGCCAATCTGGAGGTCTCCTACCATAAGCAAACTCTACAACAGAAGGAGGAAAGTGATGCTGAATAAGGTGAAGTCCCAGGACTGGAAAACCTCCCTTACCAGCCTCAACAAAAAGTTGTGATCCCTCATCAAATCCTCCAAGCTAACTATGAAAACAGAATTGCAGCAGATAATAAAGGCAATCACGAGGCCTTCTACAGTTATGTAAAGAATTTCCCCGGCAATACCCAGATTTGCTCTGAGCTACTTCACAGTGGCACCTCCTATACCATGTCAACAGATATTGTCAATATACTGGCTTACAGATTCTGTGCCAACTTTACCCCTCTCTCTCCCCCGAAGGACCAATCACAATACCATTAGATTGCCAGGCACCCAGTATTACTGCTGCACAAGTTAAGAGAGCACTGTCCAAGGCCAAGAATACAGCATCTATGGGACCTGAAAATATCTCTGGCTATGTTCTTCATGAACTACAGAGTGAACTGGCACCTCACCTGTGTGCCCTGTTCAGTCATGGCTTCATGTCCCTACCGAATGATGTATGGCTACAGTCATCTCTCCTCACAAAGGAGGAGTGACTACAGACCCTCTGAACTATCTCCCCATTAGCCTGATGAGTGTGTTATGCAAAGCGATGGAACACAGGATTATGGACCTAATAAACAGAGATATAGGAAATATCCAGACTCTGGATCCCACACAGTTTGGTTTTGTGAATGGTAGGTCATGCCTGCTCAACCTGTTCGACATCTTTGAGTCAGTCACCAGAGCTGTGGATGAAGGCAAGGTGTTTCAGATAGCCTACATGGATCTGGCCAAGGCATTTGATGCCATTCCCCATGCAGGAATCATGGAAAAACACACTAAGCTAGGCATCAACTCCTATATCACTAGGTGGGTTGCAAACTGGCTCATTGATAGAACTCACAGTGTGAAAGTAGCTGACTCCAAGTCAGACTGACGACCAGTCAAGAGTGGAGTCCCACAGCGTTTGGTCATGTGTCCTCTCCTGTTTGGTATCTACTTCTCTGAAGTGCAGGGCAACACGAAGGGACTGTGGCTGACAAAGTTTGCAGATGAATGCAAGTTGGGTGTTATTATTAACTCCACAAGTGATGTTGACATCCTACAGAAAGGCCTCACCTAGTCCAACGATTGGTGTCAGAACCATGGCTTTAAGCTCAGTGACAAAAAATGTGTCATCATCCCCTTTGGGAGAAAACTGGTTCTCATGACTTACCACATTGATGGTAGTCCCCTGAACACAGAAGGCATTATAAGAGATCTGGGAACACAGATCTGGGAACACAGGTTGACACCAACCTCTCCATTGACCACCACATTGCCACTGTGGTCAGAAAGTCCTTCTGTATGGCACATTTCATTACTAAGGCTTTTTTATCCAGGAAAAAAGAGGTCACTGTCTCCCTCCACTCTTCCCTCATTAGGCCAATCATAGAGTACAAGGTCACATTTGGCATGTACCTCACTAGACATGTGCAACTACTGCAGAGGCTGCAAAAGTATCTGACAAATAGGATCCTTGTCTTATATGGACAGACTCAAAAAAATCCAACTATTCTCTGTCTCATATCACCTACTTAGAAGCAATCTTTGCTTGACTTACGAAGCCATGTCTGACCCAGCTCTGTTAGAAATGCTACATCTAGAGAAATCCCAATTCCTCTGCATCACACACTCCAGAGACCTCAACCTCATTACCACAATCAACACAACATGCTGGAGGACAAGTCCATAACCCAGAGAGTGCACATGCTATGGAATACACTTCCCATACATGTCAAGCAGAGCACCTCAATGGCCTTCTTCAAACGAAATTTGGATGAGTGAATGTGAAATAGAAAATTCATCACGGGGATCACTCCAGTGACTCTACTCGACAGAGGCACTGGGAGTTAAGGTCGGGTGGCACGAGGCCAGGGTAATCCTATGGGTTAGGCTTGTAAAAGCTCCAGGCCCATTAGCCTAGTACACATTTATGAATCTATGAACCTATATATAGATACATAATATATATATATATAGATACAGGTACATACATATATAGATATATATATATATATATATATATATATATATATATATATATATATATACACACACCCACATATATATATATATATATATATATATATATATATATATATATATATGTACATACACACACACACACACACACACAGATAGATAGATAGACAGACAGACAGACAGATAGATAGATAGATAGATAGATAGATAGATAGATAGATAGATAGATAGATAGATAGATAGATAGATAGATAGATAGATAGATATATGATCTCAGAACATGTAGTGGAGTTGTACCTCAGAATCATACCTCTCAACTTATTAGTGAAAGAAATATGTCCAAAGGCTGTCAAAAAGGGGGGACAATGGGCCCAAACTAGGGACCTATTTTAAATATTGCCCTTATAAATGTAGAAAGTTGCCAGAGTAACACAGTTTGTTTCAGCATACGTATTCTGATAGATGTGAGTTCTAAAAATGAAATGTATGTCATCACTTACTGACAGCAATCCTCATATCTTCACATTGATTTACCCGAGAAATTAGACTACTCTGTAACACAGACCAGAAATATGCACAATAAACCTGGACATCCTGAAACGATCCAGCCAGTTGAGAGGTATGCTCAAAACCCTTTACTGCAATTAATCTGTACCAAGGCTGAGAAAGTTGTGGGTGAAAGCCATGAAAATGGAGACATATCTGAAATACTGGCATAGATAAGCTGACACAGTTGCTGCAGTAACACCCTCCTGTCTGCTCTAACATATATTCACTGAAGTAGCACAAGTAATTGAAATAGCAAATCCGCTATGGGGAATTGCACATGTATTTACAAATATATCAGGCACTACAGGGATGTAACAACCCTGAAAAACAGACACCAGTATGAAAGTGCATACCCACAAACAATTTCACCACTGTCACATACCGGTAAGTCAAGTGAACAGTAGAGTATATGGACTGTGTGAACAAATACATCACTGTTTGCCACTCACACACTACGACTACATATACTGGCCCAATTCACTGTGTAGTCTGACTCGTGACCATAGTACAAGACATGTCACAGTCTGTCCCTACAAACTCATACAGCCAATAGACCAGCAGGACCTGGAGCAGCATGCACAATCAGATAAAAAGGGAGCCATAACACTTACATCTACCCTCCTCCAGACACAGCCCAAATAATATGTTCACATGACATGTCTACACAATCCTGATAGTCTATTAACAATGACCAGACATACACAGACCACTCAAATGTACAGTTCACGTCAGAATGTACAGGATCAGTACTCATATCTATGGGCTCTTCCCTATAACACTCTGTGGGTCTACTACATCACTGGGATAGTAGCAGGAATGAAGGCAAGAAATAATGATACTAAATACTTCTGAGCCTCATAATGCATGACATCTAGACAAAGCCTGACATAATTTGGGGACAGAGGCACAAACACAAGTGTAGATTGGGTATATTGATGTCATAAATTGACACAGTTGCTGTTGTAACTGGGTTTGTTGTAACATATCCTTTATGAGGAATATGAAGTCAGCAATACCAATGGATGTTAGTATTATTGACTGCATTCCCCAGAGTCCCCAACTGATTTTCCAAGGATAACAGCTGTTTGGGGAACAGACAAAACATAACAAGCAAACAAGTGGGGAGTCTGTGGACAGCATGCCAGTGGAGAGGTATGTCAGAGACATATCACTGTCAGACGTGAAGTCACTCACTAAATGCATGTCCACACAAACTCTGTCAACCTATCAACCCACCATGTGTATAACAGCACTGATGACATAGAATCTGTTCACAATTCTGGAGATGTGTCCCCCATGTTGTTGAGCTGTCTCCAAATGTCCTGTCCTGTGAAGTATTCCCAACTACTGTCTGTGAATCTGTAGCCCACCACCTCTGTAATGTCCCTCACACAGGCAAGGAAAAGGAGCAAGGCCCACATGAAGGACATTCCACATGTTGGAACTAGCAGCAGTGCCCAGGCCTACAGCACAATACTATGTGGGTACCTGCATAGTTGTATGGCCTTAGCAATACCTGACAGGAGAACATCAACCCCACAAGGTGGTGTGGAAGCCTGTGGTGGACAGCAGACATACACAACTACCACCATAGGTTGAATTAATCACTGGATGGGCCATGAAGGAACAGGTGCCACATTGGAAGCCATCTCACCTTGGTCTGCACAAGCAAATAAGGTCACTGTCAATGTACGCTATGGCTGTCTGACTGCAAACTGGAGACATCCACGAAGGCCAATCACTAGGCTTTCTAGAGATGTGTTTGCAATTCCATAGGCAACACACATATCTGCTCTGTAGTGGTGGTCAATAACACCACATAGATATATGCCATAGATATTGGTGACCGGCTGCAGACTGGTGATATGTAGACATCACTCCCCTGTCCCCATAGGCACACATTTGCATGTAAGGCACCTGCCTCACTCCCCTCATGATCATGCATTAGATCTGTAATACCCTCTCAAATGCAACACATGGTGGTCTCCATAGGCCTGATACCCTTTCTGGTTGCATTCTACCTGAACACAGGCATGGTTTTTCAGACCCATTTTGCAGTGTAGTCTATCACAGCCTGAGCACCAGTGTCATCCCATCCGCACAGAGGACAGACAGAAAGTAGATAGCAAACAGGTTATTTATTAGGATGAATGTTTTGAAGGAAAGAAGTCTGAAACTGAAATGTATGCCATTACTACATGACAGCAGTCCTCAATGACATGGTCAAAAAATATAGCACTTTACAGTTAATATAATATCATATAAATATCCTATAGGAGATACATAAAAGCATACAGCTCAAACACCAAAAACAAGATATTGTAGTACTCAGAGTCCCAGCTTTGCATGCAGGGGTGCTTGGTTCAAGTACTACAATAGGCAGTCTACTTTTACATGGAAAAGCAGTGTTAAAAGTACTAATTTAATAATACAATATACAACAGCAATTTACCACTAAGCCGTAGGCTTTTTTTGATATTTTTTCCAAACATGCCATGCATTACAGCCAGTTTATAATAGGGAAGAGACACTGTGCAATCATGAATGATTCATATCTACAAATATATGCATGAAAAAAAACATATACATATAGAGAGAGCCAGATAGATATGTATGGAGATACATATATATGTATAACAATATATAGATATATTACCAATAAATACTGATATATATATATATATATATATATATATATATATATATATATATATATATATATATATATATATATATATATATATATATATATATATATATATGGGTCTATTACATTTTGCCGAAAATCCTGATATAGGGTCCAAATCGCCGGAAATCCATTTCGCCGAAAATAGCACTGACAGTGTATATGCCCTTTCCCCCAACTGTAGTGCGATCTCTGAGTGAGAATATTAATGTAGGGTGTGTGTGGGGGGCACAGCCACTCACTACGCGGGGTGTGGGGGGTGTAGCCCCCACCTACTCAAGTTATAAACGACTTACTTACTCTTTTAATAGGGAATGTACAATATAAAACAATACTAGACAATATTAAACTGTACTGGTTTGGGGGGCTATGCCCCCCACCCCCTACCTTAATATTCTCACTCCGAGATCACACTACAGTTGGGGTAAAGGGCATATACACTGCCAGTAGTATTTTCGGCAAAATGGATTTTAGGCGATTTGGCCCCTATGTCAGGATTTTTGGCAAAATTACACTGATCTATATATATAGGTTCATAGGTTCATACTAGGCTATCTGCCCGAGGGCATTTACAAGCCTAGCCCATCGTTTTGTGGGTTACGCCACCCCTTTAGTATGGGGAACTATACCCATTATTTTGCTGTGCCTCTGTTGAGCAGTGACACTGAGGTAATCCCTGGGGTATATCTGCGATCTCCCATCCATTGGTCAAGATTTCTCTTGAATAAGGCCAGCGAGGTGCTCTGCCTCACATGTACCGGGATTTTGTTCCACAGCATAGGGAGTCTTTGGGTGATGAATCTATCCCTCCAGCACGTCCTATTAATAGCCGTGTCGAGGTTAAAGTCTCCGCCCTTGTGGCTCTGATGGATCTAGATTTTTGAGGTGAAGCATATTCATCAAATCTGGGTTTGACATGGCCTTGTATGTTAGGCAAAGGTCACCTCTGAGCAAGCGATGGCGACTGAATAGAGCTGGAGTTCTTTCAGTCGGGCAGCATAGGACAGATTTTTGAGACCCTTTATCCTTTTGGTGAGGAACTTTTGTGGCCTCTCCAGCTGCTGCAAGTGTCGGGTCAGATACATCCCGAATGGGGCATTGTACTCAATCATTGGTCTGATGAGTGATGAGTAAAGGGAGACTATGACCTCCCTTGATCTAGATGAGAATCCCTTCAAGATAAGGTGGGCAATGTAGAAGGTCTTCCTAACTACTTTAGCTACATGGGTGTCGAATGACAGACTACTATCAACCTGGGTCCCCAGGTCCCTGATAACTTCTTCTGTGCTCAGTGGATTGCCACCTATTTGGTAGCTAGGGGTAACCTTGTTTTTCCCAAAGGGTATGACTATGCATTTTTTGGCATTTAACTTCAGGCCGTGGCTCTGGCACCAGTTATCCATTTCTGTGAGACCCTTCTGAAGGATATCTGTGTCAGATGTGTTTTCTACTATGGCGCCCAGTTTGCAGTCATCTGCAAACTTTGTCAGCCATAACCCTCCTGTGTTTGCTTGTACTTCGGAAAAGTAGATGCCAAACAAGAGTGGGCCCAGGACTGAGCCCTGTGGGACGCCACTTGTGACAGGCTTTGAGTCTGACATGGCGCCAGCAACTCTGACCCTGTGGGTTCTGTCACTCAACCAGTTTGCAACCCATCTTGTGATGTATGGGTTAACATTTAAGCTGATGAGTTTTTCAATGATACCCAGTGGGGTATTGTATCAAGGCCTTAGCCAGATCGAGGTAGGCTGTATGGACTGCCTTTCCCTCGTCAATGGCTTTGGTGACTGTTTTGAAGAAGTCAACCAAGTTTAAAAGGCATGATCTGCCTTTGACAAAGCCAAACTGGGTTGGATCCAAAGTCTGCAAATTCCCTATGTCTTTATTTATGAGGTCCATTATGATCCTCTCCATGGCTTTGCAGATAAGGCTTGTCAAGCTAATGGGCCGGTAATTTCCAGGGTCGGTGGAGGCACCGCCTTTGTGAAGTGGGACCACAGTTGCAGTGCGCCACTCCTGATGTATCCAGATGTAAGACTTTGATTAAACAGCTGTCCTAGCTGTGGGTTTAATTCCTCATTGAGTTCGTGGAGCACACAGCCAGGGACACCATCAGGTCCCATGGATGCTGTGTTTTTGCTTTGGAGAGAGCAGTTCTCACTTGGGCGCTGGAGATGTTTGGGGGCTGCAATCGTTTGGTATAGTTATCTCTCCTTTTGGGGCGGGAGAAGTTTGCACTGAACCTGTCAGCCAGTATGTTGGCAATGTCTGTAGGATCAGTAATCTTCACATCATTTTGAACTAGTTCTGAGCATATCTGGGAGTTTCCTCCTAGGTTTCTAACATAGCTAAAGAAGGCCTTATGATTGTCTTTTGAGTCTTTAGCTATTTTTCTCTCGAAATTTGCTTTGGATGATTTTATGAGAGCTCTTAGTTTTTACTTATAGTGATCAAGGGTGTCTTACCTTTTAAGGATTTTGCTCTATCTTGTAGTAGCTTCCTCCTTTTATTGTAGAGTTTGTTTATGGCTGGGGTCCACCAGACTGGACGCTTGCCTTTGGTACTAAGAGTCTTTGTTTTGTTTGGGATTGCCTTATCCATGCAGTCCTGCAGGTGCTGGTAGAAGGTGTTTGTAAGTGATTCAGCGGCTTGAGTACTGTTTTCCATGCTCGGGGCCTTAAAGGAGACCACACTAGTCTTTAGAAGTGTGAAGTTGGCTTTTGAGAAGTTCTTTACTGTGGTCTTTTTATTTCAGGTGGGGTGGGATGAGGACCTCCAGCGAGATTAGTTTGTGATCTGATCTCACCAGTGAGGGTAGACTTCGGTGTTGAACATTGTGCTCCCATGTTCGTGATGATGAGATCAAGTATGTTATCTCCTCTTGTGGGATGGTGACTAGTTGTTCCATGGCATTTGAGTTTATGAATTCCAGGAACTTTTGGGCTAGGGTGTTTGGGCTTGAGTAGTGTTCCCAGTCTATATTAGGGTAATTGAAGTCACCTAGTATGATGGTGTTTGGTGATACATTTATCCCTCTAGTGTTTTCAGGAAGGCCATGTGAGGTTCCTGAGTTTGTGAGGGTGGCCTGTAACATGCTACAATTTGCAGAGCAGTCTTGCCTATGGTTAATTGCACCTGGATGGTCTCCGATGCATCGTCGTTGCCACCAGTCTTGAGGTGTGGGTGTCCTTGATGAATATGGATACCCCCTCCTTTCTTGGTATTGTCCGGATTTTGGGGCGGAACGCATGATATGAGGTAAAACCTGATAGCTGGGGTGCTCTCAGGAGCCTTGAACCAGGTTTCTGTCACAGCACAGACATCGATGTTCTCCATACTGAGAAGGGCCTCAGTGCGTGCATTTTGAGATTTAGACTTCTGGCATTGAGCAGCATTACCCTTAGTTTTTTCCTTTTTGTGTTCTAGGGTGGTAGGTTTAGAATTTGAGCCTTGCCTAAAAAGGCACTATGGGGTGGCAAGAGCCTTTGCCAATATCCAGACTCCCAGGGGTGACAGGTGCAAGCCGTCCCTTGCGAAGCAGCGTGGCTTGTCCAGCATGTCATCCCAGGCAGACAGATACTGGATCCCCTTTGAATGACACCAGTGTTTAAGCCAATTGTTAAAGCTGATCATCTTATCTCTGTATTGTGGCATCACTCTTGGTGAAGGTAGGATACTGCTCAAGGTCAGGGTCATACCTGCCTGGGCTACATAATCAGAGAGCTCCTCAATATCTCTTTTCATGTAGTCCAAGGAGGTACGTCTCAGGTCGTTTACACCAGCGTGGACAATGACTGAGTCATATTTGTACTTGCTGTTGAGAGACCTGAGTGCTTGCGTTATGTGGCGGATTCTAGCGCCCGACAGGCAGCTTACTGTGACCTTCTCCTTACTCAGTCTGGTGCGTCAGTGTGTCTGACTATGGAGTCACCAATGACTAGTGTGTCTGGCATTGTGTTTGGCCTTAAGGGCTGTGACTGTTTGACACCCTGACTGTGAGGTCTATGTGTTGCAGGTGTTGTGTTCTGAGGTGGTGGTTGTTTGGGTGTCTGCTTTGGTGGCCACTGCTGTTTTGGTAGATTTTTGATCAGAGCCTCCGAGTATGTCTTTGTGTGTTTATGTGTATGATTTGAGGTTGTAATGGTGCTATGTGAGACTGGGTCTATAGTGTGTGTGGTAACCTTCTCCTCCTGACTGGTCTTGCCAGTCCTGTGTTGAGAGAGCTCAGCCTCCAGTTTGGCCATATAGTTGCCAATATATATATATATGTGTGTGTGTGTGTGTGTGTGTGTGTGTGTGTGTGTGTGTGTGTGTGTGTGTGTGTGTGTGTGTTTGTGTGTGTGTGTGTGTGTGTGTGTGTGTGTGTGTGTGTGTGTGTGTGTGTGTGTGTGTATATATATATATATATATATATATATATATATATATATATATATATATATATACACACACACATACATAAAATACCCATACAAACATATGCTGCTGATAGACCATCCACAACTGGGGCAGGCCATACACAATGGCCAGACATACAACGACCTCTTAGCAAAACAACTAAAATGACTAAAGATAGTAAAGAGAAATTCAACCAGCCAGTAATTCATACAAATGTATTATACTCTGATGTCTTGGCCAAACCCTTCAAGAAGTAAAACATTACAAGAAGTGCCTGCCTTAAATACAAGAAGCAATTAACACTGAATTACATTTAAACACACAGCCTCCAATCACACTCCTCATGTAACCCCCAAGGGGATAAAGTGTCACATTTAAAAATATAAATTGATTCTGCACATAACAATTGTTCTTGTATGACTGTTTGATCAAACTGAGAAGCAGACGTTTTCCATAACAATACCTTATAACCCACTATTGTCCCTATGTTGAGATTTATTAAAATGTACAGCTATAGAACTGTCTTCTGTCTTATCAATAATATGTCTCAAATGTACTAACAGTGTAGTTTTAAAATATTTGTTACTCTCCCACACATAAATTATGTTACAAGGCCATCTAAAAGCATTCTCTATACACCAACCTCTTGAATGTACAGACTTCCACATGTTCTCCAGCCTTTCCTCTCAGCAGGAATGACAGCATTAAATAATGATAGACCATAACTATCAACCTCCTACTGCATGACATCTAGACAAAGCCTGACATAACTGGGGGACAGAGACTCAAAACATGGCCATACATGAAATTTTGCTTTTATACACTGAGAACATTGCTGGTGTTACAGGGTTTGTTGTAACATATCTCTTCTGAGGGATATATGGTCAGAAATACAAATGGATATTGGCATTTACTGATTGCAATCACCAGAGTATGCTACTTCTTTGCCAAGGGCAACACCTGTCTGAGGAACAGACCAAACAAAACAGGCAAACCTCTCCCCATTATGTGGATAGCCCTACAGTTGAGAGCTATGCAGGCACAGAACTTTGTCAGACTGAAACCCATGCAGAAGTAGCATGTTCAGACAAACCCTGTTAAACGAGCAGTATTCAAAACATATAACAGTAATACTCACATTCTGTCCCTATGTCTTGAACCTTCTCCACCATTTAGTATGCTTGTCTTCACAAGTCTTGTTGTAAGAGGTATTAACTCACACACCTCCAGGATGTCTTCCTCACAGGAAAGGGAAAGGGCCAAAGCCCACATAGAGTACTCAATTATAGGAGTGTGTTGCCATGACATTGGCTATTGGAATAACTACACAGCTGCTCTGCATGCAATTAGCAACTGGGGAACACCAACTGGTGCTCAGGCCATCTCATGGTCATGAGTATTACCTACAAACTCCAAGTTGCCATCTATTCAAACTACTTCTGTCATAGACATTGATACAATTGAAAATCCTTTGTCTGAATACAAAGACATATTTGACCAAATCTACTTTACAAAGGTACGTGAAACAAGTAACCATGTAATTGAATGCAGTAGGTGGTCTGCAATAATGTAAAATAGGAGTTTGAAAGAATATGTCTCAGCAAGACTTGTTGTACTGATGTACTGCTGAACAAAGTTGTACATGTTCTACTTGTGTGTAATATCAGTTTCAGTGCAGACAACAGACATAAATGTTTACAGGTACTGATTGTTGCATTGCCATGACAATGATATGGTTAGTAGTGCAGGCATGATTATCAGGTTGTAATCGGAGAAGTTTGCAACTGTGTTATGACCCTCTGTCCATGCCTACCACAAACAGCTATCTGAACACTAACATACAGTGGATATCAAGAGTGTAGACACCGATTTTGAAATGCCAGGTTTGTGCACTATACAAAAATGAGACCACAGAAAATCTTTCCAAAGCATTTCCCACCTTGGATGTGACCCATAACCTGTACAATTCTATTGGCAAACTAACAAATTTGTTAGGGCAGAAAATATAAAACGTAAAAAATGCACTATAAACTGGTTACATACATGTGCACACACACAAACCACTACTTGGTTGATGGACCTCTTACAGTTATAACAGCATTCTATTTTTGGTTACACACATGCCATCAATTAACAAGACTGATTAACTCCAAGTAAGTTAAACTGTCCTACTAGGATTTATTTGACATTTACCCAGCTGCGTGCTACAGCAAGAGACATGTTTTGCAGAGAGCTTACAAAGCATCAAAGGGATTTCATTGTGGAAAGGTATCAGTCAGGAGAAGAGTAGAAAAAGTGTCCACAACATTGGATATACCATGGAATACAGTGCAGACAGTCATTAGATAGTGGAGAAGATATGGGACAACAGTGACACTGGAAACATCTTGACGTCCAACCAAAATGAATGACATGACAAGATGATAACTGGCCATGGAGGCTGCCAGGGGACCTACAGCAACATTCAACCAGCTGCAGGAATGCCTGTCAAGTACTGGGTGCGTACCACATGTTACAACAATCTTCTGCATTCCCCCATATGTCTGCCCTATGGGGTAAGGTTGCTAGATGGAAGCCTTTCTTACATAGAAAAATGTCCATGGCTGGACAAACATTGCTAAACAGTACACTAAGTCTCCAAAAAGCATGTTGGACAATGTGTCATGGTCTGATGACACCAAGGTTGAACCTTTGGCCCACAATTCCAAGAAGTATGTTTGGCCCCAAATAACACTTTGCATCACCAAAAATACACTATTCCCCTGGTGAAGCATGGTGGTGGCAGTATCATGCTGTGGGGTTGCTTTTCATAAGCTGGAACTGGGCTTCTAGTCACAGTGGAGGGAAGTATGAACAGTTCCAAATACCAGGCATGTTTGTCCCCAAACCTTCAGTCGTCTGCTAGAAAGCTAAAGATGAAGAGGGATTTTATCTCTCAACATGACAATGACCCCAAGCATACAGCCAAATCAACAAAGGAATGGCTTCATCAGATGAAAAGTGCAGTTTGGAAATGTGGCCAGACCTACATCCAACTGAAAATCTGTGGGTTGCCCTAAATAGGGCTGTGCACAAGAGATGACCTTACACATTGACATATTTGTAGCACTTTTGCAAGGAAGACTGGGCAACTATTACCAAGTAAAGATGTGCCATGATGATAGACTCCAAACAAAAATGTCTGAATGCTCTTATCATCTCAACAGGTGCTTCCACAAAGTAGGTGTTTAAGGGTGTGCACACTCATGCAACCAGCTTACTGTACTGATTTCAATTTGCATATATTTTCCCATAACAGATTGTTATTGTTTTCAATGGAATTGTACAGGCTATAGGTTACATCAAAGGTGGGAACTGTGTTGAAATGAGTTATTGTGGTGTCAAGTTACAATAGCACAAAGACCAGGCATTGTAACAGGGGTGTGTACACTTATCCACTGTAACTGCATGGACTCAGCAATACCTAACCTGTAAAATCCACCTTCATCAAGGTGGAATAATCCCCTTTGGTGGATAGCAGCAATTTGCACACCACATAATAGGTTGCTATATTGCTGCACAGGGCCACATAGGTGCAGACAACAACTTGGAAGCATGTCCACCTCTCTCTGAACAAGCATGAGAGGTCACAGGTGACTCCATGTAAGGCTAACTATGAGTACAAATCAGACATATCCACACTGCCAAGGCCAGTTACAAGGGTGTTTCCGCATATGTTGTCAGTCTCAGAGGCAACAACAAAGTTCACCCTGTACTGGTGTTAAATTCAGACAGTTTAGGTGTGACCATCACCCCCTTGTCCCCCCATCCATAAAGGGAGATATGCAAAAAACGGACCCCTCCCCTCCTCACTGGTGAGCAGGTACATATTGCCTACTGAAAGGCAACAACAGCAAGTCTCCACAGGGCCGGATAACATCCCTGTCTGCATCCTAAATGAACTCAGGCATGTGCTCACAGCTCCATCACACGCTGAAGTCAAACAAAGCCTCAGCAACATCCACACCCCATCCACATGGAAGATGGCCTCTGTCATCCCTCTACATAGAAATGAATGGGGAATAGAGGTTTATGCAATTAACTGTCCATCATTGGGGGGGTATGACACTTCAGGGCCTGAAGTGCAATGCAAGCTAATATTTTGCTGATAGATTACAGGGGTATGATGTAGTTGTGACTGCTGGCAAAAAATTTCCGCTGTTGATGTGCAATTTTTGTCCATATTGTTGACAACTGTATGAGGTGCTACAATGTGTTTCACTATTTATGTCTTCTAGGCAGGATACAGCAACCCCAAAATCCACCCTACAGTGCAGCAGAAACAATTGAAATAATTGACACCACTGTCGACAATTATGCTGTCATGTTTGGACATACTCAGGAACATCTGCGGGGGTGGACCACCCTGCGAAATGACCTAGTCCACAGGGTAAATGATGTCAGCCTGCACACAAGAACCTATGAGCAGGTCCAGCATTATGCCACCGACCTCATATGTAATGTCCAGTGAAGGGCTGCTGCCATAGTCAGAGAAGCGACAGCAACAGGTGGGGGCCCAGTCATGCAGGCCCCACTGACACCCACTGAATATCTCCTCACCAACTTTGGGGCATCCACCCAAATCATGCAAGATCAGGCTGAATATAGCATTGTGGACATGGTTGCCCCCCACACAAAGGACGAGGAGCATGCACGTAAGGCCCTAGTACACATTACTAGAGTACTGTAGCATACATAGTTGTATCTGTAGAGTATTTACATGCATATGTCAGATAAGATAGTAGCTGTGGACAGGGTTTGGTAATGCACATAAGTGCACATCTATGTTGATGGGCAGCATATTTCATAGTATTGGGGGTTATACTGTTAATGTGCAGAAATGCTGCTTCCCCCCTGTATCATTGCCACGTGTTGACAGTACCTCTCTCCCACACCTATTTAGCTCCCTCTGGTCTATAAGGGGGACAGCAGCCTGTAGCTAGTGAATATGAAATTATTTTGTTGTGCTTTGCCAGTACACACCTAGCCACATTGCTTTATGTCCATGTTTACTTGTGGTGGTGTTAACTGCAGTGCATCATAGTGGTCACCACAGGGGCCTATCTAAAGGGTAATGTAACATCCCTGCAGCATACCTCACAACCTGTCAGTGCAAGACATCTGGACAGAGACCAATGGACAGAGACCAACAAACTGGAGGAACAAATGGGCTACAGTACGGACACATATGAAACATTAATCCTATACAGTGGATACCACAGTGTACACACCCCTGTCAAAATGCCAAATGTGCCTGAAATATACAATGAGAGACCACATTACATTCCACACCTTTTCCAACCTGTAATGTGACCATAACATGAACAACTAACTTGTAAAAAGAAACTATATGTTAGGCCACCAAATATGGGGTATACAAACCTTACAATATGCTGGATGCATATGTGTGCACACCCTCCAAATAACATATTGTGGGAGCAGCTTGTGATGTAGTGACAGTATTCACTCTGCTTGTGTACACACCTGCCATCAAGTACAGGGACTCAATGTAACAATGAATAACGGTCCACTGTCAGAGCGGTGTATTCATTACATTTGCTTAATTGCCTGTACCAGAAGCAGCCATGGCTTGCAAATATCTTACAAAACATCATAGGGATCTCATATTTGAAAGTTATCAGTCAGGAGAAGGGTACAACAAAATTACCACAGCATTGTATATAACATGGAGCACAGTGGAGACAGTCATCAACAGGTGGATTAAATATGGAACAACAGTGCTGCTGAAAAGAACCAGATGTTCTTCCAAAACAGATGACAAGACATGTTGAGAACTGGTCAGGGAGGCTGCCAGGAGACATTCAGCAACACTGAGGGACTTGCAGAACTTTCAGCCAAGTACTGTTTGTGTAGTACATGTGGCAGCAATCGCCTGGATTCTGCATAAGTCTGGCCTATGGGGTAGGGTCAGTAGATAGAAGCATTTACCTACACCAAACACCATGCAGGCTGTGTACAGGTAGCAAAACATAACATCAAGTCTCCCAAAGGCATGTGTTGAAATGTGTCATGAGACCAAGGTTCAGACCTACAGACAGTTTTCCTAAAGTTACGTGTGGTGCACAAGCAACACCTCACGTCACTTGAGGACCACCATCCACACATTGAAGCTTGATGGTGGCAAGTCCAGCTTTAGGGTTGCTATTCATTAGCTGGAACTAAACCTGCAGACATGGTGGAGGTAATTCTGAACAGTTCTAAATAACACTCACTGACTGCTGTAGTGCAATTAACAGGTGCTTCAACAAAGCGTTGGTTTAAGGGTGTACATACTTATGCAACAGAAATATTGTATGCATCTCATTCAGTATCTTCACAACTAACACATTTATTTGTTTCTTAATTAGATTGCACAGGTCATATGTCACATATAAGGTGTGTAATGTTTTCAAATGCAGTAATGTGGTCTCATTTTGTATCATACAAGAGGCTGGTGTGCATGCTTATCATATCCATGTTATGCTTAGAAGGTCATTGCTGTAACTGGATTTGATTGCATATAAGTTCACTGCTCCTGATGAGATCTGGAAATCAAATGTAAGTCATTAATTAGTGAAATCAGTCCTCATATTATCCCAGTTATGTGTCAGACAAATACATAGGGGTTGTGAGGCACAGAGAAAACATAAGTGCCAGACATCTACACATTTAGCAATGATTTGTACAGTTGTGAGGTATGGTCTACAGTAGATGCCAGTGTGCTATACAGGTGAATAGCAATAATGTGTACATGGGTGCAGTGTGTGCCAGGGGAAGGGACATCACCTACTAACACAACTCATGCATCCCAGAGATGTATATTGTTAGTAACAAGGATTAAGAATGGCCGCAGTGCATGATGTTGAGGGCCATGTGTCATGCATGTCAACTGTTGGGTAATATGAGGTTTGTGCAATATCTTTGTGCCATCTCAACTGTGATTGTGTGTGTGTGTGTGTGTGTGTGTGTGTGTGTGTGTGTGTGTGTGTGTGTGTGTGTGTGTGTGTGTAAGTAAACCATACTGTACAGGTATTAAATTAAATATATTATTTTCCTCACACAGGTGGTGATGAGGGTCGGGGTCCCTCCTGCATGGAAACTGATGTCAGTGTCTCTGCAGACTCTGACAATGATGATAGGCATAGTGAGACACAGGCAGGGCTGTCAAGTGCTGAAGCTGTGCCATTGGTTGGCATCCCACTTTTGTCCACTCCATCCCCGCACACAGTCACAATGCCCACACATACCCCATCACCAGTGGCCATAGATGAGGGACAGTTGGCAGGTGGTGGCATGGGACAGGAAAGTGTGGTGACTATGGCAAGTGTGTCTGTAGACACCAGCCATCGCTGGATAGCAGGCGAGTTCCCACACAGGAGGATGGACAGGGATGCTTGTAGGAGGACTGCTACCTGTCATGCCCCTGCCAAAAGTGCCACAGCAGGTGTCATGAGACGCATGTTTCGGACTGTCATGGAGGCATAGACACATATGGAACATCACACCAGACAGACTCTCAGGATGCAGATGGCAAATCTTCCTGCTATGCATGACAACATCCGTGATCTTGCAGATGCCCACCGTTATTATGCTGACGTCATGGATAGACAGTTGGTTGAGATGGTAGCGGTGCTCGACCATGGGATGTCTGTGTTGGAGCATGTGGTGGGAGTTGGCCATCGGCCACGTGGACATAGGACAGCACCACAAACAGCTGAAGGTGAATGTGGCCATACATCATCTCGCTCTCACTCCCATAATGGCAGTACCAGCAGCATGATTGCAGGGGGGGTTGCTGTCCACACCATGGCACAGCAGGCCATGAGCATGTGGTCCTGGCTGATCCCAACAGGGTTGCGGATCCAGCAGACAACAGTCATCATCAGGGAGTAGTACTGCATCTGGTCTTGTGCCTGATGGTGCCAGTGGAACCCCTGGCAGGCCCAGTTCCTATGTACATGGCCAGACACAGTGAACTGTACACCCTGCCATGTACGGTTCACAGCTGTCCAACATACCCCTGTATCGGACAGCAACATGGCAGAACTCTGTGCATCCATACACACACACATCACCATCACAGCTAGGGCACATCCATACTTACACACACTCCTCTGCATGGCCCATTTGATACACAACCACCTAACCCACACACATGATGTCAACCAATTGGTTCAGCTTAGGCCTCTGGCAAACCCACACCACACCCTGTGCATATGAAAATACCTGGGTACATCCCTGTCATCCATACCATCGATGCAGGGACATGCTAATATGGTTCTGATGCACAGGGTGAATTTAGTACAGTTTAGCAATGTAATGCTGTGTAAAGTGTTGTCAGCCCGCATGTTTAATGGTTACACGTCATAGTGTGTAGCTGTCCAGCCATGCAGGAAATTAAGGTAATTAAGAAGTAATTCAGTAATGTTAGGAAAATGACGGCCCTAATCAAATGATATCCTACCAAATCATTTTTTAACAACATATAATAGGGATGCACCTATGGTCAAAATCATCTTAATTAAGAATTGGAATTTAATTAATAATGACAGAGACAAGAGAGAGATCTTAGGACATGCACCCATCTGCATATATAGGAAAGGACATTCTTTGAAGAATTTATTTGAACATAAGAATAATAAATAATACAAGGGCCACATGCACAGATGTGGGATGTGTAAATTCTGTAGGAACATCCTAGAAACTAATATTCTAGAAGTTAATGGGGTTAATATTAAGGTCAAAGAAAAAAAATTGCTGTACAACAGAAAAATTAGTATACTGTGCACTCTCCTCTAACTGCCCTTGTTTTTATGTGGGCAAAACAGAGCACAAGTTGAAGAGTAAAACTGGGGAGCACTTGAGGAACATTCAAGATAGATATGCATGTAATGCCTTAACTAAACACATTATGTCATATCCTGAGCATAGTTTTAAATTTATTGTGTTGGGCACTGTAAAACAAATTGAATGTGGGGGGGGGGGTGATCATATTTATTAGAGAAGCTGGAACTTTCCTTGTAGCTTTGTTTGAATTCATTATACTGGCCAGGCTTGAATGATAATGTGTCTATTAGTAGTTTATTAAAAATAAAGGCACTTGATAGATGCTAGTAGATTCATTTTGTATATATTCTACATACATAGTTTATAAAATTAATTTTGAATATACATTTTAGTATATATTTATATAGTTAAATGGTAAGGTTTTATATACAGGTATTCATTCTATATATTTATTCTAGGAATTCATTTTATGCCTTGATAGTTTTTTATGCTATATAGGACTGTTATTTATTGGTTGTTATTCTAATTTATTTAAACTTTGGATAATATTAATATTTAGTATGAGAAGGTCTATTTATTTGATTCACGTATCATTAGGGTCCCTCTGTATAACCATTTAATACTGGCATATTATGAATGTATTTTATGTACTGCCACTTTAATATTTTAGACCCTATCTAGCAGGAGGAAATGAAGGCATTATATGTATTTAAAACGTAGTTGTGCAGATAGCATATTGTTTCTGATGAAGTCCCTTTTAAAGTAAATTTGAGATGAAAGCACTTATTTGTTTTTAAAAAAATAAAGTTTACATTTTATTGAAGGAGATGATTTTGTGTGCTGCCTTGCCCTGCATTTCTTGCATTTTGGTAGTATTGGTTTACTGGTTTTTGGTTTCGTTTTAGTTGTCCACCCATGATGCATTATTGCTGTTATTAACACTGACTGAATATGGTCACCATAATGTATTCTGTTTGTGTTCTAGATGTCTGTCTGTCAGGAGGATGTAGCCCTGCAGTCTTATAGCCTATCTGTGATAGCCTATCGTGTTATCTATTCCATACTGTCATATAGTTATTGCACATGACACAATGCTTATAGGGGTGCAGAATGTCTACAGGTCCCTCTACAGTGGATGACAACTGTAGGCCTTGTAATGTGGACACTGGGACACGTACTGGGTGGTCACAGCAAAAAGAACCAAAACCCACCCCCCAGTGGTATGGTTCTCACACAAACACCACAACCTACCCACAGACAGGATCCTGTTCACACACACACACGCGCACACACACACACACACACACACACACACACACACACACACACACACGCGCACACACGCACACACACTTGCCCAGACTTAGATTAGAACCCCTACCTATCTATTTATTCCTACTACACTGTTACATATTTATCACACACGCCACAGAGCTTATAGGTTAAAGGCTGTCCAAAGGTACTTCTAAGGTGAGAAACATTACCAGCCCTTGTAAAGTATGGCAGTGTTGTGCACAACAGTGCACAAGTATGGTCTGATGAAGTTTGATGATGGTCACCAGACAAAAGTGCTAACCTGTGTTAAAGAATAGTACTTTTACTGCCGTCTGAGCCTGTTGCTGTTTTTTACTAGTTTTTATTTTTGTGGTGTTCAAAGTATGGCACTGGGTGACAGAGGACATAAAATACATTAAACTACACATATACACACTTACACACACACATTTTCCAGGCTTGAGATTGGAACACTTACCTAACTAGTTACTTGTACTGTAGTGCTACACAGTTATCACACATGCCACAGAGCAGATAGGGCTGAGGCTTGATGAAAGGCACTTCTAAGGTGACTGATATCTGCAGGACTGCTAAAGTAGGGGAAGGGGATGTGTACTGGGTTTGACGGGACCCAAAAGCTTTACCTTGCAAACACACACACACACACACACACACACACACACACACACACACACACACACACACACACACACATACGTTTACATTTGCCAGGACTGAGATTAGAACTCCTAACTAGCTATTTGTACTATAGTGTTATGCAGTTATCGAGCATGCCATAGAGCTTACGGGCTGAGGCCTGATGAAAGGCACTTCTTTATTTATTTATTTTTTATTTATTTTACATTTGTTGACTGAATGGGGGACTTCTAAGGTGACTGATATCTGCAAGTTTGCTAAAGTAAGAGAAGGGGATGTGTACTGGGTTTGACTGGACCCAAAACCTTTTACTTGCACACACAAGCACACGTTTACATTTGTCAGGACTGAGATTAGAACCCTTACCTGACTAGCCATTTGTACTATAGTGTTATGCAGTTATCACAAATGCCAGAGAGCTTATAGGGCTGAGGCCTGATGAAAGTGACGTCTATGGTGACAAACATCTTCAGGACTGCTAAGGTGGGGCAATGGGAAGTGCACTAGGTGGGGAAGAGCTGTTCATTCCTAGATCCTACTGACATTTCTCTAAGTGTATGAGCATGCCCAGTATAACCTTCTATAGTACACATGGAACTCCATTCCAGGGATTGTTATATTCCAGTCCAGTTTGTTTTGGGCTACAGCCATACCTCTCAACCTGTTGGTGCAGGATATTTGGAGATAGCCTATCAAAATGGGGGACAATGGGCCATAAAGTGATTGTGACTATTTCTCTCAGTAATGTATGGATTGTTAGGGTTATAGGGCTTGTTTTAGCAGACATCTGACATATATGCCATTTGACACTGGCATGTATTATTTCAGTATCTCGTGACATACCTCCTCAGATCATCACAGTGATTTACCAGAGGAATACAGGATGGATGATGCACACACCAGGATTATGGGACAGATGCTATGAAATCTTGCACAATCCAACCTGTTGAGTGGTTTGCCTACAAGCAATTTACTGCTGGTGCTGAGGAAATGGTCCAGCACCTCTGTGATATATTACAATGGTGCAATCTCTGTGCATTTCTGTTCTGGACTGTTTTAATTTCCAGTCCACAGTTGGGTAATATAAATCAGACAGGATCAGCATGACAGGAAGACTCTGGATAGATTTCTAGGGGATAAGATATGTGGGGGGTGTCCTGGGTCAGATATGTTTGCCTGTAGCTACCAGTATTTTGCTTTGGGGTCTCCTCAATGGTTGACTGCACTTGGAGGGTCTTGTTTGTGTCAGACTGTTTGACCAGCCTAGAGGTGTGTGTTTGTGTCACATATATGTATGATCCACCTCATTTTGATTGGATGGCCACATTATGGGGTCAGGATGTTGCATAGGATGAGTAAGGATGTGTTACTCCTCATGGCTGTGGGCCAGGGTTGTGTGGGTGCAGACATATCACCATCTTCCAGGGTTAGGACTGCCTGCAATGAGTGCATGTCCTTGGTTAGACTCCTAGCCCTGCCTATTGACTGTACAGAGTATCAAAGAATGTCCACATCCATGCTTCATATATCTTGTTGGTTACCCAAACAAGTGTGGTTTTCAAGGACAAGTGTTTTGCAGGTCACTCAGGGTTGAAGTCAGATATTATTGCCAGTTGACATTGCAGTTTCAGACTTCATACCCATTAAACATTCCATGCTACTACAATCATTCCATCAACTTTATAACATTATTAGAGCAGTATTTCAAATGTGTCCTTCTCTTTGGATCTTTTTCAACCCATTATGCATGGCTTTGTCCAGATTTCTGGCTCTCTGACACTGTCAGGTTTTCTTCTAGCAGTTAGCAACATGGCCTTTCTTTGCATTTTGTAGACTAAGTTATGTTGGTGTTATGGACCCCATGAAACTCCCTAACACTAGGCAGTGCATTCTGATGCTCATATGTTCCCAGGATGCCAGCAGTAGATAACCCTGGGATGGTACCAGTACGTTGAGTGTGGGTGTTACTGACAATTGCTTTCAGTTTGTGTTGAGCCATCACTCTAGTTGATGGTTGGATGCTGCTTAAGGCTAAGGACATGTTACTGCATTTCTATGGGACTATGGGGGACACATCTGTACACATTACACATTTCCAGAGACTGTGCTGATATTTTCTTAACATTTTGGTCCCATTTAGCATAGTGTTGTGCCCTATCTTTGAGAGTACATGCATAACAGTATGAACCACAGGTCAGATTGTTTTGGCATAAACATTTGTAGTTTCAGACTTCTTACCTTTCAAAGCCATACTGCCATTCCCAGACCTGATGTGATATCATTGTGTAAATATCTGTGGGTGGGGATTTCATGGATGATGCCATATGGGGGCCTTTACCAGACATTTCTGTATGGTTTTCTACAGCTGATCTGCTAGGTGAGGCTGGTGGTGGGTATGGGACCCCCACTTTGACATCCATGCAGGTGACCTATGACCCCACCAGTTATGTGGCTCACCACATATACTGCAGTGGTATTTGTCAACTTGGGTTGTACTGCATGGTGTGGGTAGGCCAGTACTGGGGATACACTTCCTGCTATCCCACAGAGCTGTCAGCTGTCTGCTGCTATCCCAGTTAGCCACCCCATTCTCTTGTATGCTTGATCAATACCATAGATATGCTATCAGAAAATTCCACTCCATTCATTTATTTTGTTAAGGAGACTGGCTTACCTTGTGCCTAAGGCTGTTGTGAAGATGGTGCTTGAGGGCTGACTATGTCGGATGCACTCAGTACACTGCCTATACATGGTAAGGTATAGGTGGTGTTATGTCTGGCATCCATTTTACTGTGCGTGCGAGTCAGAGAGAGAGAGAGAGAGCAGTCCCTGGGGCCCTACAGTGTCAGTGTATGTGCTATGCATTGCCTCTTTGCCAAGGCCAGAGCATACTGGGCATACATCCATCTGCCTACAGGAGCAGGCTCAGGATGTTCCTCCTCTGAGTCTCTCTGTGTCTGTGGAGACCTTAGCAATGGTGGGGGTCTGTGTGGCCCTTCCCCATTTTTGTTCCTGCTGCAACTGTTTCCTCATGATCATATGTGTAGTATGGCACATAATATGAGCATGTGTGCATACGTGGCTGGAGAGTACTGCAAGGCTCCACTGGATATGTCGTGTCAGCAGAACTGTGACTTCAGCATCCCAAACACATGCCCTATAATGATCTTTGTTTGTGGATGTGCCTTATTATGGCATTCTTGTGTGGGTGTGTGTGCATTTCTGATGGGTGTTATCATCCATGTCTCCAGTGCGTAGCCAGCATCCTCCACCAGCTGGCCATATGGGATGTCCCCACTAGCAAACGCCTGGTAAATTGGTGATGAATGCCAGATGTGGGAGTCGTGATAGCTTCCAGGGCTGGCAGCACAGACATTCATGATAATGCCCTAGGCATTGCACACAACCTGGCAGTTGATGGAGTGGAACTCCTTGCAGTTTAGGTAGACCATTCCCTGGTCACTGGGTGGTCCTTTTATGTGGATGTACATGCAGTCTATGGCACCCAGTACCTCCGGGTATTCCGCTACACGGTGGAAGAGACACATATTGCTGGTCCTCTTCTCACAGGTGCTGGAGAAGTGAATGTGCTCAGCAGCATTTTGTCACATGCCATCCAGGAACTGGTGGAGTATCCTTGATGCAGATGCCTGTGAGACCCCCATGATATCCCCAATTGGTCTTTGGAAAGTACCTGTAGCTAGTATTCTTAATATTCTTAAGGCTACACATACCTTGGTATCCACTGGGATGGGTTGCCCTCTGTTGGGTCTGGCTGTTTCATGAGGCTGCTACAGCTCAAGAAGTTGATGAAGTATGTCCCTATTCACCCTGTAGTGCCCTACAACCTCCAGGGTTGGGAGGGTGGCCTAATGGTTAAGTGTTTGCCTTGCAAACACAAGGTGCAGGCTTTGAGTCCCACAAGGAATAATTGGCTAGGATTAAAATGGCTTGTAAGAGCAGTTAGCCTAGTATTAATCAATGAATCCAGATCATGTAGCCCTTGGTAGGTTACTCTGGGTCTGAACACACTTCTCCTCCTCCTCAGTCTGAGTTGGTTGTCAGCATTTTCCTCTTCACCACCCTTGGTCTCTAGCACATACTGATATAGCAGAGCAACAGCAGCCCCTAACATGTTTTGTCAGTTTAAAATTCCCCCAAATGTGTACACCAGTGGTGTAGAGTTTGTGGGATAAACCACACTGAAAGGTGTTTGCATAGTTTATGATAGTGTGCTGGGCTGCTGCCTGTGTAATTGGCTGATTCTCATACATTCCACCTGGCAGCTGTGGTAGTTCTCCTTGATTGCCTTCCTTCTGCAGTTTCCCCTTCCTATTTCCTCCCCATTTAAGCCCTGATGCTCGATGCACAATCCAAGTGCTCAACTGTAAACAGTTCTGCTATCCCCTGTGTTTTTTGTTTGTTTTTTTTTTTTGTTTTTTTTTGTTTAGGCGTGGTGTATGCTGTGCACACCTGTTTAGCTAAAGTAAACACTTTTAACCAGAACTGACTCTCCCTGGACGCAAACAAGCTCTGCATTTCAGGGAAGAGGGAAATACAGTCTCAGACACACCCTCTTCCTTAGCTGTGCTTAGCTAAGAGCAAACACAGGCCACTGAGCTCCAATGTGCTTACAGCAAGCATGACAAACCCCTTTTTTATGTTAGCTGCTCCTCCTGTCTACACAGTGGTGGTAGAGCACCTACATTGTTAGGTGCAGTGTGACACTTACAAGAAATCTGTGATTCAGTATAAATCCCCTCATTTGCATACACCACTGCCTTACTTCTGAGTTACGACACTTACACTGAGCCTTTCCCCTTAGCAACCACTGTTCCCTGGTATTGTTTTCATTTTGCATGCCATTGGCTATAATGTCAAAAATGCAGATTTCTCCCGAAATTTATTTTTCCCCTTTTTTTTAATTTTTGTCATGATCCCATTTGTGAGCCACTGCCCTATGCTTAAATGGCCGAGATCGGCCAAAAAAAAAGTCTTATTTTAAAAAAATTAAACTATTTTTCATGCCAATGACCATATATTTGGCCATTGGCATGTCTAATAAATGGAATACATGCTTTATTTGAGGCTGTCATGCCTCTGTTTTCTTATTTGCAGAAATGTATTCAGCTAGTAACTAAATAAATTTCTGCAGGTTACACTATTCCTTCACGAACACCTGCCTGCTTGCTGAATCACTAATTCACCTCATCTGCATGTTTTTCACCAGCAAATGAGGTCATTAGCATCAGGCAGTGGTGTTAGTGCAGGAATAGTGCAGGAGCGCTCATGCACATCCTGGGAGCCCTTTGCTGAATCGCTCAGTGGACATATTGGGTGTAACAACTCCTGCACTATTCCTGCAGATCGTGCAGGACTTAATGAATCTTGGGGATAGGATCATTTCAAAATACTACAATGTTTCTAAAATTTGCTTAACATTTTGACTCTAAATAATATAGACTATTTGGATACTACAGTCATTAAGGGGAGAGGTAAATTTATCTCTAATATCTTTAGGAAGCCCACCTTCAGCAATAGGTATTTTCAACTCAAGAGTTTGTATCCATTTAATACCAAAATGGGTATACTTAAGGGGCATTTTATTTGGTTAGCTCATATGATATCAAATGATGACCTATTGAATATTGAAGTGGATTGAGGAAATGTTAATTAATAGATGTTATCAGTGAAACCTGTATGCGGAATAAAAAAAATGAGATAATGGAAAACTGATGTATCAAGTTTCAACTATTTTTGGGTATAGGCTTGAGTCAAAATACAAGGAACAATAAGCTGGGAGATAAGACTATCCCCAGATTTAATAAACTTGTGTGCAGGACTAAGTCCTGCACGGAAGTGCCCATTTAGGAACAGGACTGCAGCGCATCATGCATATTAATAAGGCGTGCTACCTGAGCTCCTAGGCTTACATGGAGTGTGCACAAGTGCAGGGGGCATGTCTGAGAGCAGAGCTCTCAGAATAAACACACCCCTGCAAAGAAAAACAGGAGAAAGGGGTAAGGAATGAGTGAGACCACTCATAGGTGTCTGCGCATCCCCTCCAACAGTCCTCCATGTGTACAACAGCAACAGTACATAAAAATAAAATGAAGAAACACAGTTGTGGGTTTTTTTAGTATGCAATTAAAGCTAACCACAGGTGCGCGGGTGTGCCCATCACTTATCTATGGTTAAAGCAGCTTAAAAGGCTGAAGAGGATAACAAGGAAGATATATGCAAATGAAGCAGCATAGCAATTGTGTAATGGGCAGAGCATTCGCCTTACAAGCAATTATTCCTGGTTCAAGCCCCAATGCAGCACATTCCATTTTCCATGTCAAAGCACGTTATGACCAATATTTTTGTTACAAAACCCACTAAATAACATATATTTATGAACTGGAGTACTGCAGGAAATGCACATGTGAAGTGTCACTGTCATGATGAATAAGGCACTAGTAAGCAGGTTTAAGCACAAATAAGCAGTAGTAAGCAGAATTAAGCATTAGTAAGTGTGCTTAAGCCCGTTTGCACAGTGGTAAGCAATGCACACACAGGTGAAGCAATATTGAAGCTAACTCTCTATAAGCATCATTAAGCGTAGGTTAGCAGTGCTTACCTTCACTCAAACCCACGCAAACCCACTTACATCTGCTTTAAAGTGCTTTAATCACACTGTATCCAATGGCCTGTGTTCTGCCCAGCAACAAAATAAACAGCCTCTGGAAGCCTCAAACCCAGGACCCTGTATATTACAGTCACAGCAGTTAACCACTAAGCCATCATGCAGTGCATTCAATTGAGATTTCAACAAACAAATCCTCACCACAGGAAAATCAAACTGAACATGTGAAAGGAATCTAGGTACAGTGTGATGCTGTATAACCTGCTACATAACATAAATATGTGAACTGGAGTACTGCAGTATGGCCAGATGTGAGGTGTTATTATAATAAAGTGTTGAAGTCCCTAGGACCCAATACAGTGTATGTACACATGAATCACAGATACCAGAAACATATATAACATGTACCGAATAATAAATCAATGCCAAAAGGAAAATATAATGCAAATTAAATATAAAGCAATGTTAAGCATTGCACAGCTCAGCTTAGTTGGTGTAAGCAATGTGTAGGCTGGCTATCTCAATTTGCCCAGTGGTATACACCTTTAAGCAATGCCAACATTAGGTAAGCAGGTGTGCCCATAGCTTAGCCTTTTTAAAACCGTTCAATCACAGGAAAGTGTGGGAAATTGGGCGTATTTAAACCCCACAAGCGTGAACACTTCCCATAACTGGTTGCAGCTCCTTACTGTAGGCAGAATGGCTGGAGTTGGGGAAGGCACTCATTTTCAAGTGCCATGCTGGGGCATCCAGAAGTCCAGATTCGTGGTATGGCTGCTGGTAAAACACCATGAGCAGAGACTACTGCAAGGCAAGTACTAGGGCTCTCAGTATAAAGTGGAGGCCTGGGACAGACTTGCCCGTAACCTCACCAGTGCCACTGGTATCCCCCGGACTGGTGAGCAGGTCAGGCATCACCATGCTGACCTGAAGCAGCAGAGGGGGGATCTCTTGGAGCAGTGGATCTAAGAATCAAGGCAGATGGCCAATGGCCCAGCACTCAGTAAGTACTCATTCTACTACGTAGATAATGATTGCCTAGCTTGTGCATACTATGGATAGGTAATGGCTAAATATCACTGTATTTCCCTGACAGCTGCAGATGAGCGGGCTGTGAACCAGCAAGCCCATGCTGTTAGGTTGCAAAGGCAGCAGCGCGAGGCAGGTTAGTAATAATCTTGCATGTACTGTCATAACAAATAAATATAACATTTCTAGAAAGTGTTGTGCCAGTATAAAATCTGTTGTGTATGGGATGTACTAAATAAACTAGACAATATAGCAGGAAAAACTGTCATATAGGTTGTGTGTCAATAAAGGTGTAATATCTTGTGAATAAAAGTATAACCCTGGAGTGCTTGTGTATATTCTGCTTTCATATGTTGTTGCAGTGTTGCATTCTATATACTATAAATAGTACTGTTGTATTAAGCAGTTTTACCCACACTGTTGAATGCAGACAAAATGTGTAGGAAGTTCAGTATAACAATGTTGGAAATCCCAACAGATCAGTCATATTCTACAACTGAGGGAAACTTAGACAGAAAACATTGGGATCCTTTACACCAATTCCCTGATAGCACGGTGTACTGCGATGTCAACTGTAAAATTTTTACCACACACAGCAGGGGTTTGAATCCCAGGAGTGGTAATAAGATGTATGCTTAATCATATCCCACAACTGTACAGAGCTTGTGAGAATGTTAGATAGAAAGCTATATGCATAATTAGACCCAACAACTGTACAGAATTTGCTAGAATGTTCAGATAGTAAGCTGTAAGCATAATCATAACCATCAAGTGTGCAGACTGTGGCACAATGTTCAGGCAGTAAGCTGTATGCATAGTTATACCCCTCAACTGTTCAGATCTGTCCAGCATGTCTAGATAAATGGCCCAAATCTGCTGCCCAGTAACCTGTTCCCCTGACAAATCAGAGTGGTGATCCAAGAAATGTAAGCGCCTTTTACTGACATATAACTGATAGACCTGTACATAGTCAGAGAATGCATATGAAAACACACCTGTTATTGTAGCATCTCACCCAAAGTGCATGACTGCAATTCTCAAAATATGTCACATTAACACCTGCATCCTGTCAAGCCTTGACCAGAGTGTGTGCAATAACAGATTGTTAGGTATGTGTATAACATCAACATGGACTCTGTGAGTATGTGTAGAATTTGTCGGGTAGTGTTAACAAAGATTTTCTCCACAGCTATACCAGGTAAGAGGTGTAGACTGTAGGTACAAAACAGTTCACTTATATACTTGTCTACAAGCATGGAATCTGGGAGTATGTGCAGAAATTGTCAGGTAGTGTTAACAATGATTTTCTCAACAGCTATAACAGGTAAGAGGTGTAGACTATATGTAAGACAGAGTCCACATATCTACTAATCTACAAACATACCATTGTACAAAGTAAGGCCAATGGGTAGTGTAATAATACATGTAAGGGGCAGATCTCTGCAGTGACTAAGAAAGTTGTGAAAACTACAGGGATATATTAGTTGTTAAGTGACCTCTCTCTCTCTCACCCCCACCATATGTGCAACAATAACCTAATTACACACCTGAGGAACCTTTGTGGCAGCACCAGTATAAGGGTAGCAAAACCTGATAAGGGAGGAGGGCTAGTTGTCATGAACAAAAATACATATGTAGATAAATGCTTAGTACTTTATATACTGACACATATAGTGAGATCAGCATTAATGAGAAGAATATAGCTTACAGGAAGGTTGAAAATGAATTGGAAGAACTGGTATTAAATCATGCAATAACTGAAGATGAATATACATATATGTATATAAAACAGCCAAAAATCCCTACTATATTTGGGGTCCCGAAGATACACATGAACTTATGGGACCCCCCTCTTAGACCTATTGTAGATGCTAGATCATCAAAAACATATTCGATAGCAAGATTTGTGGACAGTCAACTTAAACATGTGCTTACAGATTGTCCATGGATCTTAAAAGATTCATGGGATTGCTTAAGGAAGATCACTATGGACAAATACCTGGACAGCTTAATATTTGTTACCATTGACATCAAAGATTTGTTCTCTACAATCCCACACAATGTAGGGATTGAATGGTTTTATTCTTATTTATGCCAATATTCTGACTTAAGACATGATCGTATCTTAACTATGAGAACATTAATGGAAACAGTGTTAGAAACAAATATTATTACTTTTGAGAGGCAATTGTTTAGACAGAGCAAAGGGGTGGCAATGGGGGCAGCATGTGCCCCCATTTTCGACAATATTGTCCTTGCATTCTGGGAGAAAGAAATAGTCTTCAAAAGCATATATTTAGAAGGATTTACTTTCTATAGCCATTTTCTAGATGACATCATAGTCTTTTGAAAGAATGGGAAACAAGAATTTATCAATTCAAGCACTAATTTTCTTGAATTCACTAGCAATATGAGTAAAGACAAGGTTAACTATCAAGATATAAGCATTGAAATGAAACATGACACTAAGACATTCATATCAAATATTTATAGGAACCCTACATATTCCAACATCCTCCTGCATTTCAAAAGTTGCCACCCTATCCACCAAAAAAAAGTCATTAGTAAAAGGGCAAGGGGTACGTATTGCAAGGATGGTGTCAGGGGACTTGGAATTTGCACAACTCAACATATTGAAAAACATGTTGGTTAGGAGAGAATAACCCTGCTGATTGTGTAGACCATATATTCATAGAGGTGAAAACAAAAAGAGAACAGGGAATATTCCAACCCCTATTAGAGAAAACCTAGGTAATGGAGGATTAGATATACCATAGGTTCATAGGTTCATACTAAGCTAACTGCCCTTGCGAGCCATTTTAAGCCTAGCCAATTATCCCTTGTGAGACTCAAACCCTGCACCTTGTGTTTGTAATAATTTTGAGAAATCAGCTATTTTTAAAGTGAATAATCAATTTCTTAATGTTAGAAAAATCTTCCAGTGAAACTGGAATATATTCAGGGTGAATCAGGAGCACCTACAGTTAGTAGGGAATTCACCCAGAATTATATACAAAAAAGAGGAGAGTTTTAAAAACATCATTGAAAGGAATAAGAGTGTGCATAGAGAAGGGGGAGGAATAAAAAAATGTGGATTTTGTCTTCAATGTAGAAATATCAAGGAAGGCAAGGAAGTCTATATTCCACATTATGGTAAACACTCCCTATATAAGAAGTACACATGTAGCAGCAAGGGGGTGGTATACCTAGCAATGTGTTCCCTTTACCCTTGTTTCTACATAGGGAAAACAGTCAATGCTTTGAGGACATGCACCTATCAGCACAATTATGATATAAACAAAAAAGATAAAATAGATGATAATATCACCGTTTTCCAAAGTGTCTTCAGGCAAAGCAGGACAGCGTATTATTCCAAGTATAACACCATCAGACACACCACGAGAAGTATAAAAAGTCTTCTTTTATTCAGACAGCATAAAAACAGAACAAGATAAGCGCTTTCGCGTGCTGAATACACGCTTCCTCAGATCTCATTAAACAACAGATACAACTTCATTCAAATAGTAAACACCAGCCAATAAAAACACATTGACAGTTAAAAACCAATTTCAAATTAATCTAGTTCAATTCATTAATTGCTAAGAGATAAATTACTTCATTGAACAATATGTTAATGTAACCTAGGTCCCAACCCTGTTGCATTTCAAAGCAGCAACTGAATATAAAACCTAATTTAAGGGTTGTCTCAAGTGAACATTCATATTATTCTACTTATAATGAACTGTGCGATGTTTATTCTAAAACATCATCAAATACATTTCATTTCTAGTGCTGAAATTTAAACACAGAAAGGATATATAAACTGAGCTGTTCATTAGAATGCTTTCTGTGATGTCATATTGACCTTTTGAACGCTAAAACAGCTCGCTTCAACCAAGTTACACCTCTGTAGATGCTCTATGGAACTGGCGCTTGCATCTTGTGCAGCCATCTCTATATTTACTTCCATCTGTGCAAATTGTTTAAACACTTAAAAATATGAATGCTAATATGTGTACACTCTCCAAATCCAAAACAGCTCCAACATCCAAGCCGATACAAATGGCATGGGAGTGTGCCGCCAATGTAAAAAGCAACTACGCGACTCATAAACTTAAGCACTTTAAAGTCATGATGACATACCTACATACCAACAGTAACCAAATGAACACTCAGAACTCTCTCTCGAGCCATGCACCCCTGCAACCAGGCAAGAATACAATCCTGAGTTCCCTTAAGATCTTCAATTATTAAATCTGTATTCACCACTGGCACAAGGAATGTACAACACTGTAAAGAAATTTCACTGGCTTACGCTAATAAATAAAATAAAATTACTCAATATGTAATCTCTCATAAAACATGAGTATATGAGATATCAATTATTAAAAATGTAAGCAATGTCAATGTTGTAAAAAAACCTGTATTAAAAAATATATTGTATTAATTAAAACCTATAGTACAATTAACACTCAAAATTACGTAATACTGTAAATATTTAATATTTGGAATTCATCAAATATTATTAACATTCAGTGCTTCCTGTCTGATAAAGGCATCGACTCACTTAACCTGAAAATAATAATGTCCGCATCCTGATAACTGCTGGTAATAATATAATAACAGCGTTGGTAACTACGTCTATGGAGCTAAGGGTTGACATATTCTTGGATTTTGTCAATTGCAAACTAAAGCAAAATTAATAAATATGTCAGTACGTCTGCAAAAATTGTGTGAATAAATGCTGATGGTTGACATGAGCATGGACAGTCTGTTAAACAGACCTACAGTACAGTGTAGCTATTAAGCTTAGAAAGAGAATCAGAAAAGGAAGCTAAGAATTACTGCATTCTTATGTTGCTAACTGGAACAGTATAAATGTATCAGTATATCTGCAGAAGTTATATTAATGCAGATAGTTTACTTGAACTTGGACAGTCTGTTAAACAGACCTGCAGTACCTTATAACTATTATGCATAGGAAGGAAATCAGAAAATATCACCTCCATTAGTTATATGACTAAAATCAGTACAATAATAAAGTAATCATAAACCTTCATGTACCTATTTAATATGTCTCAAAATAAGAATTATCTAAATAAAAAACTAACATTCTGATTCACAATGAATTCCTCTCTTTCAATAAAGGTTTCAGTGAGATGTAATTGTTGATGCCAGGATCTCTGTGCGCTCCTGTTTTAAGGATCCATCTCAATTCTAATTTAGCTAAATGGTTCTGATTGTCCCCCATTCTGTTGCTTTTCTCAAGTGTCTGCAAAACCCTGAATCTAAATTCATGCATAGGATACTGATTGATATGTCTGGCAAGGGCATTAGTTTCTTTCATCTTACGTATATCATAAACATGATTATATATACGGTCTTTTAATCTTCTGGTGGTCAGACCAATGTAAAATGCCGGGCAAGATATGCAATTGGCCATATATATCAGATTAATACTATTGCAATCATAATGCCCTCTTGGTTTAAATTCAAAAACATCCTGGGAATGAGTATAATTTTGTGTATTTGTGATGTATTTACACATGTTGCAGGATTTACAAGGGAAAGTACATGGAATTTGATGATGGAAATGATTCTCTTTATGAGTAAAATTCCGAGAAAATATTTCTTTGAGATTACTGCATGTGCGGAATACAAACAATGGTTTGTTACCAACCAGGGTTCTTATTTCTTCTGTAGCAGTTAAAATGTTCCAGTGTTTGAATATAATCTTCCTAATTTGTTCATTGTCATTAGAATATTTCATGACATAAGCAATTCTGTTCCCCTCGTGTCCCTGTCTATAATGTATGCCTGGATTAAAATTATTGGAACCTAGCTTCCTTTTATCTACTGCTCCTTGTCGTTGGATGAAGTTCTTACTGGAACTAAGTTCAGATGTTTCCATTGTATTATCCAATATTCTATTTAAAGGAAGAATCTCTTCTCTTACATCCTTCACCAACTTCTTGTTGTAACCTCTGGCCTGAAAAATATTTTCCATATTATCAGCTTCTTCTTCTAATACCTGCGGATCCTGAATGATCCTGATTAATCTGTTAAACTGTCCTTTCACTATTCCTGTGAATACATGCCTAGGATGCATACTACTGTATTCTAATATACTATTTCTCCAACAAGTCTTCCTGTGGAGTTTAGACATAATGATTCCTTCTAAATTAAAGTAGAGGTTAACATCCAAGAAGTTGATACTAGACTCAGAATGCTCAAAAGTAAACCTAAGGAAGTCTGTCATAGATTCTAAGTAATTAACAAAATCTTTCAACTCTTCTGTGGTTCCTTTCCAGAACAATATGACATCGTCCACAAATCTCCTATAAAGACTTATCTTATTCATCCATGCATTATTAAATAAAAAGTTGTTTTCCCAAGAATGTAATACTAAATTGGCATAAGAATTTGCACATGGGGTGCCCATAGCGACACCCCATGTCTGCAAATAGTATCTCTGATTGAAAATAAAGACGTTGTTATTCAACACTAAATCAAGCAACTGACTAATCAGAATCTGTCTGTCAGTGGAAAACTCACTTTCAGTCGCCATGACTTCTCTAATTGCCTGCATACCATATTCATTGGGTATGCAGGTGAATAGATTACGAACATCTAAGGTGACTAAGGTCACTGAATCAGAATTGTTTCTATTAAACTGCTCAATGTCACTTAATAGATGTTGACTGTCTTTTAAAATGGTGTCTACTCTATCCACAATGGGTCTCAACATTCTCTCTATGAAAATTGAGATATTGTAAGTAGCCCATTGCCTCCCTGCCACTATTGGTCGCATTGGTATCGGTCTAGTGCCCTTGTGTATTTTTGGTAGGCCTTTCAAAGCTGGTATAAGAGGTTCTTCTATGTTTAGGAATTCATACATTTCTAAACTAACCTGACGACACATAAGTAGATCATATAAATTGGCATTAATATTGCTGACAATATTGGCCACTTGTCCTAAATCAAGTTCCTGATAAGTACCATCCAACAAAGAATTCTCGATGTTGTTATTATATTCAGATCTATTTAGTAGTACAACTCCCCCTCCCTTGTCTGCTGCTGTTATAATAACGCTCGAGTGACTACTAAGCATTTGAAGTGAGTTGAACTCTGTTTTATTCAAATTACAGTATTTGTTAATAACCTGTCTGGAAGAATAAAATGTATATATATCAGCTTCGCATGACTTCACAAAACATTCAACCAAATGCGGAAGTGGAGGGCTGAACATACTCTTGCGCTTAAACCTGAGAGTTGGCTGATTATCAAAAGCAACGGTTGTGGATTTATGGTTAGAAAAAAACAATTTTAAGGCTATATTCCTGGCAAACAATCTCAAATCAGAAAGAGTCTCAGTCTGTACACTCGATTGAGAAGGGATGTAACTTAATCCTCGATTCAAAAGGGAGCAGTCAGATGGTGATAAAACAAGATCAGAAAAGTTAAAGACCAGATCAGTCAATATAGTTGCTTTTTTTGTGGCCTGTACCTGTCCTGTGAGTTTTTCCGTTTCCTGGGGCCTCTGCTCGTAGATCTCCCTCTTGGACGGCGTTCTGATCTGATTGGAAAAGGGGCTTCAGGTAATTTGTTAAAAAAGACGTTGGTGCGTCTAACCGCTCCTGTTCTCTCAGGTTCTTCTGCTGGAAGGAGCGCTAGTTGGTTAGGAGGTGGTGTATTAATGTCCTGAGCTTCTCCGGTTGGTTGTCGTCTTCCTGTACTGGTTTCAGCTGAACCCGTCATGTTCGTTGACAAAGGCGCCAAATTCAAAACTTCTTGACTTCCGGTTTCAGGCTCAGCCTGACGTGAATGAGTGTTATGACTAGATCTGGTATTGTTAGAGTCATGGAATCTGGGCCAAACAAAAATGTTGCCCGTTCTAAAATCTTCTACATCTCTACTAATTTTACGTTGTTTAACCATTCTGAGCTTATCACTGTAGCTATTTATTTGCAACAGTACTTGATTGAGTTTCCTTGTACAAAAATCTGTTCAGAAATGCTCTGTTATGTTTCGGTACAGTTCATCCGTTCTCAATCTTAAATTTTGTTCAATAGGATCAAAGTACTCAAGTAGTAGGTTTATATATTTAAAACTTACTTCCAAGTTCAGGTCTTGCCATTTTTTCAGCAGATCAGGATAAAGTTGGCCGTAGGTCGGCATACACAGCACGCGCATTCCCCTCGGTACAACATTAAAATGTATGCACGCCTGTAGATGTTTTTTTTGCCATGATAGTCTCTGTATTTTAAATAAGTTATTCTCCAACTCTTTCACTGATTCATGAAATGCCGTTAAATTGACATCTTGCATACTAGGAGTAGATAGCGTGCTCACCATGTCTTGAAAATCCATTGCTAATAATGGATTGTTGGTTGCCGGCATGAAAGCTTCTATATTCGGCATCTCAGAAAGTCTAGTAGGATTGTAACCCAATTCAATATCTCCCTTCTCCATAGCGTGAAAGCGGTGATACAAAAAATAAAAGACAAAATAGATGATAATATCACCGTTTTCCAAAGTGTCTTCAGGCAAAGCAGGACAGCATATTATTCCAAGTATAACACCATCAGACACACCACGAGAAGTATAAAAAGTCTTCTTTTATTCAGACAGCATAAAAACAGAACAAGATAAGTGCTTTCGCGTGCTGAATACACGCTTCCTCAGATCTCATTAAACAACAGATACAACTTCATTCAAATAGTAAACACCAGCCAATAAAAACACATTGTCAATTAAAAAACAATTTCAAATTAATCTAGTTCAATTCATTAATTGCTAAGAGATAAATTACTTCATTGAACAATATGTTAATGTAACCTAGGTCCCAACCCTGTTGCATTTCAAAGCAGCAACTGAATATAAAACCTAATTTAAGGGTTGTCTCAAGTGAACATTCATATTATTCTACTTATAATGAACTGTGCGATGTTTATTCTAAAACATCATCAAATACATTTCATTTCTCGTGCTGAAATTTAAACACAGAAAGGATATATGTATGTAGTATAGGTACTGTAGGTCTGTTTAACAGACCGTCCATGCTCATGTCAACCATCAGCATTTATTCACACAATTTTTGCAGACGTACTGACATATTTATTAATTTTGCTTTAGTTTGCAATTGACAAAATCCAAGAATATGTCAACCCTTAGCTCCATAGACGTAGTTACCAACGCTGTTATTATATTATTACCAGTAGTTATCAGGATGCGGACATTATTATTTTCAGGTTAAGTGAGTTGATGACTTTATCAGACAGGAAGCACTGAATGTTAATAATATTTGATGAATTCCAAATATTAAATATTTACAGTATTACGTAATTTTGAGTGTTAATTGTACTATAGGTTTTAATTAATACAATATATTTTTTAATACAGGTTTTTTACAACATTGACATTGCTTACATTTTTAATAATTGATATCTCATATACTCATGTTTTATGAGAGATTACATATTGAGTAATTTTATTTTATTCATTAGCGTAAGCCAGTGAAATTTCTTTACAGTGTTGTACATTCCTTGTGCCAGTGGTGAATACAGATTTAATAATTGAAGATCTTAAGGGAACTCAGGATTGTATTCTTGCCTGGTTGCAGGGGTGCATGGCTCGAGAGAGAGTTCTGAGTGTTCATTTGGTTACTGTTGGTATGTAGGTATGTCATCATGACTTTAAAGTGCTTAAGTTTATGAGTCGCGTAGTTGCTTTTTACATTGGCGGCACACTCCCATGCCATTTGTATCGGCTTGGATGTTGGAGCTGTTTTGGATTTGGAGAGTGTACACATATTAGCATGCATATTTTTTAAGTGTTTAAACAATTTGCACAGATGGAAGTAAATATAGAGATGGCTGCACAAGATGCAAGCGCCAGTTCCATAGAGCATCAACGGAGTTGTAACTTGGTTGAAGCGAGCTATTTTAGCGTTTCAAAAGGTCAATATGACATCACAGAAAGCATTCTAATGTACAGCTCAGTTTATATATCCTTTCTGTGTTTAAATTTCAGCACTAGAAATGAAATGTATTTGATGATGTTTTAGAATAAACATCGCACAGTTCATTATAAGTAGAATAATATGAATGTTCACTTGAGACAACCCTTAAATTAGGTTTTATATTCAGTTGCTGCTTTGAAATGCAACAGGGTTGGGACCTAGGTTACATTAACATATTGTTCAATGAAGTAATTTATCTCTTAGCAATTAATGAATTGAACTAGATTAATTTGAAATTGGTTTTTAATTGACAATGTGTTTTTATTGGCTGGTGTTTACTATTTGAATGAAGTTGTATCTGTTGTTTAATGAGATCTGAGGAAGCGTGTATTCAGCACACGAAAGCGCTTATCTTGTTCTGTTTTTATGCTGTCTGAATAAAAGAAGACTTTTTATACTTCTCATGGTGTGTCTGATGGTGTTATACTTGGAATAATACGCTGTCCTGCTTTGCCTGAAGACACTTTGGAAAACGGTGATATTATCATCTATTTTGTCTTTTACTTTTTGTATCACCGCTTTCATGCTATGGAGAAGGGAGATATTGAATTGGGTTACAATCCTACTAGACTTTCTGAGATGCCGAATATAGAAGCTTTCATGCCGGCAACCAACAATCCATTATTAGCAATGGATTTTCAAGACATGGTGAGCACGCTATCTACTCCTAGTATGCAAGATGTCAATTTAACGGCATTTCATGAATCAGTGAAAGAGTTGGAGAATAACTTATTTAAAATACAGAGACTATCATGGCAAAAAAAAACATCTACAGGTGTGCATACATTTTAATGTTGTACCGAGGGGAATGCGCGTGCTGTGTATGCCGACCTACGGCCAACTTTATCCTGATCTGCTGAAAAAATGGCAAGACCTGAACTTGGAAGTAAGTTTTAAATATATAAACCTACTACTTGAGTACTTTGATCCTATTGAACAAAATCTAAGATTGAGAACGGATGAGCTGTACCGAAACATAACAGAGCATTTCCGAACAGATTTTTGTACAAGGAAACTCAATCAAGTACTGTTGCAAATAAATAGCTACAGTGATAAGCTCAGAATGGTTAAACAACGTAAAATTAGTAGAGATGTAGAAGATTTTAGAACGGGCAACATTTTTGTTTGGCCCAGATTCCATGACTCTAACAATACCAGATCTAGTCATAACACTCATTCACGTCAGGCTGAGCCTGAAACCGGAAGTCAAGAAGTTTTGAATTTGGCGCCTTTGTCAACGAACATGACGGGTTCAGCTGAAACCAGTACAGGAAGACGACAACCAACCGGAGAAGCTCAGGACATTAATACACCACCTCCTAACCAACTAGCGCTCCTTCCAGCAGAAGAACCTGAGAGAACAGGAGCGGTTAGACGCACCAACGTCTTTTTTAACAAATTACCTGAAGCCCCTTTTCCAATCAGATCAGAATGCCGTCCAAGAGGGAGATCTACGAGCAGAGGCCCCAGGAAACGGAAAAACTCACAGGACAGGTACGGGCCACAAAAAAAGCAACTATATTGACTGATCTGGTCTTTAACTTTTCTGATCTTGTTTTATCACCATCTGACTGCTCCCTTTTGAATCGAGGATTAAGTTACATCCCTTCTCAATCGAGTGTACAGACTGAGACTCTTTCTGATTTGAGATTGTTTGCCAGGAATATAGTTTTAAAATTGTTTTTTTCTAACCATAAATCCACAACCGTTGCTTTTGATAATCAGCCAACTCTCAGGTTTAAGCGCAAGAGTATGTTCAGCCCTCCACTTCCGCATATGGTTGAATGTTTTGTGAAGTCATGCGAAGCTGATATATATACATTTTATTCTTCCAGACAGGTTATTAACAAATACTGTAATTTGAATAAAACAGAGTTCAACTCACTTCAAATGCTTAGTAATCACTCGAGCGTTATTATAACAGCAGCAGACAAGGGAGGGGGGGTTGTACTACTAAATAGATCTGAATATAATAACAACATCGAGAATTCTTTGTTGGATGGTACTTATCAGGAACTTGATTTCGGAAAAGTGGCCAATATTGTCAGCAATATTAATGCCAATTTATATGATCTACTTATGTGTCGTCAGGTTAGTTTAGAAATGTATGAATTCCTAAACATAGAAGAACCTCTTATACCAGCTTTGAAAGGCCTACCAAAAATACACAAGGACACTAGACCGATACCAATGCGACCAATAGTGGCAGGGAGGCAATGGGCTACTTACAATATCTCAATTTTCATAGAGAGAATGTTGAGACCCATTGTGGATAGAGTAGACACCATTTTAAAAGACACTCAACATCTATTAAGTGACATTGAGCAGTTTAATAGAAACAATTCTGATTCAGTGACCTTAGTCACCTTAGATGTTCGTAATCTATTCACCTGCATACCCAATGAATATGGTATGCAGGCAATTAGAGAAGTCATGGTGACTGAAAGTGAGTTTTCCACTGACAGATAGATTCTGATTAGTCAGTTGCTTGATTTAGTGTTGAATAACAACGTCTTTATTTTCAATCAGAGATACTATTTGCAGACATGGGGTGTCGCTATGGGCACCCCATGTGCAAATTCTTATGCCAATTTAGTATTACATTCTTGGGAAAACAACTTTTTATTTAATAATGCATGGATGAATAAGATAAGTCTTTATAGGAGATTTGTGGACGATGTCATATTGTTCTGGAAAGGAACCACAGAAGAGTTGAAAGATTTTGTTAATTACTTAGAATCTACGACAGACTTCCTTAGGTTTACTTTTGAGCATTCTGAGTCTAGTATCAACTTCTTGGATGTTAACCTCTACTTTAATTTAGAAGGAATCATTATGTCTAAACTCCACAGGAAGACTTGTTGGAGAAATAGTATATTAGAATACAGTAGCATGCATCCTAGGCATGTATTCACAGGAATAGTGAAAGGACAGTTTAACAGATTAATCAGGATCATTCAGGATCCGCAGGTATTAGAAGAAGAAGCTGATAATATGGAAAATATTTTTCAGGCCAGAGGTTACAACAAGAAGTTGGTGAAGGATGTAGGAGAAGAGATTCTTCCTTTAAATAGAATATTGGATAATACAATGGAAACATCTGAACTTAGTTCCAGTAAGAACTTCATCCAACGACAAGGAGCAGTAGATAAAAGGAAGCTAGGTTCCAATAATTTTAATCCAGGCATACATTATAGACAGGGACACGAGGGGAACAGAATTGCTTATGTCATGAAATATTCTAATGACAATGAACAAATTAGGAAGATTATATTCAAACACTGGAACATTTTAACTGCTACAGAAGAAATAAGAACCCTGGTTGGTAACAAACCATTGTTTGTATTCCGCACATGCAGTAATCTCAAAGAAATATTTTCTCTGAATTTTACTCATAAAGAGAATCATTTCCATCATCAAATTCCAGGTACTTTCCCTTGTAAATCCTGCAACATGTGTAAATACATCACAAATACACAAAATTATACTCATTCCCAGGATGTTTTTGAATTTAAACCAAGAGGGCATTATGATTGCAATAGTATTAATCTGATATATATGGCCAATTGCATATCTTGCCCGGCATTTTACATTGGTCTGACCACCAGAAGATTAAAAGACCGTATATATAATCATGTTTATGATATACGTAAGATGAAAGAAACTAATGCCCTTGCCAGACATATCAATCAGTATCCTATGCATGAATTTAGATTCAGGGTTTTGCAGACACTTAAGAAAAGCAACAGAATGGGGGACAATCAGAACCATTTAGCTAAATTAGAATTGAGATGGATCCTTAAAACAGGAGCGCACAGAGATCCTGGCATCAACAATTACATCTCACTGAAACCTTTATTGAAAGAGAGGAATTCATTGTGAATCAGAATGTTAGTTTTTTATTTAGATAATTCTTATTTTGAGACATATTAAATAGGTACATGAAGGTTTATGATTACTTTATTATTGTACTGATTTTAGTCATATAACTAATGGAGGTGATATTTTCTGATTTCCTTCCTATGCATAATAGTTATAAGGTACTGCAGGTCTGTTTAACAGACTGTCCAGGTTCAAGTAAACTATCTGCATTAATATAACTTCTGCAGATATACTGATACATTTATACTGTTCCAGTTAGCAACATAAGAATGCAGTAATTCTTAGCTTCTTTTTCTGATTCTCTTTCTAAGCTTAATAGCTACAAGGTACTGTAGGTCTGTTTAACAGACCGTCCATGCTCATGTCAACCATCAGCATTTATTCACACAATTTTTGCAGACGTACTGACATATTTATTAATTTTGCTTTAGTTTGCAATTGACAAAATCCAAGAATATGTCAACCCTTAGCTCCATAGACGTAGTTACCAACGCTGTTATTATATTATTACCAGCAGTTATCAGGATGCGGACATTATTATTTTCAGGTTAAGTGAGTTGATGCCTTTATCAGACAGGAAGCACTGAATGTTAATAATATTTGATGAATTCCAAATATTAAATATTTACAGTATTACGTAATTTTGAGTGTTAATTGTACTATAGGTTTTAATTAATACAATATATTTTTTAATACAGGTTTTTTTACAACATTGACATTGCTTACATTTTTAATAATTGATATCTCATATACTCATGTTTTATGAGAGATTACATATTGAGTAATTTTATTTTATTCATTAGCGTAAGCCAGTGAAATTTCTTTACAGTATTTTACATTCCTTGTGCCAGTGGTGAATACAGATTGAATAATTGAATATCTTAAGGGGACTCAGGATTGTATTCTTGCCTGGTTGCAGGAGTGCATGGCTCGAGAGAGAGTTCTGAGTGTTCATTTGGTTACTGTTGGCATGTAGGTATGTCATCATGACTTTAAAGTGCTTAAGTTTATGAGTCGCGTAGTTGCTTTTTACATTGGCGGCACACTCCCATGCCATTTGTATCGGCTTGGATGTTGGAGCTGTTTTGGATTTGGAGAGTGTACACATATTAGCATGCATATTTTTAAGTGTTTAAACAATTTGCACAGATGGAAGTAAATATAGAGATGGCTGCACAAGATGCAAGCGCCAGTTCCATAGAGCATCAACGGAGTTGTAACTTGGTTGAAGCGAGCTATTTTAGCGTTTCAAAAGGTCAATATGACATCACAGAAAGCATTCTAATGAACAGCTCAGTTTATATATCCTTTCTGTGTTTAAATTTCAGCACTAGAAATGAAATGTATTTAATGATGTTTTAGAATAAACATCGCACAGTTCATTATAAGTAGAATAATATGAATGTTCACTTGAGACAACCCTTAAATTAGGTTTTATATTCAGTTGCTGCTTTGAAATGCAACAGGGTTGGGACCTAGGTTACATTAACATATTGTTCAATGAAGTAATTTATCTCTTAGCAATTAATGAATTGAACTAGATTAATTTGAAATTGGTTTTTAATTGACAATGTGTTTTTATTGGCTGGTGTTTACTATTTGAATGAAGTTGTATCTGTTGTTTAATGAGATCTGAGGAAGCGTGTATTCAGCACGCGAAAGCGCTTATCTTGTTCTGTTTTTATGCTGTCTGAATAAAAGAAGACTTTTTATACTTCTCGTGGTGTGTCTGATGGTGTTATACTTGGAATAAACAAAAAAGATATGAGAAATGCCCTTGCCACCCATATAATTTCACATGAGGGCCATAAATTCATTTTCATGGTCATCGACCAAGCTACTGTAGGCGAAAGAGGGGGTCCCCTAAATGACATTTTAGAACTAAAAAAATTGAGATGGCAACTAAGGGCCAGTGCCTCAGAATTCCCTGGGATAAACAGCGCAATTTCCATCAGTTCAATATTAAGACTGAAATCAGAATTTTACATGTAAATAATTAATAGAACAAGACAGCAAGTGGTCTTGCTGAAATTTTAAATATGCATAGGTGTGAAAGTATTTTATGTATGTAGTATCAATTGTATAGAATTTTAATGTATGTGGTACTTTCAGTATTGGTAGCATTTTTAAATGCATGAATCATACATATATATATATATATATATATATATATATATATATATTTGTTTTTTAACAAAAGCATATTTTAACATAGTTTAACACGTAGGAAGTGATGTCATGTTTTTTGGAGTATAAATGGGGTGGGGTTGACTGCAGTGGTATTTTCTGATGAAGTTTTCTACCAGGAGACGAGAACGCTCAAATAAAGGATTCTTGGTGTATTTCTTTGGCTTCCTTGGTGATCACTAATTACACACCTCAATGGGTACGTGTACATTCCAAACTTGTGTTGGGACATATGTTCTATTGTTTTATAAATATTCACATTTGGTTCTATGGATGTGCCATGTTAAAATACTCCTATATTGGTGGCCTGTTGCCATCAATGAAACCTGCATGCTGTTGTAATGGCCACTGTTGTCCCATATATGCATGTATTCTGCTCGCCCTGCCACTGTTGTAAATCTGGTGTATTGGGTTAATGGGAATACCTATGCATGCTGCTATAACTAATCCTGAATGCTGTTGACTATTACTAGCTGATATCTTTCTTAAAACGGCAACATCATAACTTGTATGGGAAAGCCGGTCACAGCAGAGCCATCTGTCCCACCTCAGCTGGCCATGGCACTGGACACCATCACGTCTGAGGTCCAGCCTGGGACCTCCTCCTCCACTGGCCCTGCACCACCTTCAGGTGGAACCGCCGCAGGGGATGGGGCTAGGCCCCCCCCCCCGGGAGCAGGGGTGGAGAGGTACCTATCAACCACTGTCAAGTCCAGGCCATGGTGTGCAGGGAGCTCAACAAGGAGAATCAAGACCAGCTATGCCAGCTTGAGGGTGGCATGGCACAATTAGAGGGTGAGCCTGCCCCTTCTTCCCAGCCCCAGTACAGCCATCTTTGTGGCCGTGAAGGTGCAGTGGTGACTGCCCATGGGTGGGAACCTCAGTTCTACTGTCTCCATTTGGGGGCTCATGGGCTTGCGACTTCCAAACATCCCTCCCTGTCCAAGGTGTTTACCCCCCACATGTGTTGTATACTGCCCCTGTATGCATCTTGTTTGTCTTGTCTATTAACCTACCCAACCTACCTCCCCAAATATACCTAGTATCCCTCCCCAACATAAAACTCTCACCTGAAAAAAAAAGGGCAATCTGTTCCCACAAAAAAATCTCGCCCCAATACATAGCTGTCCATTTCGCACACGTGTCCACTGGACACATGTAATCTGGTTTAATTGGCATCATAACGAATTATTGTTGTCCTCACCCCCACCCAGGGGTTTGAGTGTCCAAATCTACCTCCAAATTCAGTGTATATGCACGGCTGTTGCTGTAGAAGACATGGACAGCTATGGACCTTACCTACACCCTTCCTGCATATCCCTGGCTATTTTCCCTACTGTCTTTCCGTCTTTGTGCCCCTTTTTTCACCACTTTTCTTTCAACCCCTTTTTCTTTTCTTTTAAAGAAATGAGCATGGGGGTAAGTGGGAGTAAGCACTTTTAAGCAGAAGTAAGCAGGTTTAAACCTGTTTGCATGGGGGTAAGCAATGCCTACACAAATTAAGGAATTTAGATGCTAACTGAGTGTAAAAAACCGTAACCGGAAGTTAGCAGTGCTTATCGCCATGCAAACATGCGCAAACCCACTTACAACTGCTTTAAAGTGCCTTAATCACTATGTATCAAACGGCCCATGTTCTGCCCAGTAACAAAATAAACAACTTCTGCAAGGCTCGAACCCAGGATCCTGCATATCACAGACAAATTGGTTTACCACTTACCCATAACAGATATGCATAAATCTGATGTTTTCTGAAAGATATCATCCAGAACAGTCATGCAACAGTACAGAAAATGTATACCAACATCTAGATGTATGTGTGTGTGTTAATATATTACTATCTAAACAGATGCAACATATCTATATATGTAGATACATATATATATATACATATATATATATATATATATATATATATATATATATATATGTTTAGAAATATATACATATATGTAAATATATATGCATGCAAATGCCTACATCGACACATATATATGTCTACACCTATATGTCTACATATACACAGCAAGGTACATATATGTACGCATATATATATCTATGTAGGTATATGCAGGCATAGTTATATATATATGTAAGCAGGGATTCACTTTAGAAGCTCGAATTCCCAAAATCTCGAACTTCATATGGTCGAGTCCAAAAGATCGAGATTTGGAAACTCGAACTTCTAAAATTAAACCCAAAAAAAAAAGTCAAACATTACTTTTGCAGTGGGGCGTCACCCCCCTGCACCCCCCATGTGGGGGGCTGTGCCCCCCAAAACCCCCTACTTAAATATACCAACTCCAAGATCGCGCTACAGTGGGGAAAAGGGAAATCTCCCATATTGCGCTGTATCTTGCGCGCAAAACGGGAGATTTCCACTTCCTGTCAACACCATAAAAGATAAAAACATTACATACACACAGAGCGTACAAGAAGCCTTGCCTCTGTGTGCACGTAATGTTTTAAGGTAAGTAAAGTGTTATTTTTTAAAACTTTACATATTCGATTTACTGAAATCTCGATCATATGGTCTCAACCATATGACATTCGAGATTTCAGTAATTCGATTATGTAAAGTGCTTCCGTAAGCAGATATATATATCTATATAGGGTATATGTGGCCATACATCTGTAGATAGCAATGGTAGATTAATACAAACAAATATGTCCACATGCACTGTTAATAAGGTTGAGAGGCCCCAAATGTTATAAGTCTTGTATGAATTGGCATACCCCCCACAGCCAAACACGTCCACACTGCAATACTCTACCAAGTGTTGCAGATCCCATAACCAGGACCTGCCGTGACATAGGCACACGATGTTAACAGTACTACATCCCACCTGTATGACGTCAGGCTGGTATTGATATCATGGCATGCAGTACAGTCTGGCTCCCATAGAAAATGTAAAATGTGGAAGCTATCAAAATCCCCACGATACATATACACAGACTCACATATGCAGACACAGATATATATATATATATATATATATATATATATATATATATATATATATATATATATATAAAATCGATATATATGTAAATATAATTGATATATACATATATATATATATATATATATATATATATATATATATATATACATATGACTACACATACACACACAGAGATATGTACAATAAGATATTTATGTAGTAGGTGCACACAATATGGTACAGCCACTATGCCTACAGTTAACACCCTAACAACTGGACACTGGATGATCTACCCATACAAATACCATTCATTGCCTGCAACATATACCCACAGAGAGTTCATAGGATAAACACCACACACAGGTTTGCAGAAATGGAATACCTTTATTTGTGTACTATAACAGATTTATGTGCTATGTCATATAACTGTTCAGACACTGACATCCATATCAACAGAGTACTACAACTGTGAAATAGCTATACTAATACAGTAGTCTGGGAGGGTCCACAACTGTTGCTGTCCAGGTCAGGCCCTTCAAATCTTATAATAGTAAAGACAGACTGGGCCACAGAATACCACACAATCAACAGTAAGTGATGCAGGTGTATAGTCCAGCAGCCTCTATTTACGCTCTGTACACAATCACTAGGTGGTAAAGTCTTCGGTTGACCAAATGGGATGTAACTGTTACATAACAAAGTAAAACTGACACCATCACAGGCACACTGTAAAACAGAACAGTCTGTATGGCAGGAGGCAGTAGGCCTGCAGTAACCCACTTTATGTAAGTAATGTCAAGATAGGTGATATGTATGGTACTGTACATCCAGATACCTTAAGGCAGCTCACCCCTGATACACCCACATTTTGTAACAGCCTAGGTTATGTATGGTGCATCCACCCTAGACTCAATAATACAGAAACATATACCACTGTTACATACACTGGTCTCTGGAGTGCATATGAGCACACATGTATTGTGTAGGTGAAGCCCACATATATATGGCTCCAGCCCCACCATATGTGTTGGAGATACAACAGCAGTGGACTTCTGTTGGGAATTGGAGCATGGTATACATATATGTGCATATGTATCTCTATCTGTATATATGTAGACATATACTGCTCTGTATATGTATATATCTGGGTGTGTATATGCATATCTATGTACATATACAGACCCATCTATGTATGTCAATATGTACATGTGTAATTATCTATATAGATATCTGGATAATCAAATTTACATATATATTCACCATATGTCCTGAACATGGGGTGTAGCCCTACTTCAGCCACTATAGTCCCACCTTCGTAGTGCAAGGGGATGTCAGGCATGTATAGCAGGTATATTAGCAGACTATTGCTACTGTAATAGGGATTGTCTGCACAGGCATGGTGTGCGTGTGAGGTCACATCTGCTTTTCACATGTGCACCATTGGCTACTGATAGACATCCTAAGAACATCATAGTACAGTACCGCTGCAAGCACGTAATGCTCCTGTGGACTACAGCAGATATATTGGCCAATAGATGTGGACCTTATGACACACTTTGTACAGTCCAGAGGTATACACAGAACCCCTTAGTGCAGAACATGTGGACAAAGCCTGACAATATGGATGTTAACAGCCATGTAGATGGGTATAACATATAACGACTGGTATACAATCGCCCCCGTCGGTTATGCATTCACACACCCCTGTCTGTCCTGACACATAATAACTGCTGGTACAGAGGTGCCATGTCCACATACTACCCACTAGTTATTGACATGCATCTGTACAGCATCCCATCACTCTGTCTGACATACATGACTGTTAAGGGATGCTTGGAAGCAGTACATTTGGCAAGTATCTGGACATGACACCTCTCTGGGAAAGTACACTAAGCTGCTAGGCATGTAAGAAAGCACTGTGCAGGCTACAGGCAGACTGGCTCAACACTGGCCTACATCTCCTATGGGGGAATGCACCTGACCTGCATATATAGCAGGCTCTACAGGCATGTCGCAGCACAGGATAAGATACACCTGTGTGAAAGTGCATAACCACAACCAATGTGAACACAGCCACATATGGTAAGCTAGCATAATATTACAGTATATGGACTATCTGTTCAACATCATACTCATATGTGCCAATCACACACTAACCCTACATATACTGGGCCACTACACAGTGTGATCTGATGCCCATCTGTGGTATGGGACATGTGTGAGTATGGCCCTACAAACATGTAAGCCAATACAGTAAGATACAGTGGAGCAGCATGTAACATCAGATAGGACAGGACCTAGGACGATGACAACTACCACAGTTTGTACACAGGCTAAGGTACATATTAACAACACACACACTGTCGACAATCACCATAAGTACACAGACCTCAGTACTGTACAAACAACCACAGTATGTCCAGGTTATGTTATCAAACATAACCCCGACTGTACATAACGTGTAGCAGTCTGATATCTTACTGGCTTGTTATTAGATATGATGACACTAATTATGGTGTACAGCACATATGCACCTCTTACTGCATGACAGGGGTACTGATTTCAGTACGGGTAGCATTTTAAATTGTCACCATCAGGGCAGCCAGTCATGCAGTTCAAATGCGTTCGAGCAGGAAGGAGGATTTTGGCCTCATCCGAGCTGGAAGCGTTATGGTGGTCGGCGGGGAAGGAGCAGGATTAGGATTTTGGTCTCATCCGGTGGGAAGCGTTATGGTGGTCGGCGGGAAGGAGCCGGAGGATTAGGATTTTGGTCTCATCCGGCGGGAAGCGTTATGGTGGTCGGTCGAGCGGGAGGAGGATCCGTTATGTTGGTCTCACTTCATAAGACCCGAGGGTTGGTGAGTAATATGAAGAAAAGTGGAAAATAGTGCTAAGACCACAAAAGTGCCAACCAAACAAACACAAAAAAAAGCACTGTAGAAGCGACATCTCCTAGGAGGCTAAAAAGCCCAAAGAGTGGTGGAATCTGGAAGTGAAGTAGAGAGTGAAGGCAAGAAAGTTAGAGTACATTCAGATTAAGGCATGACAAGCAGTATTACTGGAGTGATGAGATAGTTGAGTTTGTGTAATATGTTCTTTCTGAAGGCAGCTGCACTAGGCATGAGTGAAGATATGTTCCTTGAGTTGGTTTCTGAATTTTGAGTAGGGCTTATAATCTTTCATGTGGCAATAAGGGAATTACATAGCTGTGTAGCCATATTTAAGAATGTATTGTGTGCAGTGGAGATTTTTTTTTAGAGCTTGCAGTGTTGGCTTTGTCAGGGGTTTCTGAGGTTATATGAAAGAGTTTTAGAGAAGAGTTTATATGTGAGTGAGGAAGATGTGACTATGAAAAGGGTTCTATTAAGAAGTGTGCCTAGACAGAAGTGTGTTCTCTCTTACATTGGGAGCCATCTGACTTTAGATAGTCAGACAGTGGTGTTCTTTAAGAAGTGATCTAGTGATGAGATCTAGTGAAGAAGTGACATGTTTTACTGGAGATGATTTACAAGATGGACATGTTTCTCATGCAAGCTGCAACTATTATGGGTATCCCGTATTCTAGTTGAAATAAGAGTGTATATGTATATATGTATATATATATATATATATATATATATATATATATATATATATATATATATTTATTTATATACCTACAATATACAATAGCCCTGTAGATATTCTACACATTAACCGATTAACCGATTCAGGCAAATTGTGAACTTTTAAGTAAAGATCTGCATTTTCCCTGTATGTATTTCATAGTAGTTTTATTTCTGCAACTGACTGTGTTGTTTAGTTATGTTCCATGGTAAGGTACATTTGGTTTGGGATTCTGGGGAGGGGCTGTATTTGCATTAAGGCCATGCTTCATTGAAGTAGATATTTGAATTCCTCAGCTAGCCAGGTGTTTTGTGTGAGTGAAGCAGAGCTGAAAGGAAGACATTGTTTCTCATTTGGAAGAGACCATGGGAAAGGTTAATAGCTGTTTTGCTGGGAACTTTAATGGCAAGTAGGGGGACTAATCGAAGGTGTCCAGGTGATCTTTTAGTTTTATGATTTTATTTGTGGCTTTTGATCTGATGGGAATTGGATTATGTGGATGATTAAGTTGCTAATTGTTTATTGTGAAGGTAATGAATCACTGCTTATTGATGGAGAGTGCATATGGTGAGGTTGGATATACCGGTTGGGATGCTTGTGATTACTAGGTCTAGAAATAAGTGCTTGCCAGAGTGTGGGTTTAGAAGAGCAGCCTCACTTTTAAGATGGATAAGACTTAAGTCTGCTAGGATTTCTGCCTTATCTTTGGCACTAGATCCTAAGCAATTGAAGCTGATCCTAACATGGTCAGGTTGTTGTTTTGGGGTGTTTTGGCATGTAGAAGGATGAAGCCTTTGAATATGGATAGTGGGTAGGGGGGTGAAAGGCAGATTCTAATTATAAGAAGTGTTCTTTTTTTGTGGAAATAAGAATTATCCAGTTTAGTCAAGAGTCTGAATTAGTGTTTGTTTGAAAATAATGGTGGATTATAGGTAATTTATGAAACAAGTAGTGTGCTTCACCTGTTTGTTTTGCCTGGTCCGGTATCTTGTAGTTATAGATTGGTATTGTGTGAATCTATACCTCCCAACTGTCCAGATTTTCAAAGAATGAATAGATTTTTTGCTTCTTATTTTTGGTCTGTTCCTCAATTTGTAGTTTTCTGGCAAATGATTTAGGAATTAAGTCATTAAATAATGACACACTAGTTTCAGACTTTATAACCTTCAGAAAAATGCATGCTAAAATAAGACCTGTTCTATCAACTGTCCCAGTTTATAGAAGAGCAATTTTAGTACTGTTTATATGTTCCTCAATATATTTGGCCTTGTCCAGATTTATTGAATTAACAGGTTGAGAGGTACATGCAAAGTGCTTTATAGAATTAGACATAGCCAAACCTCAACTGTCCCTGATTTTGGCTCAAACTGTTGCTCTTCCCTAATGATCCCTCCACAAAATAGCAATTTTGGAAGAAAACATAGAGGGTTTACTTTACTTTTATAAATAACTGTAATGGTCAGAGTTGTACATTACTTTTATTTCAGAAATGCATGTAGATTCTCTAATTTTGTCAGCTGCTCTAAGTTAACTGTGCTCATATTAAAATGGTGTCCCTCCTTTGACAGGTTCCCAGCTGTATTGTCTGGCAATTTTATATTTTTGCATCACATTTTTGGTCCGTTTTTCATAAAGTTGCAGTTTTCTGGCAAATTAGTGGCAAATTGTTAAAGACTGAAGTTAGAAAATAATGCAGACATTTCAGTTTCAGATTTCATACCTTTCAGAAAATTCGTACTGATGCAAGAGCTACTACTATTCTATTATCTTTCTATGTTTATAAGAGCAATATTTAAAAAAACTGTCCTTATTTTTGGGCCTTTGCCTCAGTTTTATTTATGAGTTTGTTGCTGTAAGAGGTTGAGAGGTTGTGTGTTTGTGTGTGTGGTAGGTAGCATACCTCTCAACTGTCCAAATTTTGCAGAATGTCCAGATTTTTGTTTTGTCTGTTCCTCATAAATTTTGTTATTTTCTAGAAAATCATTGAAGGCTGAAGTTGCTAAATAATGACAGACATTTGAGCTTCAGACTTCATGTCCTTTAGAAAAATTCATACTAGCACAAATCCTGTTATTCTAGCAACTTTCTAAGTTCACGAGAGCATTATTTAATATCTGTCCCTGTTTATTTTAGGCTTTGTCCATATTTCTTGCACTAAGAGGTAGGTAGGGGTGTGTCTGTGAATGAAACATCCTAGTTAGTGGTAGCAGGTGGTTAGTAATTTACTCAAGTTCAAAACCTGTACCTAAGTTACAGAAAACAAAAGCATAAAGTCTCTACCCCCAACTACCATGCTGCATTTTTCAAAGAGCTGACATTTCAGGTTAATTTTCAATTCAAGGAACCGAGTTTGAGTGAATTTATATTGTATTACTGAAGAGGCATTACAGCGAATGCCTCTTCATAATGGCCGTAGCTTGGCTGGGGAGGGGGGTAGCAGTTTGAGAGCTGTCAGTACAAATTTGAAAATCCTAGCTACACCCCTGCTGCATGACATATGTACAAAGGTTGACTGAGTTGTGGCTGGAAGCACATACACAGGGCCAATATTGACATGTTGCTGTGATAACATCCTATATTTACTGGTGTAATAGGGTTTGTTGCAACATATGTCCTATGAGGGATATGAAGTCAGTAACTGTCATGGCTTTCACCATCTACAGAATGCAATCCTCACACTACCTTCTGCAGTTCACAGATACATGTTCAGTGGGTACCATATGACAACAAAGGCACCACACACTGTCCAGTCTGCAGATGACCTTACAGATGGGGAATCCTCATAAGCATGCAACTGACATGGCAGGTATTAATACATGTAGGACAGCCATATCCGCACACACCCTGTTAAACCAACATTACCCGAATATAGTATAGCAGCATTTACAGTCTGTAGTCAGGTCAGGCACACCCCCCTCCTGTGTGTTGGCCTGTTTCCACAGTGTATCTTGTCAGAGGTAAATCCCCAATCCATCTGAGATGCTGTTTGCCAAACAACAGAACAAGTTCCTGCTCACAGTGAATTAAAAGGACCAACACAAACATGATGTTCCTAGATTTTGGAGTGTGTTTCCATGCAATTGGCTATGGGAATGTCACCAAAGCTGTTCCACATGCAATCAGCTAGGGGAGGGCTGCAATTCATGCAGAGGTCATCAGCTGATCATGAGCATTACCTAAAATACACATGCTGCTGCTAAGCAAAGCAGGTGAAGGTCTCCACATCCACCAGTGAGGGAGTAAGAGAGGCAGAGAGAGGCAAAGAAAAGTCAGGGAGAAGTGGGAGAGTGAACTCAAGCATGTTTGTGTCACACACCTACCAGCACAGGGTATCAAACCCCTGATGACTAAGTAGTGTTATCACAGTTCTATGCAGTTATTCAATGTGCCCCATAGGTTACCTGCTGGGGACCCTTCAGAACATATATGTGATGGTGAGTGGCATCTGCAACAGGGATATGGTAGCTATATGGTAGGTGAGGTACATGTGCCTGTCTGCATGAACAGGTTCCTGCGTCAACACAGCCACACTCTCACAGGGATGCACACACATTGACACACTTGGCAGGGCCAGGATTGCAACTCATCACTAGTGAGATTTGCACAACACATTACTGTGCAGGTATCACATGCACAACAAGGGCCAGACGGTGGTTATATGGGCAAAGGGCATGGGGAGGTGTCTAACATCAGCAGCATGCTTCAGTATGCCATTGGGGGTTGTAGTGAGTGTGGATGTGATCATACGCATCATACAAGACACACACGCACGAAAACACAGGGTGCCAGTACTGACATACATGGGTGCATGGCTGCATGGATGTGCAATGGTCGACTGTGCCAGACGGCTATACAAGGCTAGGTGATGGGTATTCCTTGGCATCAGACCACATGACAATGGTCTGCATTGTGGCTCAGAGCTGTAGTTTCTGCATTTGCTTACACAGGTGCGTATTGTAACCACCATCCAGTCACCTGGGGACTATTGCATGTGGCCAATGCCGTGCATCACTTGTCATGTATGTGTTTCTTAGTCCATGACATTGACGGTGTCTGGGATGTGCACACCTCCCACATGCATGCACAGTGACATGTGTAACTGTACCTGGGGTATCTGGCTCATGTTGTGTACACAGATTATCATCAGATGTGCCAGTCTTGGCCATCTGTGGTGGACACTGGTAATGGACAGCAGGTTTACCCTGCCCTACATTGATAGCATGCTAACGGCATTCCCTGGTGTCAGTGGCATCTGTCCTTACAGGACATGTTTTCAGACATTATATGTCCTTTGTGGGTCACATGTGATGACACCAAAGATGTTGCAGGTATCATAGTTTCATAGTTTCATAGTATAGTACTAGGCTATCTGCCCTGGGGCATTTGTAAGCCTAGCCATAGTGATGTGGCTTTTGCCACCCCATGAAATGGTACACAAATGTACAGAATAAGTTTAGAATACTGTGCCTCTGTCTAGTAGTGACACAATGAAGGTCATCTTATATAATAGAATTAGTTTACTGTGCCCTGTCTAGCAGTGACACAGATGTGACCCCTGGGGTAAACGTACGATCTCCCATCAACTCATCAAGATTTCTATTGAAGAGAGTCAGTGAGGGGCTCTGCCTAATACAAACTGGGATCTTGTTCCAAAGCATGGGAAGCCTCTGGGTTATGAATCTATCCCTCCAGTATGTCCTATTCATACTTGTGCCGAGGTTTATGTCTTTAGCTCTCATGGTCCTGATGGATTTGGATTTTTTGAGGTGGAGCATGTCCATCAGATCCTGATTTGACATGGCCTTGTACGTCAGGCAGAGATCACCTCTGAGCAGGCTGTATGCTACTGAATAGAGCTGAAGTTTCTTTAGTCTGGCAGAATAAGACATATGTTGGAGACCCTTGATCCTCTTGGTGAGGTACTTTTGTGGTCTCTCCAGCTGTTGCAAATGCCGGGTGAGGTACATACCAAATGGGGCATTGTACTCAATCATGGGTCTGATGAGGGAGGAATATAGGGGTACAATGACATCCTTGGATCTGGATGTGAATCCCTTCATGATGAGGTGTGCAAGGTAGAATGTTTTTCTAACCACTTTGGTAATGTGGGTGTCAAATGAGAGGTCGCTGTCGACTTGGGTCCATAGGTCTCTGATTACTTTTTCCATACTCAGTGGGTTGCTGTCTATGTGATAATTTGTGGGTACTTTGTTTTTCCCAAAGGGGATGACTATACATTTTTTGGTATTTAGTTTAAGGCTGTGACTCTGGCACCAGTTGTCCATTTCTGTGAGGCCTTTTTGTAGGATGTGTGTGTCTGCTGGTGTATCAACTATGGCGCCTAGTTTGCAGTCATCTGCAAACTTTGTCAGCCACAGCCCTCCCATGTTCGCTTTAATATCTGAGAAGTAAATGCCAAACAAGAGGGGTCCCAGGACAGATCCCTGTGGGACACCACTTGTGACTGGCTTTGAGTCTGACATTGCTCCAGCAATTTTACCCTTATGGGTTCTGTCCTTTAGCCAGTTTGCAACCCATCTAGTGACATAAGGGTTTACTTTTAAGCTGTTGAGCTTATCTATGATGCCTGAGTGGGGTATTGTGTCGAAGGCCTTAGCCAAGTCCAGGTATGCTGTATGAACTGCTTTGCCCTCATCAATGGCTCTAGTGACTGTTTCGAAAAAGTCAACCAGGTTTAAAAGGCAGGATCTGCCCTTTACAAAGCCGAACTGGGTGGGGTCAAGTGTCTGTAGGTCCTCTCTGTCTCTGTTTATGAGTTCCATAATGATTCTTTCCATAGCTTTGCAGACCAGGCTGGTTAAGCATATGGGGCGGTAGTTTCCAGGGTCTGTAGAGGCACCCCCCTTGTGGAGTGGGACCACTGTTGCTGTATGCCAGTGTTCAGGTACATATCCCGAAGTAAGGCTAAGGTTAAATAGCATTTTTATGTGTGGGTTTAGCTCCTCTTGGAGTTCATGTAACACGCAACCCGGGATACCGTCAGGTCCCATTGATGCTGTGTTTTTTGCTTTGTTTAGGGCAGTTCTCACTTGGACATCTGAGATGACAGGGAGATTACATTCAGCTGGGATAAGTATTTCTTCTTTTGGGGGTGAAGGAGGGGAAAACTTTGCACTGAACCTGTCAGCCAGAATGTTGGAAATATCTGTGGGTTCAGTGTATTTTTTGTTGTTTATAACCAACTCTGAACATATCTGAGGGTTTATGCCCAGGTTTCTAACATAGCTGAAGAAGGCTTTGTGGTTATCTTTAGTGTCCTTAGCGATTTTTCTCTCAAAGTTGGCCTTGGATGTTTTTATGAGAGAATGTAGTTTTCTGCTAATGTTGATCAGAGATGTCTTCCCTTCATGTGATTTTGCTCTGACGTGCAGTAGCTTCCTTCTTTTGTTATCCTGTGGGGAACATGGGGAGGGTGCACTGTCTGCATGTATGTGCCTATTGGACAGATGGACAGGGTGCCATGCCTTCTGTAGCCCACTGCAATCAATCCATAGTTACTATTAGTGCCTAATATGCAGTGTACTACCCACATATTGGCTGTGTGTGTGTGTGTGTGTGTGTGTGTGTGTGTGTGTGTGTGTGTGTGTGTGTGTGTGTGTGTGTGTGTATGAGACATGGATTGAGAGTGTGCTCTGGGTAATACTGGGGTTGCTAACTGTGATTGCCTGGCCTTGATGTCACATGTGTGGGTATGGATTTGCACCCCGGCCTCTCGGCAATTTCACATCTGTTATCTTTGTTCAGTGGACATTGTGATATTTACTAGGGCCACCTTATAAGAAGTTTGCAAAACTCATGCCACATTGGGCCAAGGTGTCACACACTCACACCCACCTCAACACAGAATATGACTTAGAAACACACACACACATACACCTGTCATGTCTGGGAGTAGAGCCTCTACCTAACTAGTTTATTACACTACAGCACTATGCAATTATAGTACACGCCATGGAGATTACTGGAGTACTCCTTCCCCAAAGGTGTATATCACATTGGATGACATCAGCAGGATTGCCAAAGTAGGACATTTGAATTGTAGTGAGTGTGGCTAGGCTAAAATGCATTACTCCCTACACAAAAAGTGACACACACACACAAAACATCTGCAACCGACATGTGTGGGTATAGAACCCCTAACAGTGGGTAATATCACACTACAGCATGGAGCTGTTATATCACGCACCATGGGGATTATTGGAGCATGCCTTTCCCAATGGTGTATTTCACAATGAATGACATCAGCAGGATTGCCAAAGTAGGGCATTTGCATTGTACTGAGTGTGACTAGCCTATAATGCATTGCTCCCTACACAGACATTACAGCACACACAAAACATCCAGAACTGCCATGGGTGGGAATAGAATCCTACCAGAGTTGTAAGTCACACTACAACAGTACGCAGTCATGGTGTGCGCTTTGGAAATTACTTGGCTACAACTTTCCCAGAGGTTTATTTCTAGGTAGATGACATCAACAACCTTGCCAAAGTTGAGCATTTGAATTGTAGGGAGTGTGACTACCCTAAAAAGAATTGTCTACACAGACAGAGTCAGACAAATATACACACAACTTGCCATGTCTGGGATTAGAACACCTACCTAATTACTTTATCACACTACAGCAGTACATAGCTACAGCAGGCACTAAGGAGATTACTAGGCTACAACCTTCTCAGAGGTCTCTTTCTAGGTGAATGACATCAGCAGCCTTACCAAAGTTGAGCATTTGAATTGTAGGGAGTGTGACTACCCTAAAAAGCATCGATGTCTACACAGACAGAATTAGACATACACACACACAAACTTGCTATGTCTGGGATTAGAACACCTACCTAACTACTTTATCACACTGCAGTAGTTCGCAGTTACATGGCATGCTATGGAGTGTACTGGACTACAATCTTCCCAGAGGTGTATTTCTAGGTGGATGACATCAGCAGCCTTGCCAAAGGTCAGCATATACATTTTAGGGGGTGTGACTACCCTAAAAAGCATTGCTCTCTACACGGAGAGAGACAGACAGACACACACACACTTGCTACAGCTGGGGTTAGAATTCCTACCTAACTACATTATCACACTGCAGTAGTATACAGTTACAGGATGTGCTACAGCGATTACTAGGCTACAACCTTCCCAGAGGTGTATTTCTAGGTGGATGACATCAGCAGCCTTGTCAATGGTGAGCATATAAATTGTAGGTGGTGTGACTACCCTAAAAAGCATTGCTCTCTACACAGACAGAGATGGACAGACACACACACACACACACATAGTTGCCACAGCTGGGGTTAGAACTCCTACTAAACTATTTTATCACAATACAGCTGGACACAGTTATGGGATATGCCACAGAGATTACTGTGCTAAATTTCTCCCAAAGGTGTATTTCACAGTGGATGACCTCAGCATGCTTGTCATAGTGGGGCTATGGGGAGGGCAGTGTGTGTGCATGGGCCATAACCCATTCATCTATGGACTGACCCACCACATGCGGGCACAACCTGGGTCATATTTCACAGGTATGTGTATACAGCTGCTAGATGACTACATCCTTGTACAGTCATGTTGCACAGCTGGCATGTGCACCACATACTCTGTAATGCTGACAGATACCGGTAGCTAGTATCTACAATGAGTGACATCTGACCCTCGTGTGATTGTGGCCCTTTGGCTGTGTGCTTTGTGGGACAGGCCTGGATGGCTCCTGGTCACAGTCACCCTCTTCCACACATCTATGTATGTCTTCCTTTGGCTTATTATAGTGTGTTGTACTTTCGTATATGCCTGTATTTATATCCACTGTGTGTGCAAAGCTTGAGTGGTGCACACTGAGGAGTGTCTACACTAACATCTGCGGCTGCCAGATATGTCTGGTCCACTGGTGTTTGCAGACATGGCCTTCATGTGTTTAAGTGTGTGAGCATGCCCAGTATGACCTTTCAGTATGTTGTTGACTGATATTGCCTTCAATTCACTAAGTGTGTGGGCATGCCCAGTATGCCTGTCTGTACTGAATGTGTGGATCAAGTCCAGGTAGTTTGTATTGCAGTGCTGACCTTTGTGTTGTACACCTACAGGTAGCATGCTGTCTCTGCAGGGTATCTGTCTATCATTTGGTCCTAACTGTTACTACATTTCTGCATAGGATGGGGGGGCACACCTGACTATTCCTACATTCCTACACAGGATTGGGGGGACACACCTGACTGTTACTACATTTCTACGTAGGGTGGGGGGCACACCTGACTATTTCTACATTTCTACACAGGATTGGTGGGGACACACCTGACTGTGACTACATTTCTACATAGAATGGGGGAGGCCACACATGACACTTGTACACATTTGCTAGGACTGTACTGGTATGTTGAGTACTCCATTTGATTATGTAGTCTTACCAATCATGCTGACTAGAGGCATACCAGTGTACTACAGATCATAGCTTTTAATTACCTACATATCAGTTTCTGACTTCCTACCCTTCAGAACTGACATCCCACTGCCTGACCTGCTGTAGTTTGTCTGTGTACGCCTGGGGGGTTACCCATAGGCCTCATTCAGAGGCCATAGCACAGCCTTTGTTTATGTTTGTCTACACCTGTCCTGCTGGCTGTGACTGTTGTTGCGTATGTGAACCCCCCTGACTGGCATGTGCGAGTCACTTACCTTTGTGGGTGTCCCAGTATTGAGGGTGGTGCTGCAGGGATGAATTTGTCAGATGCACATAGTACACTCCCAACACATGGTTAAGCACAGGTAGTGTAATGTTTGGCATCCATTTTACTGTATGTGAGAGTCAGAGAGAGTTGTTATTCCCTGCATCCCTCCTGTGTCAGTGTATGTGTATGCATTGCCTATTTGCCAAGGCCAAGGCATACTGGGCACCTCCTTCTGCCTACTGGGGCAGGCTGAGGTTGTTCCTCCTCTGAGTCACTCTGTGCTTGTGAAGGCATTGGCAATGGTGGGGTGCTGGGTGGCCCTGCCCCATGCTGTTCCTGCTGCAGCTGTTTCTGCAGGATCATATTGTGTAGCATGGCACATACAAGGACAATTTTGGTACATGTAGCTGGTGAGTACTGCAAGGCTCCACCGAATGTGTCCAGGCACTGGAACCATGACTTGGGCATCCCAAACACATGCTCTACTATAGTTCTGGTCTGTTCCTGTGCCTCATTATGGAGTTCTTGTACGGGTGTGTGTGCATTTCTGATGGGTGTCATCAGCCACGGCTCCAGTGTGTATCCATCATCCCCCACTAGGTGACCGTCAGGGATGTCCCCATTGGCAAATCTCTGGTACAGATGCATCAGATGCCAGATGTGGGAATCGTGATAGCTGCCAGGGCAGCCAGCACACGCATTCATTATTATGCCCTGGGCATTGCACATGACCTGGCAGTTGATGGAGGGCTAGCTCTTGCAGTTGATGTAGACCATACCCCGCTCACCAGGTGGTGCTTTGATGTGTATGTGCATGCAGTCTATAGCACCCACTACATCAGGGTATTCTGCTATTTGGTGAAACAGTTGCATATTGCTGGCCAATGCCTCACAGGTGTTGGGGAAATATACTTGCTGTAGGAGGTCCCTGTCCATTCTAAAGTGCTCCACTATCTCCAGATCATGTAGTCTCTGGTTACCCTGGGTCTGTGGGTTGGTCGACAGCATTCACATCCTCACCACCCTCAGCCTCTTCCAGAAGTTGTTGTATGATAGCTATTGCAGTCCCTATCATTTTGCTGTTGTGAGTGTTAAAAGTTCCCTGCTTGTTTACACCAGTGATGTAGAGTGTGGAAAAAAACAGAGGGGAAGGTATTTGCATAGTTTATAGTAGTGTTTTGGGCTGGGCTGGTCTGGTCCTTGTGTAATTGGCTGATTCTGATACATTTCACCTGCCAACTAAGCTAGTTCTTCTTGATTACCTTCCAACTGCTGTTTTCCCTTCCCATTGCCTTCCTGTTTAAGCCCAGGGGTGCGCAGCACAAACACAGTGCTGAAATGTGCACAGTGCTGCTATTTCCTGGTTTAACTTCTTTAGTCTTCCTGTAAAACCCAGTGTGCAGCACACACACCTGCTTAGGCTTGGTAAAGAGCGCTAAGCAGGTATTAGACACCCCCCCAGCTTAGTTGTGCTAAGCTAGGAGCAAACCCAAGCCACAGGGCTCCAATCCACTTACTGTATGCCTGACATACCCCTCCATGATATCACCTAACTCCTAAGCTTGCACTAAGCTATTCCTACTCTTACACTGTTGGGACCTGTCTCACATGCTGGGGAAAACTGTGATTCACTATCCTTCCCCTCATTTGCATAGGATTGAATGGCAATGCATAGTTACATGTCTTACACTGAGTCTACCCCCTTAGCAACCACTACTCACTGGCCAGATTGTCTTCTGCCTGCCATTGACTTGCATGGCAGCATAGTAATTTTAGTTAGACTGTTTATTTTAGGTTTATTTTATTATTTTTCCCCTGATCCAGTTTGCGCGCCGCTGCCCTACAGTTAAACAGCCGAGATTGGCTAAACAAAAATAAAAGTTGACTTTTGTATTTTTCTTTTAGTGTTTGCAATGCCAATGGCTTTATACTTGGCCATTGGCATGCTTACTACATGATATACATCCTTTATTTGAAGCTGTCACAGCTCCATTTTGGATTTTGCAGGAATGTACTCGGTTACTAGCTGAGTACATTTCTGCAGCTAGCACTAGTCCTGCGTGGACGGTTGCAAGCTTCCTGGATTGTAAAATCACCTCATTTGCATATATTTCTCCTGAAAATTGGGTGATTTGCATACAAAGCCTTCATCCATGCAGGATTAGTGCAGGAGCTCTTGTGCATGCCCCTGCAGGCTTTTCCTGGATCGCACAGCAGACATATTGCCTGCTTAAGCTCCTGCAATGATCTTGCACACCATGCAAGCTTTTGAGAATCTGGGGGCCTGTCAGTGAAGGAAACGTTTGAAAGGGCATTAGTTGTTCCTTATAATTTTGATAATGTTAAAGTTAAAGATATATTTAAGAAAAAATGGGTGATTTATTAAGGCCAATGAGGTAGCAGATGGAGTGGCAGGTAATACACCTTGCTTTGCACACAAAACAGCCCTGATATGAAAAACTTATTGGCGACAGGTGAATAGATGTGTAAGGATGGAGACATAACTAATGGAGGGATAGCAACATATGGAGTCTATAACCAATGTATTTGCATTTGCATAGGAGACACAATTTGTTTTAATGGACTGAGAGTTATAGAAATGTTGCCCAAGAAGGGTAATTGTTACAGCAATGTATTAGCATATATTGCTTTTTGTTCCATGTGCCCTGCTTTTTTATGTGGGCAAATCCAAGAGGTCTTTGAGAAGATGTATCTATAGACATGTTTGTGATAGTAAGAAGAACAATTTAAAGAGTGTATTATATAAAACACTCCAGGATATGGTCTAGGTACAAAGAGTTTAAGTTTTCCATTTTAGAGACAGTTAAATCTGATCTGGGGGAGGTGGTGGTAGAGCATGGGAAAATTGGTTGGAGTACAGGGGGCGGTACTGGCAACTGAAATGGAAATGGAATGCCACTGTTCCTCGTAAAATAAATGAAAATATATCTATGATTGCTGTTCTAGAAATGAGGACAGCTAAATCTTAAAAATAAAAAAGACAAAAATTAACAAAGAAATTTTGCATGAATGGGTGTGATTTTGCCCCATGAAAGTGAACCCTCACACTGTAATACTGATTAACTACTAAATATGAGTTCAGTGGAATGTTGCACAGAACGGTGTAGATTAGTTTTTTCATACAAACTTTAAATAAGCTTTTTAACATGTTTTCCAATTTCATTTTTTTTATTGCCAGTCATTAATTTCTATAGTGCACGGGAAAGTTCAAATGGTTAGAAAGACACTAGGGATCATTTATCATTTTTTTAAAGTTAGGCTTTTGAACATATTTTTATAATATTCAAACTTATTGTAAAGTGTTATGTATTTATTATAGGGTGTCTAAGTGATGGGGATAAATAAGATTTGATAGAATGGTTTAGTTATACAATGCAAAATAAAGAAATTGTAATATTTATTTGATTGATTTATTTATAAGCATTTCAACAGGTTTTATTTTTTTTGTTTTTATTTATGTATTTATTTATTTTTGTTTTGAATATTTTGAGATTTGCAATGGTATGCCTTTAAGGTAACCATGTTTTACTAAGGACGAATTTATACATTTAATCAGTTAGTATGCATAATCAGTTCTGAAGAAGTCCTAATTGTAATTTGGATGAAAGTGCTTAGCTCATTTAGTGATACCGGATTGTTTTTTAATAACTATAGTTGTGTACTATTTTTACACTTTTTCTGTTGGATTCTTCAAAGGAGAAAGGTAATTGGATTGTGTGGTGATACCTCCTAGTCAGTCTGCTTCACATGCTGTCAGGCTGGTTATTAATGATAAATAATCTGCACATCAAGAATTACTACATTTACATGTTTTGAATAAAAAAGCAGTAAAGAATTCTTAACCTGGAAGTCACTCATGTGACCAAATGTAAGCATATTGTTTCCATTTGCTACCATTACTGTAGAGTAATTTTGTGTGTGTGTGTGTGTGTGTGTGTGTGTGTGTGTGTGTGTATGTGTGTGTGTGTGTGTGTGTGTGTGTGTGTGTGTGTGTGTGTGTGTGTGTGTGCGTGTGTGTGTGTGTGTTTTGCTTTGTTTTGTTTTTTTTTACTATTTTAGTTGGTATATACACACACACACACACACACACACACACACAGATAGATAGATAGATAGATAGATAGATAGATAGATAGATAGATAGATAGATAGATAGATATTAACATGTTTATATAAATCAAATTTGCATTTTGATCTCTTTAAAATAAGTAAAAAAAACACAAAAAAGTGCACTTCATCATAAGGGTTTACTCCAATACCTCCTTACTTAATACAGTCCCACAACTGCCACAATAGGGCAATCACGCCAACACACAAAGCCTTTTCCTGCACAATAGCCAGACAAAACAGTAGCAAACCAAAAATGAAGTTATTTAATGTTTTAGACAGAGTAAATCAATAAAAAAGAAAGTGAGCTCTAAAGAGTATGTCAAAATGTCAGTGGTCCAACTGTGTAAAAAGTATAAATTAAAGGGAATTCCACATGCTGGCCTGACCATGAATTGGATAACAGATACCTTTTGTGATGGCGAAGTGCAGTTCAGAACAAGGACTGATAAACACAATATGTCCCCAGATTATATCATACTCTAGGGTGTGTATATTTTCCATCTGGATTACAACTCCATGTCTCCCAGATGATGTAGGGTTTATTTCAAAATCTCTAATGCTGGTGATAAAAACATTTAATCACAATGTGACAGGTAACAACAGGTTGTGGTTCCAAGTTTTTAGCACCACCATTACAGATCTGGGAGTAAAACCTGCATCATCTTAGAGATGAGGGATTGGAACTCACAGTGATGTATACTACCTCTGGAATTTTATATGTTTATTTCACCCCTGCTAACCCTTACCCTTCCCTGCCTCTGACCCCAACTTTATACCCAACCTAAGATTAACCTTTTCCGTAACATTACCAATATTCTGAATAAATATGTCCAGAGTTAGTGATAGGCCATATTTGATTTACTGTGATCAGTATTTCTGATTTGGTCTTTCCACACTTTGTTCATTTAAATGTAATGTTTATCTATGTACCACATGTATATCTATCTATCTATTTTTCTGTTTATCATTTCTCTACATATAGATAGATACAGATGTGCATATACATGCAGTTTCCATTTTTGTAGCTATCACACACACACACACACACACACACACACACACACACACACACACACACACACACACACGCACACACGCACACACACACTCAAATAGCTTGGTAAGGAACAATGCATAATAATATATAGTTACATGGAATTAATATATTGTACTGGAAAGAAACTCATAAAAACTGTGCAACAGACACTAAAATATTTGATCTTAAGTATAAGATGTCTAATGAGATAAATGAGAAACATCTGAATCAAAAAAAGAATATCACAACTGAAAGAATGCCATGTTAGACATTAGAAAAGATTATATAGTAGAAAATGAAGACAGATGAAGAAAATGAGACACGATTATCATTGGCATGCCAATCACAATATTTTTTTTCTTTTTTGTGTGTTTGAGAAACGGATTTGAAGAAGTTCACCATCATGAGGAATGATTTTCTTGGAGTTTATTTAAAACACACAGAAAACAGAAGTTCTGATTACCAACATGATCATAATTCTTCGTAGCACAAGGGGAGTTGTAGCTGGCACACTGTATTGCCAAAAAAGTTTAGATGCTTGAAGCAAGTTATAGTTTTACAAGTTACGACACAACTCACCTGACAAACATATACAGACAAAACTAAATTATACAACTAGCCAACCAACAACTTTAAAAGATTTTAGACAATTTGTTCTGCTACACTTTTGTTTCATCCTACTGTTTGCATGACAGCACATTTCAAAGCTATTTGAAGTTTTCTGATGCAGTTCTTTTGTGATTGTTATCTGTACGGAAGTGTGAGTCTTGGTAATATCAAGAGTCATGCTTAAGCACCTTGCAGTAACAATCAAGGTTTAAGGTATGAACCTAATTATAAGAAGTTTTTTTCCTCATTTTAGAATGCATTCAGCACAATCAGTCTATTACAAGGTAATCACACATAAAAAAACAAAAATAATGGGAGGATGAGAAAGTCACAACTATTTCCTAAATAGTGGAAGGATGTTGGAGCTGGCATTCAGTGCTTTAGTAATAAATAAATAAAGGCATCTTACCAGATGAATAATTGTCAAGTACATGAATAACTGAAGAACACACTCAGTGAAAGATGTAGCATTAAATGCATGCGTGCTTTGGCCAAGACATAACTTCCAACCATAAGTCTCCCTTAGCATTTTCTTATGACTCCAGAACAATGCAATGCTTTTAACGAATATGTAATGGTCCACAATGAACTATATTTAAGGTTATGCTCATGACAGTCACAATTAAGTCATAAAATGATAAAGTAGCTGGAGTTTAACAAAGGTAGAATACTGTTATTCTTATAACAGTGTGGCAGAATATATGCCAAATATAGATAGAAGGAGTCTGTAAATCACTGGCATCATGCATTGGGAACCAAAAGGAGAAAAACAAAAAAGTTGCATGATGCTGCAAAGGTCATCATGTCCCTCTGCATGACAGTCCATGGATATTCACAGTTCATTTCCCTGCCATTGTCTGTTACACAGTGTAGCCACATGAAGATTACCTCATTTTCTTTTAACATTTTTATCACAAGTTCTAAATAGAAGGACAGTGCATGTATACAAAAAGGTAGCACAGTAATTCAGCTGAAAATCTTCATCTTTGTGTGGCATATCAGTTTTACTTTCTTTCTTACATAGATGACAGAAACAATTTTTGATTGTTTAATGGCATATCCTCTGTGCTATCCAGAAAAGGCTTGGTGTTGAGAATGCAATATCTATGTGTCACTTGCCAGATGGCTATTTGAAATGACAGGATATAATTTCTTTGTGATGACTGATAGGCCTCCTTTAATAACCTTAGGCTTTGTTCAGTTTTCACAAGAAAACCAACATACTTTAATCATTTTAAAGGTCTTTAGCGCAAGCAGCTCAGGTACCACAGAACACACAAGACTTTAATTGCATTAACTTGCTTTAATATAGCATGACTGTGGCACGCTGATAAGCTTAACATTTTTTTAATAGAACAGATACACTGGACAAACACAATCTCTACTTCTTTGAGAAGATAGCATTTTACGCTGCATGAATGTATAAAGGATAACTCACAGACTGTAAGCTGGAGGATATTCTTGAGAAAAACTCTATAAAATAAATCAGATTTTTTAGCAGATACACCTCTACTACACTTTGCATTTTAATGATTTCTAGCATGGGGGTAAACCTTTAAAATGAAAATATAACTTCATCTGCTATTTTAATTATTCCTTTATAGAATAAGCTAAGAAATTATTCATAAAACTTGAAACAGAAATTAAATAATTACAAACCTTTTTCTCGATACTGTCAAATTGATTATTTATAAAGCCTACCTAAGATCATAATCTTGGTGGTAAAACCAGTATAAAAAAAAAGTGTGCTATCAAAGTAGAATATATCATGCAATAATACATACCACTTTGCAAAATCAACTATGAATGCAATGATTTGCCAGAATCATTGATGTGAAAGTACAAAACTGAAAGCATTATTGGCACCTCTATATAGCAGCCATACAAGTGCAGTGCCATACAGTATTGCAGACACAATCATATATTCAGATCATTAAAATGCAGGTGCACATGTGCATGCCCACACAAACATGCACGCGCGCACACACACACACACACACACACACACACACACACACACACACACACACACACACACACACACACACACACACACACACACACACTGACACACTTGCCATTATTATGAAAGCAATGTGAGAGCAAATTAAAATGTTCAGTGACTGCATCCACAGACACATGCACACACCATACCAGGAATATCATGACCTTCAAATTCTCAAAATTGCCCCTCCACCCACACACATACATACATATGAATGTCCAAAACATGCCTGTACCACACTTCGCAAAGCACCATTCAAACAATAATTTGTTTGTGTCTTACAGCTTTTCCCATTTAGGGGTCACCACAGCGGAACTCCGGTCCACTAATGATTGGTAGTTGAGTTTTACGTACCGAGTTACCAGCCCTGATGCACAACCTTCAACGAAGGTACACCCATTCACGCATGTATTCACGCAGAAGACACTCTTGCGGAGAATCGAACTGGACAGCATCTTACTGTGAGGTGACAATGCTACCGCAGCACCACCACTGCGGGTACTCAAAAAACATCCATATATGGACCATGCTGTCACGTACCAGCACTCATATACTTCAGTTCACAACAGTGGATTTATATTCCTTGCATTCACACTGGATTATGCTTACTTTCAGTTTAAACTAAAAGTGACTCCCCAGGTATAATAACATATTCATTCTCACGGGAGGTTCTTCATAGTAGAGGGTACTGCAAGAATTACTATATGATCACATTACTAGTCATAACAAATTTGTTATGTGCTTGAGAAACCAATCTCAAAATCACATAACAAACTGCTCTGGAATTCTGATTGGTGACTCAGTCATTCTTCTTTGTAGTATATGGAACTTCCAGGACCAGCATTTTATGTAGTTAAATACAAAGCTCAAGTCATTTCTTTTTCTCTAAACATTTTTGCTGAAATTATATACTCCATACTCCATATCAAAATCATAATGCATTTATTCTAAAAAAACACTTATAATGTTCTGCTAAATTTTGCATTATTTTGATAAAATGCACCTTCCACATATAGTATTTCTTGCCTTACACAGGGTATAACTTTTAATATCTTGACTCTTTCTCCCTGTCAATTATATTATTTCTCCCTTCATGTTATAACATTCATCCTTTCTGCTATCCCCCATACTTTCTTCTTCTTTTTACCTCCCTAGTCCATATCCCATTCTCTATCTTCTCCCTTTATCCACTTTTATGGCTTCCTGTATTTTCCACTGTCCTATTTTGCCTTCCATGACACTATTGACCCCCCAATCCCATTCTTGTGCAATTCCTTTTTTTAGCCACCATCCCCAGGGTTGCATCACCCTCTCCGCTTCACTCCTCTCCTCTTCACTGCTCCCCCTCTTCTCTTCTCTCCTCTCCTCTTTTGTCTTTTTCTCTCTTCTCTTCCTGCTCTTTATCTAGTCCAAGTAGACAAATCATCCATCCAGCTTTACATCTCTGTTCCACAGCTCTCCCCTTATTCTTCCATTGTATGCTGTTCTCTCTCTGCCTAACTCAGATTCCTACCACTAATTACTTCTTTTTTTCCCACATCTCCAGCACTCTGAACCTTCCCACTGACTCTCCTTTTCAAATGTCTTTGGGGTCCCATAACATCATTGTGGCATCCTCATATAGTTGTTTTTCACTGGCCCTGATACATTTAGACATTTCACTATAGTCAATGCGTCTAACCGCTTCTCATTACTCTCCATTACTATACTTTCCTTGATCTACTTGTCCCTACATTCACTAAAGCCTACGACTGATTGCTTGATTGAATGATTGATTGCCTTTTCTTGACTAAGGAAGAGTATTGATCTTCCTAGACCATTTTCAGCTTCAGTCCAGGGATACAAGCAGCTATAAGCACAGTCTAAGTAATAAACACAAGAAGCAGAATAGTACTACCATTGTCAGAGAGAATACATAGTTTAAATTATGAGGAAAATTAAGCAGAGTAATAATTTGTTAGCAGAGTAGTGAATGTTATATGAAGGATGATGAGTCGCATAGTACTGGAGACTGCAAGATGAGGAAAGTGAGGGACACTGGTGCTGCAAGGGGAGTAAGAAATCAGAGACAGGGAAAGGACTCTTCCTCAAATCCCAATATGTTTGCATTAGGCCTCCTTTACATGTCTCCCTAGTCACCTTGCTTCCTCTAATATTTCCTCTTTCTCTTTTCCTCTCCACATCCAAACTTCATATTACTTCTTTGAAAATTAACAGTTCTGCTGTCGGCCCCAAATCCTTTTTACCTGCATGAAGAATGCCTTTCTCTATCTCCCTTCCATCTTGCATCTGTTCTGTGCATCTCATCTTCTTTTTGTCTCAATATCTCAACACATTCCTAAATACTTCCTGCTGCCTCTCATGCAAATCATCATAGATTTTAGTCCAACTTGACCTACTCATTCTCATCTCATTTTTTATAAACTTCTTTATTTCTGCTTTGGTTGCTTTCTCAATTTCTCTGAAAATGTTCTTCCACACAATCATTATCCTTCCAAATCTTCCTCTTAGTCTCATCATTTTCCAAACCTCTCAGTCTTTGCATTGCATTCATCATCACTACACACTTCTTTAAATGTATCCCTACCATATCCCTCTCCAAAATCATAGCTAGGTCATCTGACATAAACTAAGCAGATAGCCAAACTTGTACCCCGTCAGTTCACAGTTTTGCAGTTAAAGAGATAAATAAATAAATAAATAAATAAATAAATAAATAAATAAACAAGGTCTTCTAGAATTTAACTTAAGGAAAGCTGCTTTTTAATACTGCAACAAGCAGCTTGCTACAGTTATGCCACAGTCACCTCACACACTAACACACTAAGTGCTTCAGTCATGACAGCAAATGCAGCATAAGCATACTTTTATGAAAGCCACAATATCTTTATGGCTTTCTAAATCAGTGCAGATCCTGCACTCCTGCAGACTCAGCACCTGTTGACCACGCTCCCTCAAGGTTTGTACACAGGATAGGCAACCCATTCATTCAGTTATGGCCCTGCTTCTCCCTCTTGCTACTTTCTGAGCTCTTAATTCTTTCTTTTTCTTATCGTACTTGCCTTTCCATTTTATAAATATCTGCAGCACATCTGGTGTTTTTCCCCTAGTCATGCTGCCAATCATTTAATCTGCACATGCCTCAACATGCAAATGACCAACAGTAGCATCATTGTTCTTACAATCTCTATTCTTCCATTCATTGTGTACACCCTACTACCTCATTTATTCAGCATTCTCTTTACTTTATCCTTTAACACTTCCCATTTTTTTCTCCTGATATCTCTTACATTTGGATATACATCTACTCCTAAATATTTTCCTCTTTTTTGACCACCGTAGTCCTACCAGATTTTGAACCCTTCCTCCTATGCCTATTACTAATGATTTCTTGAGACAGTCCACCAGGCCTTATTCCTTTCTAGACATTACAGAGGTTTGCAGCACCTTCACCAGCTTCCATGCAGCATCTTCCAATAATAACATGCAGTCATCTGCACGCACATTTATACTACTCCTTTGCCTCCCATGTCTCAGCTTTCCATCAGTCTGTTTATTCTCTGTGCCAATTTCTCCATTATGAGTACAAAAATTCCTGGGGAAGATACACATCCACTGCCTAAAGTTACCTTATCTGACAAACCTTATTTAAGCAATAACCTATACCTGGTGGTGGGTAATGCTGGCTTTACCCATGGTTGATATGGTTTGATCACAAGACCAACTGCTGCACATTACCCATATGCCTCCTGTGTCTTCTCCTCCTTCTCTCTTTAGGTTAAAACTTAACATTGGTAAGTCTATAATGTCTCTGTTGCATAGTTGTTCCACTTGTATTAGCTACACAGTAGCTTGCTAATCATTAGCAAGTTTTCAGCCCTCTTTTAGTTAACACTTCCTTTCTCCTATTGCCACACACCCATCACATGCACTTTTCCATGTTTCTCCTTTGGTTTCACACCTCATTACTTTGGATCTCATCTTAGGCACTCCCCACCACTCCAGCTCTCCCTACTTTCTATTACAGAGGTTCAAATGCCTACCATAATTAGAACCACTATGCCTTTATCCTGCCATATTACATCATTCTGAAACTTTTGTCCAAGTACAAGTTGAATCCCTAAATAACCATCATCCTCAGCATCTCCACAGTGCCCCCCCTCCATGTACTAGTCATTTCTACAAGTGTGCTGTACAATCCAGAATAGTGTTCCCAAAGTTCTAGTCATTTCTGCACTTGTACTGTACTATCTGAGAAAACAGGATCTTATTCTTAATTTTCCATATTACAGGATTCATTTATTTATTTTTATGTATCGCTTTTGTTTACAGGATAGTCGATTGGACATGAAAAAGATGTCCCTTTTCAGTGGATACCCAAGGAGAAAATCTTTAAAGTCATGCACTTTAGGCATTTAAGAAGAAAATTACATTAAACATTTTTTCATAGTCAAAAAAATGCAAATTTTTTATATACAGTGTACAAAGTTAAACAACTTAATCGGACAATGTAAATACAATATAATATATTGGTACATGATAATCTGCCTATATGGGATAGAAGATGGAAGCTGAGAGAAAAATAGGTATATCTGAAGAAAGAGAGAAGAAAGTTGGAGAGAGTAACGGTACTGTCGGCAGATAGATGAGAAAAGAGAAGATGAAGTTGAAGATTGTTATATAACTATGTTTGAAGGCAGGGTGGAAGGTAAAGACTGGATAATCTGGAAGTGAGAGAATGTTAGAAGGTGAAGACTAGAGAAGCTGTTAGTAAGAGAATGCCATGTAAAAGAATACAGAAATGAGTAAGCAAGTATGGAAAAGTGAGGTTAGAGATAAAGTGTGTTGCAGTCAGTAATAAGTTACAAGGGAACAATATTTTATTCTGAACGTGGGTTATAAATTAGTGGTACAACATTTGACTGCAGATCAAGAGGTCCCTAGTCAAAATCTAGGTGTTGTCTTTGGGTGGGGGGTTGGTATAATTGTTAAGATGACTACCTCACAAACACAAAATACAAGGTTTTATTCTTACCTTTGGTCACTGTATGGTTATTGGCTAGGCATGAAAAAGTCAATAGACTGATTGCCTAGTATTTACATATAAAGAGTCTGGCCACTAGCAGATTCCTTCAAGGCTTTATGTTTGGCCCTCTTCAGCATGTACCTGACCTGGATCATCTACAGAAGTTCTTCAAAAAACAATACTGGGTAAAAACAGCATGTCCTATATGGATTACCTCAAATCCTTATCTCTGTACTCTGTTACCAACAGATTGTTTAGATGCAATTTATGCCTAGCATACACAGTATCCTTGGATCCCACTCTGATGGACCTTTTGCATATCCACAAAATGAACAGCATCAGGATTACTTAATCTTGGGATTTAAACTTTGTTTGCAAAGAAAATAGGAAACTTTGCTTGCAACATAAATAGGATTGTTGGGGGGCAGGTAAATGTCATAGAGAGTTCCCCTTCTCAGAAGCAGAGGTCTTCCCTAACCCTTTTCAAGAAAAACAGGACCAGTGGTTAAGAAACTGGAAATACTCCCCTGGTCTAAGACCTATGACTCTAATGGTTAGAGGCAGTCTGTACATCTTGCCCTAGCTTACATATACCCCTTAAAATAACTTCTAAGGCACATACATTTGTGGGATACAATTGGGATGATTGGCTAGGCTTATAAAGGCCCCAGTGGTTATTAGCCTACTAGACACCTATGAACCTATGGTCCCAATGTAAGCATATTCTGTTCAGAATTAAGTTTGTTGATTTCATTTAGAGCAAGAAATTAGCTGGGGTGGAGCATGAAGATATATGGGGCGAGGTAAGCTTGACAAACGGGTTACAGTTAATTGGTAGTTCTAAAGATGATTTGATTTTTTCAGATGTAACAGAAGGACTATAATTCAGTGTTATTAACTATTATTAATGTGCAAGTTTATCTAAAAACTGCAGTTTTCTATAGCCACTCCCGTAGTGTAGGGGAATAAAGCCCAGACTATAATCCAGGTGACTTGGGTTTGATTAGGGACTCATGTGGCTGATGAAGTAGCAAGGAGGAATGGGAATGCTCATCCTGGGTGGGAGGAAACTCTTCAATTTTGCTCACTAAAGATGAAACAACAAGGATTCTATGTAGAAAAAATATTTTATTCTTAAAACAAGACTTAGCGCCTCGGCTACCACAGCCTTCAACGAGAACAAAATAATGATACAAAGCCACTCCCTTATATACCATTAAAAGTTAATTAATCAATCAATTAATCAATATAACATTTAAAGAGACTCCACTTCATAAATAAAGAATAAAAGAAACGTAATTAAACAAAAACATAAATTACAATAAATATTTCCAATTAATTTCCATATTTAAACCATTCGGTGATAATGTATTATATTTTAATATAAAAATAGATTCTTTATACAGTAACATATTTTTTTAGTAACCTATGATCACCTTTTTTAACAAAAGTCTGCTCTAAAATGGTTGCCTGTAATAAACCTGCATTACTATTATGAAATTCTAAGACATGTGATGCAACTGAATTTTCTGTTGCCCCCCTCCTAATATCACGATCATGTTCCTGCAATCTAACCCTAAATGTTCTCTTAGTTTCTCCAATGTAGAAAAGATTACATGGACATTTAAGGCAATAAATAACCCCTTCAGTGTAACAAGAAAACAATTTAATTGGTACAAATATTTTATTATAGGTTCATAGGTTTATACTAGGCTATCTGCCCTAAGGCATTTATAAGCCTGCCTAAAAGTTTGTTTTTACGCCACCCCTTATGTTAAAAAAAAAAAAAAAATATTGTTTTTTTTTGCTGTTTTGCCAGCAGTGACAGAGATGATTGATGGGTAAAATAAACCTATGATCTCCCATCCAAGATTTCTTGTTTCTCTGAGCAGAGAACAGAGCCAGCGAGGTGCTCTTTCTCACATGGACCAGGATTTTATTCCACAGTCTAGGGAGTCTCTCTATGACAAATCTATCCCCAAATGGGTCCTTTATTTATTTTATCAAATGTTAACTTTATCAAAGGGCACACAGTACAAGTATAGCAAGGTACAGTGCCAAAAGTTTTTAGTGAAAATTTCAACTTGTCAGTAGGGCATATATAATATGCTCTCACTAACATATCACCTAAACTTTGACCCCTTTTATAAGCAATTCTAGGATTAGCAGGAAGTAATTTACTCAGAACTCTATCACTTCTTAAAAATTTCCAATAATATCTCACTATGTTCCAGATCTTATTACTCAATAGATTATATGTGGTGACAAAATAAATATCATCTGTTTGTACTTTATTATATTTTTTAGGTATATTAGTCTGGCTAGTATGACCCTCTATAGTTGTAATAAACTTATTTATAGAATCTATAAGGCATTGAGTTGAATAGCCTCTGTGTAAAAAAATATCAACAAGTTTACAAATCTGTTTTACTAAATCTTGATAGTCATTACATAACCTAGACAGTCTTACAATTTCTCCATAAGGTAAGGATTCAATAGTATGAGGAGGATGACAACTAGTTCCAAACAAATATTGTTTCCCATCAATAAACTTTTGATGAACCGAAGTAAATATCGGTTCATCTACTTTCCCCACTAAAGTGATATCTAAAAAATTAACTTTTGGCCCTACTTGCAAGCCATCAAATTTAATATCACAGTTGTTATTATGAGTTCAAGTACAAAATTGGATACTAAGTCAAGACCTCCCTGGCACAAAAAAATCAAATCATCAATATATCTAAAGTATAACAACACATGATTCTGTACAAAATTATTAGTATAAATATAATCTAATTCAAATTTAGCCATAAAAATATTTGCATACATGGGGGCAAATGGCGCCCCCATGGCAGTACCCTTAATTTGATGGTAAATATTTTCATTAAAGCTAAAAAAATTATTAAACAAACAAAACTCAGTTAAATCCAAAACATAATGAGAAGCAGGGCTGTCAGCTAAAAAATAGTGCAAAGCTCGAATACCATCCCGATGATTAATATTACTATATAAACTCATCACATCTAAACAGATCCAGAACATATCTTGAGTCCAATGTACATGTGAAATTTTCTGAATAAAATCATGAGTTCTGAATATATGAATCCAATTTTTGTACATATGGCAATAAGTGTTTATGTATCATTTCTCCTGCATTTTGTAAAAAATAGTTAGTAGCCGCCACAATAGGATGACCAGGAGGACTATAAAGGCTCTTATGCAGTTTGGGAAGGCAATAAAAAGTAGCCAATGAACAGTTATCTATATTAAATTTAGTATCTAAGTCTTTCTTATCAAAATAGCCCAAACAAACACCTTTTTCAATCAAAATAGTAAATTGTGCTATTGATTTCATGTAATCTTTATGAGCACAGATTTGATATGTAGATCTATCCTTCAGATGTTTCATACACATATCATAATACTGAGTATAGTGTAACAATACAATCTTATTTCCCTTATCAGAAGGTTTAATAATCAAATCATTCCTATTCATAAGATTCTTCAATGCAAGCCATTCACACTTTGTCATATTAAAGGAACAAGAACTTTTTTCAAAACAATTTACCAAGTGTTGTAAAGAAAACTGTAACATTTCAGAAAATTGGATAATAGTATTATTTGTGTATGGAGGAATAAATTTACTCTGATACTTAATACCATCTGTATCCAAAAGAGTATAAGCATTCACTATTTGAGAATCAAACTAATCAGAAATACAAGAAAAAAAACTGTCATTGCTAACATCACTTTCCAAACTGCATTTTTCATTGTGATCATACCCACAGCCATTGTAGTGAGAAAAATAAGATTTTAAATGTAACTTCCTGATAAATCTAAATATTTCTTGTTATTGTCTTTTTTAGACCTTTTCGTTGGTTGTTTGGTATTTTGCTCACTAAAGCCCCATTACAATTTATATCAAAAAATGAATTTCATTTTGCAGAAAAACAGACAGAAGCTGCAACAGGGTATACAGTAAAGTATTTACATCGGTATGCATAAGTCTATACAGTTCTGGTATCTCTAAATTCTTGCAGGAAGTAAATAGATTTTACTATAGAAGGGAAAAGATTGTTATAAAGAAGTTTAGTGTTCTTACATTTCAGTATGGAAAGATTTGTAAGAAATTCAAGAGAGTAAGTTATAAAATTATTTAGGCGAGGAGATATTAGTATTGTATAGGACAATAGTGGTAATAACATGTGACTGAGAGAGCATGGTAGAGGATTAGTTCTATTTAGGATGCCTGTTCTAAACTGGTGTATCTGGAAGCTTTATAAATTATGTATGTAGGGAATGCATGAGATGGACGGAGCAGTGGATTGGGACAGTAAGAAAAATGGAAAGATGAGAAGTAGTGTTTAAGTGTTGAAGTACAAGAAAGATAAGAAGTAGTGTGTAGGGGGGTGAGAAGAGGTATATTCATTCAAGTGCAGGAGGGGAAAAGTTAGTAGTGTGTAAAAAGATATTTGTACTTTCACTACAGTTCTCAACCTGGTGATGAAAACACAAACTTCTTTCTTTATGTATGTATTGTGGCACTGCAGCCATTTATTATTTTAATGGCAAAATGTCCTTGCAGCAAGGTCAGTCTGAAGTAGAGAGAATCATATCATTGTTGATGTTCATCATAATGAGGAAAGCCAATGATGAGTCTGCAGTAAAGTTTAGACATGTCACAGAATTGATATCGCAGTATAAGTTCAATAAATACAAACACTTGTATACAATGCAGACACAGACACTGAGACATTAGACACAGGTTTCCTAAGTCCAGTAAACCTTGATGGGCCAGTCCCCTGTTTAGAAGAGATAAAAAAAAGATACATAAATAAAACAATATTTATGTAACAAGGAATTATATTACACAGTTAAAATCACCTTATGAGCATTCAAAAATGATAAAAAGTGGAAACATGAAAAAAGCAAGGGTTGTTGTAACAAGCACAGGTAGGAGTAAAAATAAGAGGGTAACTGGTGATAGGATCATAGGATAATAGGATCATAGGAAGTTACTAGGCTATTAGCCCTGAGGCCCTTACAAGCCTAGCCAAGAATTTAGCCCATGTTCTAAGAAGCCAGCACCTCATGCTCCTATCCAGCAGGGACATAGGTGGGATCCCAGGGGTGAATTTTCTGTTCCCCATCCAGTTATCCAGGTTGTGCTTAAAAAGGGTTAATGAAGTACTCTGCTTGCCATGGTGCAGGAGTATATTCTACAGAAGGGGGCATCTCTGGGACAGAAATCTGTCCCACCAACAAGTCCTACTGATGTCACAGACCAGGTTGAGATCACTCATGTGGGTTATTCAAGTGGAGCTTGACTTGCGGATATGCAGCAGTCCCATCAAGGCAGGGATTGAGATTGCTTTGTGTCCTAGACAAACATCACCTATGAAGAGTTTGTAGGAGACTGAGTAGAGGGACAGGGCCTTTAGCCTGTCTGTGTAGGGTAGATGTTTGAGGCCTTGGATACTCCTGATGAGGAATCTCTGTGGTCTCTCCAGCTGCTGCATGTGCTTTGTAAGGTACATGCTGAAAGGGGCATTGTACTCAATAATGGGTCTTATAAGGGAAGAATACAGCAATGTTATGACCACCTTGTTCTTGGATGTGATACCCTTCATAATGAGGTGGGCCATGTAGAAAGCTTTCTGTATAACAGAGGCAATATGGTGGTCAAAAGTCAGTTTGCTTTCAACCTGGATGTCCAAGTCCCTCAAGACTGATTGTGTGCTTAGGACCTTATTATTAATGTGATAATTTATGGGGACATCACTCTCCCCAAAGGAGATGATGATGATGATGATGATGATGATGATGATGATGCATTTTTTGGCATTCAGTTTGAGGGCAGGTTTCTGGCACCAGTCATTTGTTTGGGTGAGACCGTCTTGGAGGATGTCCACATCACTAGGGGAATTGATAACAGCACCCAGCTTGCAGTCATCTGCAAACTTGGTCAGCCATAGCCCACTGGTTTTGGCCTGCATCTCAGAAAAGTATGTCCCAAACAACAAAGGCCCCAAGACTGATCCCTGAGGTACACCATTCATTACAGGTCGACTGCATGAGGTGGCTTCCCTTATTTTGACTGGGTGGGTTCTATCAGTGAGCCAGTTTGTTACCCACCTGGTAACATATATCTGCTAGTTGAGAGAGTTATCTATTATACCCGAGTAGAGAATACTGTCAAAGGTTTTGGCCAGGTCATGGTAGGCAGTGAGCACCATCTTCCCCTCATCCATGGCTTTGGTGACTGTCTGAAAGAAGTTGACCAAATTTAACTGGAATGAGCTCCCCTTGACAAAACCAAAGTGTGCAAGATCAAGTGTTTGGAGGTTGCCAATGTCCTTGTTAATGCGTTCCATAATAATCTGATCCATGGCTAAATAGGCTGATGGGGCTATCATTTCCTAGAGCAGTGGATGCTCCTCCTTTGTGCAAAGAAATGACAATGGCTCTCCTCCACTCAGCTGGGATGAAGCTGGTACTGAGGCTTTGGTTGAATAGGGTGCCTAATAGTGTTGCAAGTTCTTGCATGAGTTCATGTAGGATGCAGCCTGGGATGTTATCAGGTCCCAAAGAGGCTGTATTTTTTGCCTTTGAGAGGTCAATGATGATTTGCTCTCTAGAGATAAGAGGAAGGGGGCAGGTGCATGTCCTGATTTACTGATAGGGGGGGCAGAGGGGTGAAATTTTCACTGAACCTGTCTGCCAGCAGGTTGTCTATATCTCTGGCGTTTGTGTATGTGGTGTCCTTGACCACAAGTTCTTAGTAGATCTGGGAATTTATCTTGAGATTGCAGACATATATAAAGAAAGCCTTGTGGTTGTCTTTAGTAGATGTGGCCAGTTTGGACGTGAAGTTTACTTTGGAGGATTTCAGTAGCGCCCCTATTTGCTTTTTCAGGCAAAGGAGAGTTTGCTTCCAATTAGGCAACTGCTCCTTCTTGGTCTTGGACAGCATTTTTTTTCCTTTTATTACAGAGTTTATTTATATCAGATGACTACCAGGCAGGTTTACTCTTCCTTGAGGAGGAGGATTTTGTCCTGTCAGGTATTCCTGATTGCATACAGCTATATAAATGATTGTATAGTACTTTGTGTAGGTTTGGACATATGCACCAGTTCCTATGGAGGGGGAAGGGGCTGTGAAGCTGTTTATACCTTCGCTCCGAAGGTTGTAGTCAGCTGTGGAGAAGTGTTTTTTGTTTAACTCTAGCTGGGGGGGGGGGGTTCAGGGGAGATGGTGACTTCAAAAGTGACTGCTTTGTGGTCAGATCTTATCAGTGAGGATGACACTGTAGGGATGCTGCAGTGGTTACTCATGTTGATTAATACCAAGTCCAAGATATTTTCACCTCTTGTGGGGATGTTGATCAGCTGGTTCAAGGCATTTGCATTGATGAAATCAAGGAATCTCTGGGCATTTGTGTTTTGGCATGAGAAGTTCTTCCATTCTATGATTGGATGGCTAAAGTCACCCAGTGTCAGGGTAAAGGGTTGAATCTTGACAGATTCGAAGAGGTCCAGATAGGTGGAGTGGGCATCTTGAGTCAAATTTGGGGGTCTGTATCTAGCGATAATTTCAATAGGGGTCCTGTCAATGGTTAACTGTGCCTGGAATGTCTCCTGTGCATCATACTGTTTGACCAACCTGTAGGTGTGTAAGTCTTTTACACATATTGCAACTCCACCTCCTTTTGCTTTGCTGCCCATGGTTTGGGGTATGAATGTATGATAGGATGAGTAACCTGGTATGGCTGGGGTACTCTCTGCAGCTCTGAACTGGGTTTCTGTGAATGCACAAATAACAACATCTTCCAGGGTTAAGAATGCTTGCAATGAGTGCAGTATCATGTTTAGACTGCTAGCATTTATCAGCAAGACCTTTAATTTGTGTTTTAATGAAATGTTCATGTTGTTAGCTTTGACCTCATGACATTACCCAAAAAAAGGCACTATGTGGGAGGCAAGAGCTTTTGCCAGGAGTCTGGAGCCCAAGGGAGACAGATGCAGGCCATCTCTGGCAATACATCGTGGTTTGTCAATCATGTCTTCCCAGGCTATCAACTACAGGATCCCCTTGGAATGACACCAGAAACTAAGCCAATTGTTAAAGTCAATCATTTTCATTTTGTGTTGAGGCATAACTCTGGGTGACAGTAGAATGCTGCTTAAGGCTAGGAACATACCTGCCTGAGACACATATTCAGCAAGCTTAATCATGTCTCTTTTCATATAGTCCAGCGAGGTATGTCTCAAGTCATTCACACCAATGTGGACTTTGACAGAGTCATAACGCTACCTGCTGTTGAGAGACTTGAGTGCATGGGTGATATGGCAGATTCTAGCACCTGATAAACAACTAACCATAACTTTCTCCTTATCCAACCTAGTGAGGGGCACATCTGTGTGTCTGACAATGGAGACTCTGATGACTAATATGTTGGGTTTATGTTTAGGCCTGAGTGGCTGTAAGATACAGGTGTGTGGACTATGTGTGGTGTGTGGTGTGGTATGGTGGGCATTGAAGTTCACGTGTTTGTGCCTTGGAGGTCTCTTTTGTTTTTGGTATGTTTTTGCTTATGAGCTCTGCATATGTGGGTGTGTGTTGTGTAGGTGTGGGTGGTGTTTGAGGTGTGGTGCTTGTGTTGACAGCCTTCTCAGTACCAGATATACTGGTTGCAAGGGATAAAGCATTGCCTCTAGATTTTTAATGTAATTGCATCTCTCACAAATTGTGTTCCTAGGTGGTAGTAGTAGAAGGTTGTCTGTGTACATGAGTTGCGACACTGTCTCAGGATGCCCATATCAACCAGACTAGCAAGAGAAAGCATAGTAAATTGTCTATCCATATTGGGAGAGAAGCCAGAGAGAGCTAAGAGGGTAAAGGGTGGAAGGTCTAAGAGTAGTACTACTAGGTGATCGCACAAGTGCTACTAAGGGAAATTTTGTAGCTGTAATACCTCACAAAGTGTTGAAACAGTGCAGCTGCAGCTCTAAATGCAGCAAACCTGTATCCAACTATGCTACTTAATTTAAGGGTTAAGAACACAGTAAAACTCACAAAAACACAGATTAATCACTTACAGACAAAAACAGAACTCACAGTATGACAAAATACAGTTAAACAGTATTGCAATGCAGTAAAATGCAATTAAACAGCAATGATTTGCAGTAAATAGCAATGAAATACAGTTAAACTGTAATGAAGTGCAGTTAATCAGTAAATTGCTTTAAAAAAGTACAAATGTGGTAAATTAGCTCACAATCACAACAGTAAAAACAGCTCAAATAAAGTATAAGGCTACTGACAAGCAGTAACAAATGCGACAAATTAAATACAGTTGAACACCTAAAGCACAAGCAAAATAATGTAGAAAGAGGCACAATTTTTTTTCTATTACAGACAGCTGTCTGATCAGCTGGCAATAACATGGACAAAGATACATTTTTGTGGAATGTGGAAAAACCTTGAGGGGTTATTTCCCTTTCCTGTAAAGCAGAGCAACTCCACAAAGGGGGAGCCACCACTGATCCTGGGAACTGTCGACCTCTTAGCCTGACGAGCCTGGTCTGCAAGGCCATGGAATGTATCATCATGGAACTCATAAACAAAGACATTGGTAACCTCCAAACTCTGGATCCCACCCAGTTTGGTTTTATGAAAGGCAGATCATGCCTCCTGAATCTGATTGACTTCTTTGAGGCAGTCAAGAATGCTGTGGATGAGGGTAAGGTGGTTCACACAGCCTATCTTGACCTCAACAAGGCTTTCGACACCATACCTCATTCTGGAATTATAGCTAAACTCACTAAACTAGGTATAAATCCCTATGTCACAAGATGGGTTGCCAACTGGCTCACTGACAGAACCCACACTGTAAAAGTTGCAGACACCAAATCTGACCTCAAAGCAGTGACAAGTGGAGTACTGCAGGGTTCCATCCTGGGACCTCTCCTTTTTGGTATCTACTTCTCTGAAGTACAGGCTAACATAGAAGGCCTCTGGCTAGCAAAGTTCGCAGATGACTGCAGACTAGGAGCCATAGTCAAGTCCCCAAATGATGTGGACATCCTACAGAAGGGCTTCACTGAGACAGATGCCTGGTGTTAGAGCCATGGCCTCAAGCTCAATGCCAAAAAGTGCAGTGTCATCCCCTTTGGTAAAAACTCTGCATCCATGAACTACCACATAGGCAGCAATCTACTTAACAACAAATGCGTGACAAGAGACCTTGGGACTCAGGTGGACAGTTGTCTCTCCTTTGATAGTCACATCGCCACAGTAGTCAGGAAGTCCTTCTATGTGGCACACCTCATCATAAAAGGGTTCTCATCCAGGAAAAAAGAGGTCATTGTTCCCCTCTACTCATTACTCATTAGACCCATTATGGAGTACAACGCCCCTTTTGGAATGTACCTCACAAGACATCTACAGCAGCTGAAAAGGCCACAGAAGTACCTCACAAAGAGGATTACTGGCCTCAAACAAATGCCCTAGACTGACCGCCTCAAAAAACTCCAGCTTTACTCCGTAGCATATCTCCTACTCTGAGGTGATCTCTGCCTAACATATAAAGCTATGTCAAACCCAGAGCTGTTGGCCATGCTACACTTAAAGAAATCCCAATCCCTCTGAGCTACATGCCCTAGGGACCTAAACCTTGTCAGCTCAATAAACAGGAAATGCTGGAGGGATAGATTCCTGTCCCAGAGACTTCCTATACTCTGGAACAAGCTACCCATCTATGTCAAGCAAAGTTCCTCATTAGCACTCTTCAAGAAAAATCTTGATGAGTGAATGGGAAATAGGAAATACACCCCAGGGATCACTTCTGTGTCTCTGCTGGACAGTGGCACAGGAAAATAACTTTCTTGGGTGGTGTAAGCTATGGAACCTAGCCTAGTACCTACCTATGAACCTATGAACCTATAAACTTTATAATTCATTACATTAAATAAAGATATCCAGGAAGCACAGTTACTTTCCTGATCACATTTGCATAAGATTTAAACTGTCCTAATAACCTGAGAATAGTTTGCAACAAAATAAGCCAAATACAAGTTAAATGAAGGTAGAAACAAAGTGGCCCAAAAATATATTCCTTTTTAGGTTACAACAAATGTCTCCTAAGATTGGTGTATGGTTAATGTTTATCTACAAGTTAGCACTATTAAACTATAAGCACTACTTACTCTTATACTCTCTACGATTACCCTGTCCTCTATTGGTCCATCTTAAATTCAGTTTCCCTGTTACTCTAGCAGGTCCAAAGGTCAGTCAATGGTTTCCTCTCCAGTCCAGCTGGTGAATCTGGGAATTTTTAGGCAATGTTACAACTGTCTCATGTACACGGACAACCCTCTCCTCCTCCAAACAGGTTCAAATATATGTGAGAGATGCAACTATTTAGCATAACTCGAGACTGATCTCTCTCATCTCAAAACTGGTGTAACCAGTCAGGAGGAGAAGGTAACCTCACACAACACAATTCCAGTATCACATAGTCCCACCACATCAGCGAACCAAACACATAAATACAGAAAAACATACTTGGAGGCTCTAAATAAAAATCTACCTAAGCAACAGAGACCTCCAAAGCAGACATCCAAGCAAACGCTACCTCAAAACAAAACACACACAATACATAACCCACAAAGTCAGTGTGCCAAGCAGCCACAGCCCTTAAGGCTGAATAACACACCTGATATTCTTTTTATAGCTGACTCTGTTGTCAGACACACTGACGTCCCGCTCACCAGGCTGAATAAAGAGAAGGTCATGGTGAACTGCCTGTTGGGTGCTAGGATCCGACACATAACGCAAGCACTCAGGTCACTCCAAAGCAAATACAAATATGACTCAGTCATTGTACATGCTGGTGTGAATGACCTGAGATGTACCTCCCTGGACTAAATGAAAGAGACATAGAGGAGCTCTCTGATCATGTAGCCCAGGCTGGTATGACCCTGACCTTGAGCAGCATCTTACCCTCACCTAGAATGATGCCACAGTACAAAGACAAAATGATCGATGTTAACAATTGGCTAAAATTTTGGTGTCATTCAAAGGGGATCCCAGTGTCTGTCAGCCTGGGATGACACGCTCAACAAGCTACGTTGCTTTGCTAGGGATGGCTTGCACCTGTCACCACTGGGCTTTCGGATATTGGCAAAGGTTCTTGCCACCCCCATAGTGCCCTTTTTAGGCAAGGCTCAAAAGTCAAACCCACCCCCATAGACAGCACAAGGAACAATAAACTAAGGGTAATGCTGCTAAACGCCAGAAGTCTTAACCTCAAGATGCACGCACTCAAAGCTCTCCTCAGTATGGAGAACATCGATATCTCTGCAGTGACAAAAATCTGGTTCAAGGCTCCAGAGAGCACCCCAGCACTACCAGGCTATACCTCGTATCATGCTTTTCAGCCCCAAAACCTGGACCGAACCACAAAAGGAGGGGGAGTTTCCATATTTATCAAGGATATCCACAACTCCAGGTTAGTGGCATTGCACGAAGTATCAGAGACCATCCATGTGCAACTAACAGTGGGCAAGACTACTTTTCAGTTTATAGCATCCTACAGACCACCCTCTCAAAGTCAGAAATCCCATTCGGACCTTCCGGAAAATATTGGAGAACAAGAAGATCTCTCAGAACACCATTATATTGGGCGACTTCAACTACCCAAACATTGACTGGGAGCACTACTCAAGCCCCAGCCCCTTAGCCCAAAGATTCCTGGAAATTATAAACTCAAATGCTATGGAACAACTAGTCACCACTCCCACAAGAGGGGACAACATACTAGACCTGATCATTACCAACATGGGGACTCTATGCTCCACACCATAAGTATATCCCTCATTGGTAAGATCATAACATAAATTAATTTCACTGGATATCCACATCCCGACCCCAACCCCAGCCCAGAAAACCACAGTGAAAAACTTCTCAAAAGCGAACTTCTCACTTCTCAACACTGAACTGGAATCCTTCAAGGCCCCAGGGCCAGTGGAAACTACAGCCCAAACTGCAGAATCCTATATAAATGCATTCTACGGACATCTCCAGGAATGCATGGATCATGCTATCCCAAACAAAACCAAGACCCAATCATCCAAAGGCAGGCGTCCAGTCTGGTGGACCCCTGCCATAAATAAACTGTACAGCAGAAGGAGGAAGCTACTACATGATAGAGCAAAATCCCTAATAGGGAAGGCATCTTTGATCAGTACTAGCAAAAAATTACGATCCTTCATAAAATCATCCAAGGCCAGCTTTGAGAGAAAAACTGCACAGGACACCAAAGACAATCATAAGACTTTTTTCAGTTATGTTAGAAACCTGGGATGCAACTCCTAGACTTGTTCTGAGTTGATTCTAAATGACAAAAAATACACTGAACCCACAGACATCGCCAATATCCTGGCAGACAGGTTCAGTGCAAACTTCTCCACCCCCCCCCCAAAACAGCAAATATCTATCCCGGCAGAGGGCTGCCTCCCAAACATCTCAGATGTTCAGGTGAAGGCTGCCCTCTCCAAAGCAAAATACACTGCTTCCATGGGACCAGATGGTGTCCCAGGTTGCATCCTACATGAACTACAAGAGGAACTAATCCCTCAAATAAAACAGCTATACAATCTCAGCCTCACTACAGGATATGTGCTCACAGAATGGCGTACAGCAACAGTGGTCCCACTCCACAAAGGTGGAGCCTCTACGGACCCTGGAAACTATCGCCCCATAAGCCTGACTAGCTTAGTCTGCAAGGCTATGGAGAGGATCATCATGGAGCTTATAAACAAAGACATTGGGGACCTACAGACACTAGATCCCACCCAGTTCGGCTTTGTCAAGGGCAGATCCTGCCTTTTGAACCTGGTTGACTTCTTTGAAACAGTCACCAAAGCCATAGATGAAGGGAAGGTAGTCCACACAGCCTATCTGGACCTTGTAAAGGCATTTGACACAATACCCTACTCAGGCATCATAGATAAGCTATCCAGCTTAAATATAAACCCCTATGTCACAAGATGGGTCGCAAACTGGCTCAAAGACAGAACCCAAAGAGTGAGAGTTGCTGGAGCCATGTCAGATTTGATACCGGTCACAAGTGGCGTCCCACAGGGTTCTGTCCTGGGACCACTCTTGTTCGGTATATACTTTTCTGAGGTACAGGCAAACGTGGGAGGACTATGGCTCACCAAGTTTGCAGATGACTGCAAACTGGGCGCCATAATCAACTCTCCAGCTGACACAAACATCCTTCAAAAAGGTCTCACAGAGACAGATAACTGGTGCCAGTCCCATGGTTTAAAGCTAAATGCCAAAAAATGTATAGTCATACCCTTTGGCAAAAACAATGTGCCCACAAATTACCACATAGGCGGAAACCCATTAAGTACAGAGAAAGTTATTAGGGACCTGGGGACCCAAGTTGATAGCAATCTCTCCTTTGAAAACCACATTGCCAAAGTGATTAGAAAGACCTTCCACATAGCCCACCTCATCATGAAGGGTTTCACAGCTAGATCAAGAGAGGTAATCGCGCCCCTTTATTCATCCCTCATCAGGCCCATCATAGAATACAATGGCCCTTTTGGGATGTACCTTACCCGACACCTACAGCAATTAGAAAGACCCCAAAAGTATCTCACCAGGAGGATCAAGGGTCTCAAACAGATGCCATACGCTGCTCAGTTAAAAAAAACTCCAGCTCTACTCAGTTGCATACCGCCTACTTCGAGGCGATCTATGCCTGACATACAAAGCTTTGTCAAATCCAGAATTAATGGACATGCTCCACCTCAGTAAATCTAAATCCCTTAGAGCCACACACTCGAGGGACTTGAACCTCAGCACAGAAATAAATAGAACTTGCTGGAGGGACAGGTTCATAACCCAGAGGCTCCCTTTGCTCTGGAACAGAATTCCAGTTCATGTGAGGCACAGCACCTCACTGAATCTCTTCAAGAAGAATCTCGATAAGTGGATGGGGGATTGTAGGTTTGTCCCAGGGATTACTCCCGTGTCACTATTAGACAGAGGCACAGTAAACTAAACCTTAAAAAGGGCACAGTATACTCAAATCAAGGGGTGGTGTAAGCCATACAGAATCGGGCTAGGCTTATAATTGCCCCAGAGCAGATAGCCTAGTATGAACCTATGAACCTATGACCCTATCTGATTAAGATGAAGAGCTACATGCCCTCCAAAACATAGGCCTGATATCCGCAAGATAGTTTGTAATACCTCATTCATAAGTTTTATTAGATCCATATGACCTACTGTAGTTTTTGGCACTCACAACTTATGAAAATGAAATACCTAAAACACAGTACAACAAGCTGTTTTCCGAAAGCAAACCTATTACCTTGAAATGTGGACTATAAGAATGAATAATTAAAAATATTGGTATACGAAATAAAACTTCTGTCTGAACTATATTCACTTAACTGTATTGCGATGTAAGTCTAGGGAATACTTTTATAAAAAAAGAAAGCCCATTTACTTATTCTTAGCACAGCAGGGACTTTATAATAGAAAGCATACAGATAGAAAAGACTGATCTAAAGAATTCCTTTGCAAACAGTGAATAACATCAGTTAATTAGTTGGAGGATCTGAGAAACAGCATTGCTCTTTTAGTTAGAAATATCCTTATTTAGCTGAAGTGCTTGGCCTGCTTGCTGCACTCTGCCTGAATATTGCTGATCTCTGGCTGCATTTTATTTTGAATTGGAGCTTCTCATTTAAGGTTTGGTCATTTCTATTTTGTATCTTATTCTTGTATTACATTTGTTTGGTTTTAAATGTTCTGTTCTGTTGAAGTTTTAAAAGGCCTTTGCTAGGATCAGTTAAAAAAGTTGGCAAAGAATTCCTTTGCAAACAGTGAATAACATCAGTTAATTAATGGGAGGAACTGAGAAGCAGCACTGCTCTTTGAGTTAGAAATAAATCTATTTAGCTGAAGTGTTTGTTTGGTCTGATTGCTGTACTCTGCCTGAATATTGCTGATCTCTGCCTGCATTTTATTTTTCCCTGCCACCCACCTAATTGTTGTTGTGTTCTTAAACTTGGTGGCCTTTGAGTTGCCCGCCCCTACTATAAATCTTACTTTGGACACTCTTCTCTGTCTTATCTCATCAGCTCACTCTACTGAGTAGAGAAAGATCATTTAGGAAGGCCCATCCCCTTAGTTTCTCAACCTTGAATTATTTTCTGTTTCCTCCCTTCCCATTTAATCTAAAAAAATTACACATTTTTTTAACTGCTTTTACTGTGTTTGTGTTTCTTCCTACTTTATTACTTTATTTTTTTTTTGTTGTTGTCGCTTGTTCTTAAAAGTGTTCAAGTTGCATTTATTCTACTGCATTTATTACTGCTTGCTAGCAGTCAGATTAAATTGTAACTGTTATTCTAAGCCTTTTGGTTTAAGCACTTGGGCTTCAGGCCAGTTATTTAACATTAAAAAGGGTTGTAGTCTACATTCTTGTGGCAGGAGAGATAGCTTACATCCTTCTAAGTTGGGAATTGCTGGTTGAAGTCTTAGTGTGTCGGTTATTCTAAAAATGTCTTAGTTCTGGTTTAAGTACTTGGACTTCAGGCCAGTTATTTTACATTAAGAAAGCTTTTGGTCTATACTCATGGGAGGAGATGGTAGACTGCCCTTCTGATCTTGGAATTGCTGGTTGAAGGCTTATTATGCCTTCTTATTTGAACTGTTTTTTTTTTTTTCTAAAATTGGTGCACTTTGTTTGTTGTAGCATAGACTAGATTCAGACCTGCAGAATCTAGCTTTGCTTACATAACTTGAACAGGCCTTTTTTTGTTGGAAAGTGTTCCACTGCATCCTAGTAGCAGGAGTGTGCAGTTAGAACTCATCTGATTTAAGGTTGCTGGAACAGGGCTCAGATTTGATATATATTTATTTGTTACTTGGTTAATTTGTTTAAATCAGTTTGTTCTTGTTTGCTACATAAGCAAATCCAAGCCATCTGCTGATCTCTGCAAAACGTAGAATTTTTCACTGTATACTGCACTTTTGAACTGCATTTTTACCATATTATTGCTTATTTGAACTGATTTTTTTGTTCTGAAATTGTTGCACTTTATTGTAGCATAGACCAGATTCAGACCTGATTAATCTAGTTCTGGTTGTATAACTTGAACACTAAACCAGGCCATCTTATGTTGGAGAGGATCCCCCTGCATCCTAGTGGCAGGAATGTACAGTTAGAACTCATCTGTTTGAAGGTTGCAGTTTTGAGCTTTTTTATTGGTTAATTTGTTTAGATCAGTTTGTGCTCATTTACTGCTTAGCATGGCATTTGTGCATCATGCACTGCTGCACAACAGTGGGGATCATTGTTGGTTATAGATGCATACACGTTTGCCTGCAAATTTTCCTTTAGTACTCTGCTGGTGCTCCCTCAGTGAGTTCTAGTGATTGTCCCTCACAGACAGATGATACATTCAATGCAGCTCGTGAGGTACTAACACAGATCCTACCCACTAACCCCTTGTATTTTTTGCCCACTTCTCCTGTCCTCTACTTTACCTGTTCCTTCCTGTCCCCTCCCTGTCTGCTGACCACATTAACTTACCTAGCATTATGGGTGGACAATTTTCCACAGTTTCTCCAGCCAGACTGGTTGACACGAGCATCTTGTGACAATGTAGGAATTGCTTCACATACACTGACAACCCTCTTTTTCTAGTCTACACAAATTCATTATTTGAGAGATGCATCTATATCAAGAGCCTAAAATCCAGGCTCTCTCATTCACCTGTCAGTCCATCTGATACTAAGCAGGTTGTTAGCATACGCAAATCACCTCCAGCACCTAACAAACTAACAGCACATAAACCTACATATGCAGAGGCCCTTATGAGAATGTTGCCTAAACATCAGAGACCTCGCAAACACAAACACACTTCACATAATACATCCTCTGCAAAACATAGTACACATAATGCATCACACAGCAGTGTCTCACTAGTCAAGACCCTAATGCATAACACAAAAACAAACATTCTAATCATAGGTGACTCAATTGTGAGACACACAGATGTCCCTCTCACCAGGCTGAATAAGGAACAATTCATGGTCAGCTGTCTGTCAGGTACTTAAACACCCGCAAACTCCACTCGTCAACTTGTGAAACCAAGAATAATTAACCATGGAGCGGTTGAGGGAAGTGACACATTTATTACATTTCCATCAAATAAAATCAATAACGTTCAATGAAAAGACTGTCAGGTGCAAAGATCAGCCACATCACACATGCACTCAAGTCTCTCGACAACAGGCACTGTTATGACTCCATCATAGTCCATGTTGGTATGAATGACTTGAGATGTACCTCCCTGGATTATGTGAAGAAAGACATGACTGAGCTCTCAGATTATGTGTCTCAGGCAGGTATGTCTCTAGCCTTAAGCAGCATTTTACTTTCACCTAGGATGATACCTCAATACAAACAAAAATTATTGTCTTCAACAATTGGCTTAGGTTCTGGTGTCATTCAAAGGGGATCCAGTATCTGTCAGCCTGGGATGACATGGTCGACAAACCTCAATGCTTTCATCTGTGGTCTTCATCTGTCACCCCTGGGATTTCAGTTACTGGCTAAGGGTTTTGCCATCCTCATAGTGCCTTTTTTAGGCAATGTCACAAGAACACAATTCCGAGCATAAAAATACCCTCTAAAAAGAACCTCGTGGTTGTGCTGCTAGGAGTATAAACCTGAAACTGCACTCACTGGAAGCAGCCCTAACCCTGGAAGGTGCAGACATTTGTGCAGTTACTAATACCTGGTTTAAGGCTGTGGAGAGCACCTCAGCTATGCCAGGTTGCATTTCCTTCCACATGTTCAGACCTCAAACTGAAGGCAGGAGAACTAAAGGAGTTGGTGTATCACTATTCATTAAAGAAAAAATACACCTCTAGACTGGTTAAACAGTATGATTCCCTTGAATTACTTCAGGTGCAATTGACTGTAGGTAAGACTCATCTTCGGGTCATTGCTAGCTATGGGATCCCCTCCATAAATCAGGACATCCACTCAGCCTACTTGGAGCTACTTGAGTCAATCAAGATACAACCAAACACCCAAGTTTTGGGTTACTAATTACTCACCTATAGACTGGGTAAATTATACGTGTTCTAACTCACTTGCCCAAAGTTCCTGGACTTCATTATCTCTAATGCCCTGGACCAGCTGGTTGACACACCTACAATGGGCTCAAACATCCTGGACCTAGTGCTCAACAGCATGGGGTCTGCTGTACCACCCCCAGTGTGTGGCCATCCCTGGTGAGATCTGACCACAAATTAGTCTTGCTAGAAGTAGCTGTAATACAAGAACCCCCCCCCCCCTTAGCAACAACTAAACTAAAAAACGTGTCCAAGGTCAATTACAACCTCTTATGTGATGGCATAAATAGGTTCATAGTCCCACCCCCAAGTAATGGAACAGACACCTATGCTGAGTTATAAAGCACTGCTTTATGCAAGCACCTGTAAAATTCTATTGACTCTGCCATACCTGTTAGAACCAAAGTGAGATCTTCAAGGAAAAACATCTGCCTGGTGGACAACTACCATTAATAGGCTATACAATAGGAGGAAATAAATTGCTGTCTAGGAGTATAAAGGAATGGTCTCAAAACTGGCAACACTCCCTCCTCAACTTAAACAAGCAAATAAGACTCTTAGTGAAGTCCTCCAAAGCTAACTATGAATCCAAGTTAGCTTCCCTAACTAAGAACAACCACATGGCATTATTTAGTTGCATCTGTTACCTGAAAGGTAAGGCCCAGATTTGCACTGAACTCATAGTTAATGGTAGTACATAGATTGAACCTGTGACTATAGCAAACCTGCTGGCTGACAGGTTCAGTGAAAACTTCACTCCCCTGTCCCTGCCACATATACCCCAAAGCATCCCTAACACCTATCCCCCCACCTAGTATCTCCAAGGAGCAGGTCATAAATGCCCTCTCCAAGGCCAAAAACATAGCCTCTGTGGGACCCGACAACATCCTGGACTGTGTTCTACATGGGTTAAAACAGGAATTAGCATCACCATTGAGCACACTTTTCAATCACAGCCTAAGCACTGGCTTCATCCAAGTGGAATGGAAAATAGCTACTGTCATCCCTTTGCACAAAGGGAGTGCACCCTGGACTCTGCGAACTATAGACCCATTAGCCTGATGAGCCTTATCTGCAAGGCAGTGGAACAAATTATCATGGACCTTATTAGCAAAGGTATAGGATATCGCTGAATGCTCAAATCCACCCAGTTTGGCTTTATCAAGGGGAGATCATGCCTGTTAAACTTGGTGGACTTCTTCGAGACAGTCACCAAAGCCCTAGATGTAGGAAAATCTATGCATACGGCCTACATCAACTAAGCCAAGGCCTTTGAGACAACTGCCACTCAGGCATCATTGATAAACTCACTCAGCTGTGGTCCAAATGGAGAGATGATAAGTCAGCAAGCAAAGGAGAGTAGTATTGCTGAAAGTGAATTTGTCTTCAAATCTTGGTGAGTACCTTCATGAAATGGACCCTGCTTTTCACAAAATCTCACCAAGACAACACTGATACATAGACTGTATTTTATATAGCATATATCACTGACAAAAGTAGGTAAAAAATTGAAAAATATAGCTGGGTACATAAGACCCAGGGTAAAAAAAGTGCCCAGTGCTGGTAGGTGCGCTGCTGCTAGGACTAGACAAAATTACAGTATAGAATCCTCAAAATATGGAAACATTCCTACAATGGGACCAGGCCAGGCCCTAGGGAGGATGGCTCTCCTGTTGCAGAGGGAAGTAGCAGTCCACAAAAATCACATAAACTGATAGGCCAAGGAAGAGCCATAAAGACGATAGACTGGACTATTGAGGATAAGAAATAAATTATGCATTGTTGCTATAACGCAAAAAGCCCAGAAATTCCAGACGCAAGATATACAAAAAGATTAAGAAAGAAATTAGAGGAAAGAAAAATACTTCCACAAGAAAAACTGTCAGAAGCCTCAAATAAAAATTTGTGTTCATTAATACAACATATCTATGAAAAACATTAGATAGACCAAGAAACTTTGAACTCTTTGGAAAAAGAAGCATCTGAGGAAGTGCAAAAATATAAATAACAAAACCTAGAGATTTTTGAAAAGTATAAAAAAGAAATATGGACACAGAAGGAAAGACAGATTTGATATGGTGCAATATTTATGCAATGTTTAAAGCCAAATTGATCAATACAAAAAAGGCAGCCCTGAAGATATTTGAAGATAAATACATGCAAAAGCAGCCAGATATGGAAAATTTCACAAGTAGAAGTTAATAAAATAGAAGCTGAAGTTAAGAAATGCCTGCGAAGTGAAGGATGTGGTGTAGAAGGTCTAACACAGGTTACATCACATCATGATGGAATGTGTCCCCAGAGAAAGGAGAAACAGGAAGATCAGGAGACATCTGAAGAAGAAATATGGACATGGGAAAGAAAAAGAGATTATATATGGTGTAATATTTATGCAAAGGATAAAGCAAAACTAATCAATACAAAAGATTAACACCAAAGTTATTTGAAGATAAATACAGGCAAACGAACCTGGACATGGAAAACTTTACAATACAAAAAATAAGATAAAGAGAAAAAATATCAAAAAAGATCAGTAATAGAGAAGTAAAGAAATAGAAACTGAGGTTATGGAGTACATGTGAAGTGAAGGATGCAGTGTAGAAAATCTAATTCTGAAAGTACCACAACAGGATAGAGCAATGGACATCCAAATTAAGTTGAAACCAGGGGAACAGGAAGCAACTTGTCAGCTTCATATGAAGATATTTTGAAGCCTTCTGCAGGAAACCAGTATAAATGTTCACTTGAAGCTGGATAGCAAGGGAAGGAACAGGAAACGGTGGCAACACTGACAAATTCAATGTTGAGGAGTGATAGGCCAGTGAGTTCCCATATGACAGACTAATGGATGACACCGGATGAAATTGAAGAGAATGTGCCACAGGGAGATGCTATAGAACTTTTTATAGAATGCCTGCAGAAAATGGAGAAGAAAAAAGTTTAGAAGAAAATGAGCTAAGAGAAGAGTTGCTTGATTTAATAGAGAAAGATAGACATATTAAGATCAATGAAAGAAATAGACTGCAGAAGGTTAATAAAACCCAAAAAGTTAGAAGTTTGATAAAAGAATTGAATACAGTAATTAGGACTGTCCATAGAGATCCATGTGATATAACAGAAATAAACAGGATATATTACTGTGCTGCTAAATTAATAACAGATACAATTTTACCACAAGAACACAGAGTAGTAAGGGAAAGGAAGGGGATAAATCGAGTACCATCATGGAAGTCTCAAACAGAGAAAACTAGAAAGCAATTAAGGCAAAAAGTGTCACTGTTAGAGGAGTATAGAAGAGGGAATAGATCAACAAAAATACTCAGAAAGATAGACGTGATAAAAGCAATGTGCAATATTATAAAGGATCAGGATCTATCATGCACTTTCCTAAATAATAAACTAAAAATATCAGTACAGGCAGAAAAACATAGAAGATACACAGATAAGAGGAAAGTACAAAATAAGCAATTTATTGATGACCCAAATGGTACAGCGGTAGCATTGTTGTCTCACAGCAGGAGGTTCTCCTGTTCGATTCTCGGCTGGAGTGTCTTCTGTGTGGAGTCTGCATGTCCTCCCCGCAGTCGAGTGGCCTCCGAAAGACATGTGTGAATGGGCATGCCTTCACTGAAGGTTGGGTGTTGGGCTGGCAAGTTGACACCATAAAAATCTACTGCCAATCATTAGTGGACCAGAGTTCCGCTGTGGCGATCCCCTAACCGGGAAAAGCCAAAAAGACAAACAACATTGATGACCCAAAAAAGTTTTATAGAGATTTTGGAAACAAGGTAAAAGGAACTGAAAGACCACCAAAAAAGAAGAAATAGATACATTTTGAAGAAATAAGATTCTGTGGAACATAACAAAGATGTTAAATGGATAGAAGAAGTAAAAGAAAGAATAAGAAGCTCAAAGGTACAGGATATGAAATGGGATGAAGCAACAGTCAGAGAGATTGAAACAAAGCTAAGAAAAGCCTTTGATTGAAAAAACCCCAGGCCCAGATGCAGTACCTAACTTCTGGTTAAAAGTATTAACATCTTTGCTTGAAGATTTAGCCAAGAGTAAGAACTATTTATATGTGCACCCCGAAAAGACACCAACCTTGCTAACAACAGGCAAAACAGTGCTCCTACTTAAGAGTGAACCTGCAAGATACCCTAAAATTATAGACCAATAACTTGCCTTACGATGAAGTATAAACTATGGAATTGATGCCAACAGTGTTTATAGTCATTTAGAAGAAAACTTAATTATGGCAATAAAAGAAAGTCATATGGAACAAAAGATCATTTGTTGTTAAATAAAGTCTTAGTGGAGCACTGTAAAAAGGGGAAGAATCTAAGTATGGCATGGATTGACTACAAAAAAGCATTTGACAGTATCCCATATTCATGGATAAAAGAGTGCTTAAAAATGATTAAGATACACCCTACACTGATAAACTACATCACAGTGACCATGACACAGTGGCAAACCATTTTGCATTTAAGCCATGATAAAGGAGAAATAATTATTCCAGGGATAAAAATTCAAAGGGGTATATTCCAGTGACTCTCTGTCGCCATTCTTCTTTTGCCTTGCCCTTAACCCATTAAGCTGTCTGCTTAACATATTAGGTCATGGCTTTAATTTGTCTCCCCTAAAGCAACAACATGTAAAGACTTCTCATCTTCTCTTTGTTGATGATTTAAAACTGTATAGCTCATCATATGAGGAACTGAAAGCACAACTGCAAGTAGTCAAACCTTTTTCAGATGATATAAGAATGTCATTTGGTCTTGATAAATGTGCAAAAGCAACCTTTAAAGCAGGAAAGCTGTAGCACCAAGAAAGCATTAGGCTGAGACAGGAATGTGATATAAAAGAACTTGAGCAAGAGAGAGTGTATGAATATTTGGGAACTGATGAAGGATCAGCAATAAAACATGAACAAATAAAACTAAACCTCCGTAAGGAATATTTTAGAAGACTTAAATTAATCCTGAAAACAACATTAATATTTAGGAAAAAACTTCAAACTATAAACCAATTTGCTCCTCCTGTCCTAACTTACAGTTTTGCAGAGATTGACTGGTCCCAAAAGGTGGTGGATAGATTAGACAGAAAAACATAAAGGATGCTTCATGCTCATCAAATGGTTTATAAAAATTAGTGCATACCAACATTGCATATTCCCTGTTCCAAAGGAGGTATGGGCCTACTTGAAAATGATTACATGAATAGATCAGCAATTGTGAGACTGCATACATATCTTCGGGTTTCTATTACGTTATCAAAAGATAACGCGATCGAACGTTCAGAACATCAAAATGGCCGCATTTTGAAGATCGCATTGTGGGATCGCAGTACAGTGAAGATTGGGATATTTGCCCTTTCCTCACTGTAGTGCAATCTCGGAGTTGGAATATATATTTAGCGGTGGGTGTGAGGGGGGTGCAGCCCCCACAATAAAAGTTTTGATACGCGGCCGTTTCGAAGTTTTGAGCATTCAGTTACATTATCTCTAGATAACTTAATATGAACCCCATATCTTCTGACCTCACAGGACCCAAATATTGTGAAAGGTTTGAAACATGATGAGAATAGATCTGATGACCTCCCTTCTTAATCTAGCAGAAGCATATCTGCGTCAAGTGGAAGTGGAAGGTTAATATTGGTGGCCAAAGATAGTGGGCTACATACATGTCAGTTTACAAAGTCCATTGATCATGTGGGAGAAACAAATAAATGCAGATTTTGTAAAACTGAATTAGAAACTGCTGTACACCTTATTGCTTGTTGTGATATACTAATAGGAGAAGGACTGTATACTGAAAGGCATAATAATGTGGCAAGACTGTTGCTTTGAGGATTGTGCAAATATTATAATACTGAAGTAGCTGAAAAGCACTGGAAACATGAGCCACAAAGCATCACAGAAATTATGAAGTCTACATCACATGGGATCACCCATTACCAACAGTTTAAACCATAGATACAAGAAAACCAAATATAATAGTCCATGAAAAAAAGACAAAAGCAGCATTGATCATTGAAATCACCACAGCCAGTGACTACAGTGTCTTGCACACAGAGAGACCCAAAGTCATAAAATATCAGGATTTGCAAGCAGAAATGAGAGCAACATGCAAGAATGATACCCACACAGTTACAATAGTAGTATGAGCAATGGATCTTGTAAGAAAGAATCTACAGCCTTATTTAGATATGTTACCAATACATGTAACTTCAAATTGCAGAATGAGTCATTACTGGGCACATTGCAGGTGCTGCAAAGAGCACTTCTGGCTGGCATCAACGATTGAAGCAATACTAATTTCATGAACTTTAATTATACTTTGACTTAAGAATGGAGTCCATTCCTGTAATGGTATTAGAAACCCAAAAAATTTGGATTAATTTAAAAAACTCAGAATCAACACATATGTTGTCAGGTGGGTTGCAAACTGGCTTACTGGTAGAAATCATACAGTCAAAATAGGGGACTCCACCTCCTCCAGCAGACCTGTAACCAGTGGTGTTCCACAGGGATTGGTTCTGAGACCCCTACTGTTTGGAATCTACTTCTCCAAAGTACAGGCTAGAACCAAAGGACTTTGGCTGTCACAGTTTGCTGATACTGCAAACTGAGAGTGATCATTGAAACCCCTAGTGATGTCAATATCCTGCAAGAAGGTCTTACAGCAGAATAATGACTGGTGCCAAAGACATGATCTTAAACTTAATGCAAAAAAATGCATTATCATCCCCTTCAGCAAAGGTGATGCTCCTGCAAACTACCACATCAATGAGATGTCTCTGGCCTAGCACTCAAGTGTGGGGTCATTTACTGCACTGCTCTAACTTGTTGATACCTGTGAACCTCTGCTATCCTTATAAAATACAAAAAAAAAAAAATCTTGCTTTTTTCCCACTTTTCTGACATTTAAAAAAGTTCAGTTACAGATTTGCTGTTCTGAATTGTTTGTAAGTTTTTTGGAGGCCATTGTTTGCTTGGGCTAAAGGGAAGTCTCTGTGTTCATCAGTGGCAGTGATAAACATTGAGCAGCCTGCCTGCCCCTGTGGGAGTGGTTACTGCCTTGAAACTGTAGTTTTATTGGCCATTTTGGGTCAATTCCTAACTCCTTGATCTCCCTCTCTTAAAACCCTCTTTGCGCGGTTTTGCACATTTTTGCACATAGCACAACATTGGGCAGCGCCGCCTAATTGGGTTTAAACTATTCCTAGCTCCACGAAGTCTGCTCTTCACTTTTTCCCTTAGAACTGCTCTATCTCTCAAAGTAAACACCATATTCTCATTCTAAGGGCCCTCACTAGTCCAAATAAGTAATTTTACAAGTTAGCACTAAAAAAAACATAAGCACTACTTACTCTTATACTCTCTACGATTACCTTGTCCCCTATTGGTCAGTTTTAATTCAGTTCCCTATATTACTTTAGCATGTCCAAAGGTCAGTCAATGGTTTCCTCTCCAGTCCAGCTGGTGAATCTGGGAATTTTGAGGCAATGTTACAACTGTCTCATGTACACGGACAAATCTCTCCTCCTCCGAAAAGGTTCAAATATATGTGAGAGATGCAATCATATTGCCAAACTGGAGGCTGAGCTCTCTCACCTCAAAACTGGTGTAACCAGTCAGGAGGAGAAGGTAACCTCACACAACACAATTCCAGTATCACATAGTCCCATCACAACAGCGAACCAAACACATAAAAGCACAAAACATACTCAGAGGCTCTAAATATAAATCTACCTAAGCAACAGAGACCTCCAAAGCAGACATACAAGCAAACACTACCCCAAAACAAAACACGTACAACACATAGCATACAAAGTCAGTATGCCAAGCAGTCACAGCTCTTAAGGCTGAATAACACACCTGATACTCTTGTAATAGGTGACTCTATTGTCAGACACACTGATGTCCCGCTCACCAGGCTGAATAAAGAGAAGGTCACAGTTAGCTGCCTGTCGGGTGCTAGGATCCGCCACATAACACAAGCACTCAGGTCACTCTAAAGCAAATACAAATATGACTCAGTCATTGTACATGCTGGCATGAATGACCTGAGATATACCTCCCTCGACTACATGAAAAGAGACATAGAGGAGCTCTCTGATCATGTAGCCCAGGCCGGTATGACCCTGACCTTGAGCAGCATCTTACCCTCACCTAGAATGATGCCACAGTATAAAGACAAAATGATCAATTTTAACAATTGGATAAAATTTTAGTGTCATTCAAAGGGGATCCAGTGTCTGTCAGCCTGGGATGACATGCTCGACAAGCCGTGCTGCTTCGCTAGGGACGGCTTGCACCTGTCACCCCTTGGCTTTCGGATATTGGCAAAGGCTCTTGCCACCCCCATAGTGCCTTTTTTAGGCAAGGCTCAAAAGTCAAACCCACCCCCATAGACAACACAAGGAACAAGAAACTAAGGGTAATGCTGCTAAACGCCAGAAGTCTTAACCTCTAGATGCATGCACTCGAAGCTCTCCTCAGTATGGAGAACATTGATATCTGTGCAGTGACAGAAACCTGGTTCAAGGCTCCAGAGAGCACCCCAGCACTACCAGGTTATACCTCATATCATGCTTTTCGACCCCAAAACCCGGACCGAACCACAAAAGGAGGGGGAGTTTCCATATTTATCAAGGATATCCACACCTCCAGGTTAGTGGCATTGCACAAAGTATTGGAGACCATCCATGTGCAACTGACAGTGGGCAAGACTGCTTTTCAGTTTATAGCATCCTACAGACCACCCTCTCAAAGTCAGGAATCCCACTCGGCTTTCCTGAAAACACTGGAGAACATGAAGATCTCTCCAAACACCATTATACTGGGCGACTTCAACTACCCAAACATAGACTGGGAGCATTACTCAAGCCCCAGCACCTTAGCCCAAAGGTTCCTGGAATTTATAAACTCAAATGCTATGGAACAACTAGTCACCACTCCCACAAGAGGGGAAAACATACTAGACCTGATAATTAGCAACATGGGGACTCTGAGCTCCATACCAGAAGTATATCCCTCGTTGGTAAGATCAGACCATAAATTAATTTCACTGGATATCCACTTCCCGACCCCACCCCACAGCCCAGAAAACCACAGTAAAAAACTTCTCAAAAGTGAACTTCACACTTCTCAAAACCGAAGTGGAATCCTTCAAGGCCCCAGAGCCAGTGGAAACTATGGCCCAAACTGCAGAATCCTATATAAACGCATTCTACGGACATCTCCAGGAATGCATGGATCATGCTATCCCAAACAAAATCAAGACCCAATCATCCAAAGGCAGGTGTCCAGTCTGGTGGACCCCAGCAATAAATAAACTGTACAACAGAAGGAGGAAGCTACTACATGATAGAGCAAAATCCCTAAAAGGGAAGGCATCTCTGATCAGTACTAGCAAAAAATTACGATCCATCATAAAATCCTCCAAGGCCAGCTTCGAGAGAAAAATTGCACAGGACACTAAAGACAATCATAAGGCTTTTTTCAGTTATGTTATGAACCTGGGATGCAACTCCCAGACTTGTTCTGAATTGATTCTAAACGACAAAAAATACACTGAACCCACAGACATCGCCAATATCCTGGCAGACAGGTTCAGTGCAAACTTCTCCACCCCCTCCCCCCCAAAAGAGCAAATATCTATCCCGGCAGAGTGCAGCCTCCCAAACATCTCTGATGCACAGGTGAAGGCCGCCCTCTCCAAAGCAAAAAACACTGCTTCCATGGGACCAGATGGCATCCCGGGTTGTGTCCTACATGAACTCCAAGAAGAACTAATCCCTCAAGTAAAACTGCTGTACAATCTCAGCCTCACTACAGGATATGCGCCCAAAGAATGGCGTACAGCAACAGTGGTCCCACTCCACAAAGGTGGTGCCTCTGCAGACCCTGTAAACTATCACCCCATAAGCCTGACTAGCCTAGTCTGCAAGGCTATGGAGAGTATCATCATGGAACTCATAAACAAAGACATTGGGGACCTACAGACACTAGATCCTACCCAATTTGGCTTTGTCAAGGGCAGATCTTGCCTTTTGAACCTGGTCAACTTCTTCAAAACAGTCACCAAGGCCATAGATGAAGGGAAGGTAGTCCACACAAGCCTATTTCGACCTCGCAAAGGCATTTGACACAATACCCCACTCAGGCATCATAGATAAGCTATCCAGCCTAAATATAACCCCCTATGTCACAAGATGGGTCACAAACTGGCTCAAAGACAGAACCCACAGAGTCTGAGTTGCTGGGGCCATGTCAGACTCAAAACCGGTCACAAGTGGTGTCCCACAAGGTTCTGTGCTGGGACCTCTCTTGTTCGGTATTTACTTTTCTGAGGTACAGGCCAATGTGGGAGGACTATGGCTCACCAAGTTCGCAGATGACTGCAAACTGGGTGCCATAATTGAGTCTCCAGCTGACACAAACATCTTTCAAAAAGGTCTCGCAGAGATGGATAACTGGTGCCAGAGCCATGGTCTAAAGCTAAATGCCAAAAAGTGTATAGTCATACCCTTTGGCAAAAACAATGTGCCCACAAATTACCACATAGGTGGTAACCCATTAAGTACAGAGAAAGTAATTAGGGATCTGGGGACCCAAGTTGATAGCAATCTCTCCTTTGGCAACCACATTGCCAAAGTGGATAGAAAGACCTTCTACATAGCCCACCTCATCATGAAAGGATTCACATCTAGATCAAGAGAGGTAATCGTGCCTCTTTATTCATCCCTCATCAGGCCCATCATAGAATACAATGCCACCTTTGGGATTACCATACCCGACACCTGCAGCAATTAGAAAGACCCCAAAAGTACCTCACCAGGTGGATCAAGGGACTCAAACAGATGCCATATGCTGCTCGGTTAAAAAAACTCCAGCTCTACTCATTTGCATACCGCCTACTTCGAGGCGATCTATGCCCGACATATAAAGCTATGTCCAACCCAGAATTAATGGACATGCCCCACCTCAGTAAATCTAAATCCCTTAGAGCCACGTGCTCGAGGGACTTGAACCTCAGCACAGAAATAAATAGAACATGCTGGAGGGACAGATTCATAACCCAGAGGCTCCCTTCGCTCTGGAATAGAATTCCAATTCATGTTAGGCAGAGCACTTCACTGACTCTCTTCAAGAAGAATCTTGATGAGTGGATGGGGGATCGTAGGTTTGTCCCGGGGATTACTTCCGTGTCACTATTAGACAGAGGCACAGTAAACTAAACTTTAAAAAGGGCACAGTATACTCAAATCAAGGGGTGGCATAAGCCAAACACAATCGGGCTAGGCTTATAAATGCCCCAAGGCCGATAGCTTAGTATAAACCTATGAACCTATGAGAATACCCTAAGCACACAGTCAGTGGTGAGAGATCTAGGCACACAGGTTGACAGCAACCTTAACCTTGATCACCATGTCTCCACATTGGTAAGAAGGGCATTGTGTATTGCTCATATCATAACTAAGGGCAGTGCCTCCAGAAAAAAGTGGTTATAACCTCCCCCTGTATTCTTCCCTCATCAGGCTAATAATAGAGTACAATGCTCCCTTTGGTATGTTCCTTTCCAAACACCTGCAACAACTGGAGGGACCACAAGTTCCTTACAAAGAAAGTTCAGGATCTTCAAGATTTGTCTTATGTGGACAGACTGAAATCATTGTCACTTTACTCTGTGTCATACAGACTCCTTAGTGGTGACCTGTGCCTTGCATATACAGCAATCTCTGACCCAGCTTTAATGGAAATGTTGCATATTTGCAAGTCAAATTGCACACACGTCACTCGCTCAAAGGACCCTAACCTGGTATGTGACATCAACAGAACTTGCTGGAGCTACAGATTTGTCTCACAGAGGTTATCCCACCTTTGGAGGAAGCTTCCCCTTCATGTTAAACAAAGCTCCTCATTGGCCCTATTTAAGCGCAGTTTGGATGACTGGATGAGTACCCGGAAATTCACTCCAGGGGATCCACCCATGTCCTTCTTGGATGGGGGCAATTAGGTGCTGATTTTAATGTCTGCTTGAACCAGACAGTCTTGGGAACATGGGTTGAACTTTGCTAGGCTTGTAAGGGCCCTTGGGCTGTTAGCCTAGTAACCTCCTTTGATCCTATGATCCTAAGCAAAAATAAAAAGCTTGTTTGGACTGCAGCCTTAAGGTGACACTGTCAAACTCGCTGAATTTTCTGTTCATTGGAAATGAAGATTGTATCAGAAAATCTGACTCTGAAGTCTTTGAGTAGTGGAGTCATTTATACTTTAAACCTACTTATACCAGTTTTGATCTGCCTTTTATACAAATTAATATGCTACTCTTCATTTTTGTTTTGGAAACTAAGACCAGGAAATATTTTTCTAAAATAAAAAGACCATTTAATATTATTGTTACAGTTTTTATCAAGCTCAAATGAAAGATAACATCAACACTAAGTATTTATAATGATTAACATCAGATGAGCAGCAAATACTATAGCTTGGAAAAGACTTATATATACAAAAGTATGATACAGCTTTGGATTGCAGACTCAAATTAGTACTCTCTCACTAGATGTTTTTTTTTTTTCTCTGTCATTATGATTGTGTCAAACACTCTGACTCTGAACTCATAAAGGAGTGGAATTTAATAATCAACAAACAGAAACATTTACTTTAAACATATTTATTGTAATTTTGGTCAGACTTTTACCTAAATAATTATATAATATAATGCAACAGTATGACATGATATAATCTGATCTGCTATATTATAGTATCACACCATATTGTGCAATTCTATATTAAGATGGTATGCTGCTATACCATATTATAGTATACCATGCTGTGCTATGCTATGCTATAATGTGCTCTGCTGTGCTAGGATACTACCAATACTATTTTGTATTCTACTTTAATATACTATACAACTTAAAATTTTTAATTTTATAAAATGAAAGACTTTCTGCCATGATAGCTTGTTTTTCAAGCATAACACAGATGCGCGCGCGCGCGCACACACACACACACACACACACACACACACACACACACACACACACACACACACACACACACACACACACACACACACACACACACACACACACACACACACACAAACACACACACACACACAGCTTTTGACAAGCCAGTCTGCTATTTAGGGATTATTTTTTCTCACAAAGACTGTTTCTCACTCTTCATATTAAGTTTTATTTTTTTACTCACCCCAAGAAAACCTATACTACGGTCTGGAAGTACAAAAATATTGATATGCTACAGAATAATACATTGCTACCTGGCTCATTGTGATCATATCTGTTAGGTATCCATTCATGTCTGATCTGTTATGATAGCTTAGTTTTACGTTTAAGAAATGACTGGTCATTACTGTGGCCAGTATACTCTTCCAAATCGGAATCAGGGTGATGTATACCACCAGTAGCAGTATTTGCTGCTTTGTATTCACACAAACAATTTGCATTAATAAGGATGCCTCATTGATGTTGACAATGTTGATATTATCTGCAAGTTTATTTAGTTCCCTGTTAGTATTTTTATTTAAATCTAAAATAGAAACATTTCTGGGAAAATCAGTGCATCCTCTCCTTTACTTGTGAAGTAGTGACACTGATGGCAGTTAATCAACATTTATTTTTCATTTAACATAACAGCAGACCATGGATTGAGTAGACTGGACCTATTATTACATGGCAGTTAGAGAAGAGAAAGACAGAATATTAAGAATGCAGTAGACATCTGTCAGAAAAATATGTGTTAATGTGTGTATGCTTAATGCTAATTAGAAGCTAAATGAGTTAACACGTTTTTCGTTCTATTTTATATGCACTGTTTATATATAAATTGAGTTTCATATGAAACTGAAAAGATGCTTTTTGAAACTGCAATGTGCTTTCTGAAACTTGCAAGATGCCCTCTGATCTAGTAATTGCTAGCACAGCAATATTCATGTTTATGCCTTTTGGAAATGTACTTGAGAAGCAGGTGCTTATCTGCTAGGTCAGGAGAGAATGAATGAACACTGCTATATCCTGCAAATGTAATGATTTTAAACAATCAGCTCTGTTCGAAGTATGAGAACATGTACAGCTGCAGAAGCTTAGAGATAGTGTAGACAAAGGATTATTAGAGAAATGAACTGCTAGCTTTGTGCTTGAATTAACCATAGTACCTTGAGTGGTAACATTGCATGTATCTAACCGGTGGTAGCCAAGGCCACGTTGTTTTTCTTAGGAAGTTTCTCACATAAATTGATAAATCAGCAGACTCTCATGAGACTAATTATTAGTAAATGATGATGACAAAGACTTGTGATTTGTTATGTCAGCTTGGTAGGCAATGTCTTATTAGAACGTGTATAAAAATGAAAGTATTTCCTGTTTCTAGTTAGACAAATTCTGTATTAGCACGTTTTTTTCTCCTTGCTGCAAGATTAAAGTGCCTTAACCTGAACCTACCATGTTTTGATAATTTTTAAATTATATTTTTCTTTGACAGTTTGGTCCTTCGGACTGGAAAGTACCTCTCACTCTATGCCTAGGTCAGAATTGGGCCCGGTGGCATGTACCCGTACGGAGAAGCGGCCACGTTGGCTCTTCTGTTTTGAAAGACCTCCGAATGAATTGTCGTTCGAAAGAGGCCAGCCACTGTTTCTGATCTGAGATTGGAGGACGAGTCAATGTTCTGGTGGATCAACTCATGGAGGATCAGGTAAGGAGGAATTTACCTTTTTTCTGTTTTAGATCAGAGACTAGTTACAGTATTATTTTGTCAGGGAGATTTGTATCGCAGATCAGGGACAAAAGGATTACTGTCTTGTCATAGATCAGGGAAACAGAATAGGTAGACAGTTATTCTAGATAAACTGTGAAAAGGTGTAAAATCATGGTGCCACATGATAAGAAGGGTTACGTAACAATTTTTAGCTTAGCTAAGGCAACATGGGAAATCAGTGCATGAAAAGTTCCCGAGACCCGCCCCTAACCGAAGATGCAAAATATATGCAATTACAGCGTGCTGATAATGTTAAGTATTATACAAAATGGGTTGACAAATACAAATCCGATGGTAATTTAGATAAATCTTCACTTATTAAACTTGTCAGACAACTTAAAACAGATGCAAAAGGTCAGCTAACAAGCAGCGGTAATTAGGAGTCCCTCAGCACACAGGTGGCTTGAGGAAGCAAATCGCAGGGAACAAACGATTAAAAATTCAAAAGCTATGTTCTTAGACAAAGAAGATAATAACTTGGTAATAGCAACAGCCCATCCTCCACCCCCTCCACATCCCTTACCGGAATATGAAACGAGTGGACAAGCTGATCCACCTCCGCTATACCCAGCTGCTCCTGCAAAATCAAAATCGTTTGTCAGGGATCCTAGCGAGACCAGGTCTCAAGCACGCAACTTGAGAGGGGATATTGAATTATATGAAATAAATAGAAATTCATGAGCTATGAGTGAGGAAGAGATATGTCCACTCATAGAAGTACCAAATCCACAGGCAGGACAGGATCCGACTCTTCTAGTATATAGACCGTAGACACCGGAAGATATCTGGAAAGCCACAGAGGGAATTCCCCATCCGAAAGTTAATTTTAGAAAGTTCTTAGAAGACTTACAGGGCATGAGGTTAAGTTACTATTTGAATGGAGAAGAAATAGAAAAAGTAAATTGTAGGTCCAGATTGACACATGATCAGTGGCAACTGAAATCCCTGTGACGCAGAGCTTAGACCACTCCCACATAGTAATGCAGAACTGGACAACAGATTGAAAGGTCTGACGGACCGAATCTCTGAGAAATGGAAGCCTAGGGCTGATTGGACTTGCATTAATCAGTGCATATAACAAGAAAGTGAAACTGTTGATGGATATTATGCTAGATTATTAGAATGTTTTAATAACCATTGTGGAATGCAGGTACCTGAAGATCAGACACATGATTCCCCATATGAGCAACAGCTAAAGAATGCATTCTTAAAAGGCAGTATTACTCCCATTAGCAGCTTTATTACAAAGCACATGATAGATCATCATACAAGTAGATTACAGTCACTACTTGAATATGCAAGACATGCCAAAAGGCATTTTAATAGCAAAAAGAAAAAGAAAAAGAAAGCTCAAGTATTTGCAGTAGAAGATGGGTCAGAAGTCTTTGTAGTACAAACCGGGAAGAAGAGTAAGAAAAATGCCCAGGGAAACAAACAATCTGATAAACGATCAGAAGATTTTGAAGAAAGAAAGAAAAGGGGTGAATGTTTTAAATGCGGAAAAAAGGGACATTTGGCAAGGGATTGCAGGCTAAATAAGAAGGTAACTACGGAAGATAAGGAGGGTGAGGAATGACTATATGATAGTCAGGAATCACTGGATAAGAATAAACAGGAAAAGATAAATGCAAATGTAGTAGCAAGGGTAGAGGATGTGACAGAAGGGATAGGGGATGTACATGAATTCATTGACGATGAAGAAAATGAAATTTTAGACTTAGCATTATTGAGCTTAGAGCTCTACTTAGCAGACACAAAACCGGAAGTTACGCTTCTGGTAGAGGCGAGGGAAGTCAAATTTCTGTGTGACTCAGGGGCTTCATGGACCCTGATGCATCCTTCCAAACTACCAGAAGATTCAGAATCACCAGATTATATACTAGTGAAAACAGCTAATGGACAGCTGTATCGGGAGCCACTCTCCCACGACATAGCAATAACTAACCCTCTGTCAGGAATGACCCAGAAAAGCAAAATTGTTGTTTCTGCAAAATGCCCAGTAAACCTCTTGGGGAGAGACTTAATGCAGATATTTGGCATAGCCGTAGTTCCAACCATGCAGGGTATGGAAGCACAGCGACAAATGGATACTTTTGTAGTGCGACCGGAGGGTGAAACATATTATTGGTACAGCCAGGACTTAGTTACGACTGGTCCAGGGGCAGAAACCGAAGAACTGATGAATGTAGCCATCAGCAAATCCCCCTCCCTTGACACTGACAAACAGCATTTGTTGCATTGTACTTTATATTACTGTAACAGACCAGGATCTGATAAAGAATATGAGCAAGAGTTGTTTAAAAACCATGCTAATAGGTTAGTATTACGGAATTTGTACTGGGACACAGAAGGAAACAGTGTAATAAGCTGTTCATTGCCTCAGGAATTTTTAGCACTTTACAAATCTAATTGATTACCACATGTATGCTTAACTAAAAATAGAAATTTGAAATGGGCAGACTTAGGAGAAAAAGTCACAAGGTGGGAAAAACAGACAGAGTTAGAACTCTCTGAACAGGGAGTACAGAAGCAGAAATTTAATTGGATAACACAGACACACCCCCAGCTGTGCACTCACAGGCAAGTGAGGATAGCTGAGTATTACCCTTACTGGAAGAAGAGGAAAAAGCCTTACGTGACATACCAGAGACTCTCTGGTCAACAGGGAAATCAGATGTAGGACTTATTCGTACAGCAGGGCCAGTTACTATTACGCCAAAATCAGCATTTAGACCTCAGAAAAGACAGTATCCCTTGAGAAAGGATGCAGAAATAGGGATCAAACCTATAATAGCAGCCCTACTTAAGGAAGGAGTCTTAATAGAATCTCCCGATTCACCATGTAATACACCCTTATTTCCTGTTAGAAAAGCAAACGGGGAATGGTGTATAGTGCAAGATTTACAAGCTGTGAATGACGCAGTTATACCCAGGGCACCAACAGTGCCAGATCCACACACCTTATTGAATTATTTAAAACCTCAACAGAAGTATTTTTCTGTGGTAGATATTAGCAATGCATTTTTCTCGATACCGATACACCCAGACAGCCAATATTGGTTTGCACTTACATTTCAGGGGAAACGGTATACATATACGAGACTACCAAAGGGATATTGTGAAAGTCCAATGATATTTGCACAAGAAATGGCAAGTAATCTGGCAGGATTTATCCCACCGAAAGGTAGTCAGATTTTACTTTATGCAGACGACAGTCTGCTGGCAGCTCCCACCCAGCAAGAATGCAGAGAGGATACCATGGCATTATTACAATTTTTAGCTACTCAAGGACACAAGGTAAACAAGAATAAACTGCAACTTTGGAGAAAACAGGTTAAATACCTGGGATATGTAATCTCCAAAGAAGGCAGAATATTAGATGAAGACAGAAAAACAGCAATATTACAAGCACCTAGACCAACTACCAAGAAGGAAATGATGTCCTTCCTGGGAACTACTAACTTTTGTCAGAGCTGGAAACCAATTTATGCTTTGAAATCTTCTCCGCTGACTAATTTAATATTCAAAAAGCCAATGGCAGCACAGGATTTATTACAGTGGACACCAGAAGCAGAATCAGCTTTCTGCAAACTGAAACAACTGATAGCATCTTCCTTAGTGTTAGGATTACCAAACTATCATAAGCGATTTTTCCAAACTGTAGATTGTAAGCAAGGTTATATGACATCAGTGTTAACACAACAGCATGGGGACAAACAATGCCCCATAGCTTACTATTCATCACAGCTAGATCCAGTGGTGCGATCCTTGCCCCACTGTGTACAAGCAGCAGTTGCAGCTGCAATTGCAGTGCAGGCTTCAGCCTCAGTAGTATTGTTCCAGCCTCTCACATTGAGAGTGCCTCATGCAGTCACAATTATTTTACTGCAAGAAAAGGTAGCATATCTTTCTCCTGCTAGACATCTTTCCTGGATGACTATACTATTGAGCCAACCTCATATGACAATTGAACGATGCACAACTTTGAATCCGTCAACCTTGCTCCCAACCCCTGCAGATGGCAAACCACACTGCTGCCTGCAGGAGATTGAGCAAAAGACACTACCTAGAAGAGACCTCACAGATGTTCCCTTGGATGATGCCAAAGTGACATACTATGTGGACGGCTCAAGCAGGAGGGGTCCTACAGGACAGAACCTAGTGGGGTATGCAGTAGTTTCTGATACCGAGATTTTAGAAGCAAAGTCTTTACCACACAACTTATCTGCACAAGCAGCAGAATTGATTGCCTTGACGAGGGCATGTACCTTAGCAAAAGGTAAGAAAGTGAATATTTTTACTGACAGTCAGTATGCTTTTTCTACTGTACATGTTTTTCGCAGCAGTGGAAAAATAGAGAAATGATAACATCTACTGGTAAGCCAATTAACCATGCGCAATTTATTTTAGATTTGTTAGACTCTATTCAGTTACCTCAGAAAGTAGCTATTTGCAAATGTGTAGCTCATACCAAGCAACAGGATAGAATTTCAAAAGGAATGCGAGGGCTGATACAGCTGCAAAACAGGCAGCTTCAGCTTCAGAAGTTTTTCTTTTGAGCGAGGAATTACAACCTTCTGAGATTTTAGATTTAGAAATGTTAAAAACAATGCAGACACTTACTACAAATGTAGAAAAACAAAAGTGGATAAAACGAGGAGCAATCCTTGAGACGGGACTGTACATCTCCAAAGAGATGAAACCAATCTTACCATCTAACTTGTTTAGATATGCAGCTTTGTTGAGCCATGGGCAGAGCCATGTCTCAATAGGGGGGATGGTACAGTTAGTGAATCGAGTGTTTACGACGTATGGATTTACTAATTACACAAAAAACTTTTGTGCAGCGTGCCATGTTTGTAACAAGCATCATGCACAAGGGGCATTGAAACCTAAGCAAGGGCGTTTCCCTACACCACCGTATCTGTTTCAAACTATTTGTATGGATTTTATAGAATTGAACAAATGCAAAAATAAGAAATAGTGCCTTGTCATTACAGATATGTTTTCCAAATGGGTGGAAGCTTTTCCAACTAAAAATCCAGATGCAGCTACTGTTGCAAAGGTACTTGTTAAAGAAATTATACCTAAATTTGGCATACCGGAAAAGATTTATAGTGACAATGGCACTCATTTTGTAAACCAAACAATACAACAACTTAGTCGTTATTTTGGGATATCATTGAAAAATCACTGTGCATACCACCCCCAATCTGCAGGGTTAGTAGAAAGGCATAATGTGGTGTTGAAGAGTAAACTTAGGAAATTGATTAGTGAGACACAAAAGAACTGGGTGCACTGTTTACCTCTGGCACTGTTGAGCAGGAGAACTGCTCCAAATGCAAAAGGATTAACTCCTTTTGAAGTTTTGTTTGGGAGGGCATATTATACACCTCAATGGAAACCTCTCATGTCTGCAGAGCAGGAGGCTGACAGTTCACTTGCAGGGTATATGAGGCAGTTTTTGAATAACAAACTTTCGCAGTTGAATTCTGTTTCAGATAAAGAGCAAATGAAATCGGAAGCAGCAGTAGCCCCAGGCACCTGCGTCCAGGTGAAGATAGTGAAAAGAAAGAATTGGAGTTCTCCGAAGTGGGAAGGGCCATACCAGGTACTGCTGTCGACACCCACTGTAGTCAAGATCGTGCAGCGAGCATCCTGGATTCATTTGACACACTGTAAACTGGTTAAGAACTTTGAACTGGACAAAACCCTTGTTACTGTTGTACAACAAGAACAAAATGACCAGGTATAGAGCAAATAGAGACACTGAACAACCTCAGAAAACTTGCATGATTATTTTCATAGCTATGCTAATAACATTGTTATTTTTGTTTTGGCCTTTCCTTTTTCCTACCCCAAAAGTTGAACTGATTAAACGTGATGAACCAAACATAGACTGACACCTGAACTTTAACACTTATCAGGCAATTACACGTGCATATGCTGAGACTTTTAATATTTTGAACTGCTGGATTTGCACAGCCATACCAACAGCATACAGGGGGTTATTAATGACTGCAGTCCCCCTAGGGGTCAATGAGACCTGGGAAAATCTGTTTTTTGACACAGTATCTATTAAAGCATATGATAAGGTAGCACTGTATTTTCCTGTGACACAAAAGGGAATTGTATGTTTCTACAAGAATGACACAATTCAAGTGGGTTGGATCAAGTGTAATGTGACTGTACAATATAAATGTTATACCAAAGCAAACAATCTGGGTGGAGCTTGTAGTACAAATTATGACTCATTTCTTAAATCCATGCATAAAACTCTTGACCAAGTACAACGTAATCCTATACTTTTTAAACAGTTATCTGTAATAGATAGGAAAATGTTTCATGCAGGGCAGTCATTTCATAACAAAGTAACTACTAAGGTAGAGGATTGTTATTTTGTGTGTGGTAAAAAGGCATATAAATGGTCACCTGAGAACTGGTCCGGCAGTTGTTTTTTGGGGTACCTGGTCCTGGCCATATGACACACTGCAGTCTTGCCTCAGGGAAATATTCAAAATACCTGAGCTGTGACCAAGAAAACTGTTAAAAAGCCTGAAAATCCAGTGGGACAGATCGAGGCGGGCTGGAAAGACCATCATGCCGTGGGTACCTAATTGACGCACATGGACTTGAGTGACACTGTTATATCGTGGGCAGGCATATTACCTGCATATGGCACAGTTAAATCAATTTGGGAGCTGTGAAAACTGTCTAAACTTCTCGAAATGATGATTAATGCAACTTTCTCTGCTCTTGAACTGATAACTGATGAACTGAATGCTATAAGAACTGTAGTGCTCCAGAACCGAATAGCTCTTGACTCCACCCTACCGGCGAGGGGTGGTACGTGCACTTTAATGAAAGAAGAATGCTGTGCGTATATACCAGATCATCAGCACGAAATTAATGACCACCTTGAGGTGATACAGCAAGTGTCGGCCATGACCAAGCCAGGCCCAAACCCTCTGATGGACTTTTTCCAGAATTTGTTTGGGGGTGGGGTTCCATCCTAATGAATATTTTGATTGCCATTTGTGTGAGATTACTCCTGATAGGAACTTGTGTTTGTTGTGGAATCCCCTGCATGAAAAAAATTAATCAAAGAATTTATAGATATATCAGTTTCTGAGACTATGTATCAAAGTACTGAATTTGAAGAGCTGGTAGAATGTGAAACACTTTCATAAAGTTTTAAACCGAATGACTTCCTTAACTGCAAATCCTGAATGGACGAGGTTAGGAAAAGAAGCAAACTGTTTATTCTTTTTGAAAATAGAATTAAAAAGTATAAACAGGGGGGAAATGTCAGAAAAATATGTATTAATGTGTGTATGCTTAATGCTAATTCGAAACAAAATGAGTCAACACATTTTTCATTCTATTTTATATGCACTGTTTTATATATAAATTGAGTTTCATATGAGACTGAAAAGATGCTTTTTGAAACTGCAATGTGCTTTCTGAAACTTGCAAGATGCCCTCTGACCTAGTAATTGCTAGCACAGCAATATTCATGTTTATGCCTTTTGGAAATGTACTTGAGAAGCAGGTGCTAGGTCAGGAGAGAATGAATGAAGACTGCTATACCCTGCAAATGTAATTATTTTAAACAATCAGTTCTGTTCGAAGTATGAGAACATGTACAGCTGCAGAAGCTTAGAGATAGTGTAGACAAAGGATTATTAGAGAAATGAACTGCTAGCTTTGTGCTTGAATTAACCATAGTACCTTGAATGGTAGCATTGCATGTATCTAACCAGCGGTAGCCAAGGCCACATTGTTTTTCTTAGGAAGTTTCTCACAAAAATTGATAAATCAGCAGAATCTCATGAGACTAATTATTAGTAAATGATGATGACAAAGACTTGTGATTTGTTACGTCAGCTTGGTAGGCAATGTCTTATTAGAAGGTGTATAAAAATGAAAGTATTTCCTATTTCTAGTTAGACAAACTCTGTATTAGCACGTTTTTGTCTCCTTGCTGCAAGATTAAAGTGCCTTAACCTAAACCTACCATGTTTTTATCATTTTTAAAGTATATTTTTCCTTTGACAACATCTTAATTTTGGATTCATTTTGGAGCCACAAATTTTGTATTTTAATTGTGCTATCAAAATATTGAACTATTAATTCTTCAGAAATTCAGAGACTGATTCATTCCTTGTTTATAAAATACTTTTTTTTAAAGATTTAAAAATTACCAAAGAAATGCAAATCCATTACTTTGACATCTAATGCTGTAGCACTATTGTCTCTAGAGAAAGCAATGAACCTGGTGCATACCTCATGTCCTCCACTAGAACGCAATAGATACTCTAAAAAATCTATGTAAAATAATGAACAAGAGTCAGAATAAAGGCATACGTAAAAAAAAAAAAATGGTTCTGCTTATAACTGCATTAATGCACCAAATTATAAGATTTGAATGTAGCCTATATATGTGCATATGTGTAGTACACTAGATTTCTTGCACATCAGTATGGAAAAAAGTTACATGAATGTTAAAAAAAAAAAAAAAAAAAAAAAAAACATTCCATTCAATAAAGACGATTACCTGCAGGTTGCCCTAGGTTATTTGAATTTATGAATAGGTTGTGCCATTTGTTTAGGAGGATATCTCTTTCATGAGCAAAGCAAAACTATCCTTGGCTAAACCTCACAATGCCTCTGAACAAGTAGTCTTTATTTTGTGACTGCATTACCTTCAAGTCAGATGGAAGAATTATAGGTGTTAGTGCATAAAAAGTACCTATAACAATTTATCCCTAGCTATGGTGTGAGATCCATTGGTAAGCTAATAAAATGTGCATGCAAAAATGTAAGTATGATGTTACCTATTCATCTAGGACAAAGTATTACCACAGGGTATAAATGAAACCCAGAAATAGCTGAATGAATTTCTAGCAGTTTTTATTCAGTTTAATTTAATAAAATACAACATATATTCTTGTTGCCTGAGTTATGTGTTGCATATTCCTATTTCCTCCAAAACTGAAAAATACATGTAATATCTGTTTCTGTATCTATATATAGATACAGATAGATATATAAATATATTAAGGCATATGGTTTTATTCCAATGTACCGCTGAAGTGGACAGTCTACATTTTACATGAAAAGGAAAACAATAGCAAAATATATTGTGAGCAGACAGCATTATTATTCATCTTCCTCTCCAGTTTAAATTCAGTAATGCTTGTATTCTTAGTAGAAACCTGTGTCACCCTACTGTGAATTCACTTTGTCAGCATCTCAAGAAGAGTCAGTATAACTGACAGGCAGAGGTGAAAAGAGGGTATTAAAAAAATCTCAAAAGAAATAAAATACATATTGTGAAAGAACTTTAAACATTTACAAAATGCAGACTGTTCTTTCAAAACAGATATATTTACATAATTTAACATTATTTTATTTAAAAGTATTATAATTAGTGCATATATTTACTAGTTTCAAAGGTTAAGTTGAATAAATTTACATGAATACTTGAAAGTAAGTCAAAGCTTTATTGAGGTGTGGATAGTGAAAGCTTACACATTATATACAGAATGTTACAAAAGTGGATTTTAACTGACTTTCAGCTGCTGGCTATGATCTTGTGCGACCAAGACTGCATAAGTAGCATATAGTTTATTCCTCTTACAGTGGTGTGTAATGTAAGTACCTAGTAGTTAAACAACAAATTTTAATAATCTAACTCCATTACTCCATTAATATAACTCCATTACCTTGGCCTTAATACCAGGTCTGGTGATGAGAAATTTTTCTTTTTACTTTACTTTCTTTGGTACAATACTACATTGATTGGAGGCTTGTAACTAGTGGAGTACTACAGAACTCGCTCACTCTAAAAAGAGATGTACTCATACCTCTCAGCTGTACAGATTTGTGCAAAATGTCCAGATTTTTGCCTCATATTTTTGGTCTGTTCCTCATAAAAATTGTGTTTTTTTTTTCTGACAAATCACTGAGGATAATCTAAGGATTAAAGTCACTTAATAATGAAATGCATTTGAATTTCAGACTTCATATGTTAACACAAATTCTGTTATTCTAGCAACTAAGTATATGAGCAATATTTAAAATGTGTCCCTATTTTTTTTGCTTTTGTCCCCCCCATTATGTCAAGCTTTGTCCAGATTTCTTGCTCTAAGAGGATGAGAGGTATAGCTATACTGAATTGCTGACGCTTGACATATGACTGGTAGTTCTTTCCATTACTCACTCTTTGGAAAACATACATTTTTCTGTTCTTATAACCTGATACTCAACCATCAGCCCTGATTAAAAAGAACAAAAAAAAAAGAAAGAAAAAGAAAATATTAGGTACAGTTACAATATAAATGACTATATAAAAACCTGATCGACTCTGTTGTGACTGATGACAATTATGTTGCTGGTGGTCTAAACAGGCGCCTGTTAGGACTTTAACAAATGACTGAGAAATCAGAATATTTGAAAGATTTTATAACAACATTTAAACATGTTCTATACTTAGCTTTAGCACTACAAACAGCTAAATCCACACAGTATAGTCCCAGGAAGAGTTTTTTAAGAGATTGATATACTCACTTGTAAGATTACAGGCATTTCTCTAAGGGAAGAACTTTGTGCAATGGCTAAGTTTTACACACATACCAAACTTAGTTATGTCATAGCACATACAAACCACAGCGGTGGTACAAATGGCACTTGTCTAAGAAGAGAATGCATAGTTTACAACATAATTAATTTGCTGTCAGTGTTACTCAAACACTTTTGTGTGCTCCATTAGACAAAAGCTTGTTATTTTCAGCCCCTTTTCAAAAAAGGCTTTAGAATAATTAGAATTGAAGGGTAAGCACAGACAATGTGAGAGCATTGGTCCATCTTCCAAATCCTAAGTTCACCAAAAACTTTTATATAAAATTATGGAAGTTTGCTGCCAAAAGAACAGCAGGCTTACAGTTTGAAAATGCATTATTTAAAGAAGAACTGTACCCACAGACTCAAAAAACATGTTTATTTCATCATGGTTTGGTGTTTCCTACATTTTAACACCACTCTGGGACTATTTACAGGTTTTAAATATTTTTATATGTAATTTCTGAGTCTGACCACATGGGGCCTGGCATCTTGAAGTAATTCTGATTGTTTAGTCGGCCTCTAGATATCCCATAATTCAGTGCTTGTCTAAAAAAATTACATCACACATGCTGCTTTTGTCCTAAAGCTCCTGTCACTCCACTGATTTTACATGCATACACTGCTGTCTTTCAGTCAGTTTTAAGTAGCATTTCATGCCATTCATTGACTACTTAAAACAAAAACAGTGCAAATGCCACAGAACAGACTTTCAAAGTGCTTTTTACTACTGCTTCTTTTTAGAATGACTAAACTGCAGTCTTTTGTGAAGCCTGAATTTGTACTACTTTGACTCATCTCCCATTCCTCTTCACACCTCACTTCCCTAGCTGTCAAAGTACTAAGGGTAATTTGAGCTGTTACCTACTGTGATTGCTGTTACCTACTGTGATTGACAGCTCACAGCAGGAGACTTGACTGATGTACTGTTTCCTTGTTCTAGCCTTTACTTTTTGTATGGATAGGGGAAGGACCAGGGACCTGTGACGTCACACCATGGGTGTTTTTTTTTTTTTTTTTTGGATGGTAGTGGTGATGTCAGTTTAGACTGCGGTGGTGGTGCTGCAGTAGCATTGTCACCTCATAGCAAGACATTGTCCCGTTCGATACTCAGCTAGAGCATCTTCTGTGTGGAGGCATACATGAATGGGGTGTGCCTTCATTGAAGGTTGTGCGTCAGGGCTGGTAACCCGTATGTAAAAATCCACTACCAATCATTAGCGGACCGGAGTCCCACTATCGCGACCCCTAACTGGGAAAAGCTGAAAGACACAAACAAAGTGGTGATGTCAGTTTAGGGAGGGAAATGACCACAAAATTACATGTATCCAGTGGCCTTGATGTTATTAGTGAACTGGAGACTTTTCCAGGGCAGGACAAAAGGTTTTTTTTTGAAAGTGAAACCAACACAGTACAGTAAGGTGCTGTTCTACTGAAGAGAAACAGTCAATTTATAATATTCTAAATGCTGTATTGTTGCTTGTTCATAACAGGAACAGTAAATAGGGAGAAAAAAGACAGAGAAGTTGAGCATTTAATAATAGAATCCCATTGCTGTCCTTTAAAAGTACAGCCCGTTTGGAAGTATACAGGTCTACTGCAATTACATCAGTTTAAAAGGATAGTTCCTTTGATAGCAAGCAGTAACAATTTTTCCCATCATATCTTTCACTCCATCCTCCACACAATTCCCTGCAAATTTACTCCACTGATAACTTGCAGGTTTCAGATATAAGAAATCTGTCTTCTTCTCAAATCAACAATTCCCTGCATTGAATCCTGAATATCAACTCTTCCACAGCAAACACACTGCAAGGTTGAAGGAATCTGCTGAATCTGCTGAGGGGCTTCTTCACTTGTGCAGTAGTTTAATATAGGATATACTGAATGCAAAGACATTGTCATGTCCTATAGGTCCATGTGCTCTTCCATATTCATGGTTACCTGTGAAAGACTATATAGAAGAAAGGTACAGTAGTACATCAAGAATTTATAAAATCAGAGTTCAGCACCTGAAGAATATTCTTTTAGTTCTCATCCTTGTTGTGAAATTCCATTGTTGGAAGAGTTAAAATGTCTTTCAGGAAGGGCTAACTTTAATTCTTCTGACTGTACATAATCTTATAATACACACATCAGATTATAAATGTGGCACTCACCTGATGACTTAAAAGAACAATGCTTTAGATTTCCATCTCAGAGAAAGCAGAATATAAACCATAACTATATGCTGGCTGTTTACTTTTAGAATAAATTATATCAGACCTAAGACCAGTAACCATTCAGAATATTACAGGCAACACGGTGCATTAATGGAAATCACAGATGCACAATTTTATCATAGTTGTAGACAAGCCTGTTCTAACTGTGTCCACTTTTTAAATGATGATACTACAAACTCAGAACTTATCAAAATAATTTCCAATTTTAGGAGGCATGAAAGAAATGTTTGAGCACGAAAATAGGGGTGACCCTTCAAAATCTGGACAGTTGCATTGCAATATCAACAGAGAAAATGAGATGGGCTTAGCAGTTTTGACATTTACAGCTCATGTCAGCAAGACAACCATTCAGACAATCTAAGTAGAGAAATATTTTTCTCCTAGGAAATCAAACTGTAGTGACAGAAAAGCATATAGTCAAAGTAGACCCTTTTCCTCCTGTTTGGATCAGAATAAATGTTTTTGTACCTGTTTCCCTCACAGCTAAGAGCACATGGCAAATGCATTTTCCATCATCTGAAGACAGGACCTGTTACATGCGCTTAATCCATATCATCAGATTCTAATGTACTTTGGGGTAAATCACCACAAATGTTTTTTTTTTTAACAGTTGACATAGAAGCACTGCCTGCTTAAGTTAGTTTTCTTGGGATATCTCCAATAGGCACATATCTTCAGCAGTGACCTGGAAACACTGCTTGGTTATGTTACTATGCCTGGGATACATCCAATATCCACAAGTTCCATTTTTCAATGGTTACATGATTGCACTGCTTGGTTAAGTGATTGTGCTTTGGGTGTTCCTAATAAGCACATTTTGAGGCTAAAATAGCTACCCTTGCCAAAGACAACCACAAGGCATTTTTAGTTATGTGTGTAATCTCAAAAGTACAATGCAACAAACAGTGCACTGAGCTGATTGTGAATGATGTTATCTACACTGAGGCTGAAAATAATGCAAACCTACTTGCTGATAAATTTATCTGTAACTTTACCCCTCTCTCCCGTCCATCTGTCCTCCAAGATATACCTGAAACTAGCTTGTTTACAGCTATCAAACAGGACCAAGTCCTAAAACTGCTATGAAAATCTAAAAATACTGCATTGATGAATCCTGACAACATGTCTGTATACATTGTAAAGAGCATAAAGCATGATTTAGCCACATCCCTAACAACACTGTTCAATCTCAGCCTCCATACAGGTTTTGGACCAAGTGAATGGAGAACAGCTACAGCCATTATCCTGCATAAGGGAGGACCTTCCACAGATCCAGGCAATTACAGACCCATAAGTCTGACCAGCCTCATATGCAAAGCCATGGAAAGACTTATTATGGAAGTAATCAATCAGGACATATGGAAACACCAAACACTGGATGTATCTCAGTTTGAATTTGTCAAGGGCAGGTCATGTTTACTCACACTGGTGCAATTTTTTGAAAAGGTCATCAAAGCAATGGGTGAAGACAAAAATGGTAGATGCTACATTGCTCAACCTATCAAAAGCTTTTGATACAACTGCCCACTCAGGTATAGCAGAAAATCTAAATAAACTGGCAATAAACCCCTATGTCATGCACTGGATTGCCAGCTGGTTGATAGATAGTAGCAGGGGAAGTTTATAGATCATAATAAGAGAAGTTACCTCCATAAAGAGACCAGTCATCGGTGGAGTCCCCCAGTGTTCTCTGCTGGGGCATCTCCTGTTTTACATCTATGTTTCTGAAGTAAGAGCCAGTACCAAAGAGCTCTAGATGAATACATTTGCAGACGACTGCAAGCTAGTAATAGTCATTGATTCCTCAACTTCGCCATCCTGCAGGAAGGTTTGTCCCAAACGAATAATGGGTGCCAAAATTATGGACAGAAACTAAATGTCATTCTCGTATCCTTTGGGAAGTCATCTACCTCAGGGAACTACCACATTGACAATCTGACACAAGAGTTGACCCAGGTGTACGAGATTTGGAATCTTATGCAGACAGTGACTTAACTTTTGACCAACATTGTTGTAAGATAGTCCTTTTATATTCACAACATATAAACATCTAGGGATATGATTTCCCCACTTTATTCAGTCTTCATTAGACCAATTGGAACATCCACAAAGATACCTTACCAAAAGGATACAAGACCATAAACAACATGTCCTACATGGAATGATCAAAGCCCTGTCACTGTACTCAGTATCCTACCTCTTACCTGTGTCTGGCATATATGGAATCCTTTGACACAATACCAGTGGATTTACTGCACATCAACAAGTATAATGGCATAAAAAATACTCAGCCTAAGCATATAAACCTCTTCTGCAATATCAACAGAGTGGTTTGGAGGGACAGTTATATTTTGCATAGGATACCGCTGCTCTGAAACAGACATCCTATCCACATAAAACAAAGTTCATCCCTGTCCATGTTCAAGTGCAACTTGGATGTATAGATGGGAAACAGAAAATGTACCTCAGGACTGTCTGCTTTGCTACTGATGGACAGAAGCAGCTTCTAAATGCTCTATGTCATACATGGGTCCCCTCAAATTATCTATTGTATGATCCCACTTATTCTTATTAGAGGTAGTATATGATTATCGACCACAGGAAGGGTAAGGCCAATCACTGCTCAATAAGGATAGGTTAATTTGAGCATAAAAAGGGAAAGTGACTAGACTTAAAATGGTCTATAAGAGCACATATAAGCAGAGTGCATTTCTTCAGTGGTGACCTGCAGCATGTCCAGTTAAGGGACTATGCTAGAAGAATATCCAGTAAGCACAAATGCCTTTTGTCAGGGTAAACTGGGGCACCTACTGGTCTAATGACTTTCTCAATTACCTAGTATGCAAATAAGACAGATCAAGTCAATCTCAAGAGCACAGTATGAAAACTGGTAGAGGACAATAGTTCTAATACTCTGTGCTAAAATGCCACGCTCCAGCTAGTGGTAAGAAAAGAAAACATATGCTTCACTTTCTTAGCTCCTTGCTCTCTGAGACAGTCATGCTTCACCTTTGTAATGTGGACCTAATATGCTCAAACAAGTAACTCTTCAGCCGTTCAACAAGTTGTTAAACTCTGAAGAATAAATAATTATGCATCCAAACCCCAGATGTCATGAGCTAAATGCATGGAAGATCTCATGCTGATACCTAACAGACATCTGTTTTTTTTTTCTATTGTATGACTTACAATACGATAAACTAAAAGGCATACTACTACAGATGGTGCACAGATTATGTTTAACTGTTTGTAAATGGATGTTGGATAAGTGGTTATTTAACAACAATCCAGTTTAATTACAACTTATCTTTGAAACTAATGTCGGTGGAAAGGGGGTTTACGTAACCATGAAGAAAAGGCAGGAGATAAAACAATCTTCAGCTGAAGCAGAGTTTTGATTTTTACTTAGAGAGTTCTTTATAGCAGAAGTTCTGCAGTCCATATAATACAGTCATATGGCTAATGGATTTTATACAAAAAAAAAGTTTATGGTTTCAAAGAAGAATACTAAGCTGAGCTCAGCACTTGCTAAGCACTTACTGAGATCTTGAAAGCATATTTATACTCTGCACTCAATCTGTTACATAAATGTGCATTGTACTTAGTACAATGAAACTTCAAACAAAGCAATACTAAAAATAATAGAACTGAGGACAGTAACTCAAGGACATAAACCAAGTTAGTGTGCATGATGACAAAGCACTATTTGTAATTATATAAAATTTAAAGTATATATTTTACTCTAGAATAACTGAAAATGCACCAGCTTTTGCAGGGCTGTCATTGTGAAGGATTCACTCCACACCCCAAAACATAGCATGCCAGTTGTAACACTGCACTGCATTAGAGAAATGGGAATATACATTACTGCTGTTAAGCCAAATTTTTATTCTGTGTATGAGATAGCACAGACTTTGATTTATTAGTTTACAAGGGGTGATGGGCCACAAGATTCCCCAAACTAGATGGTGTAAGGGTTTTGATTTTCTGTTTAATTCTATGAATTTTAAAATGTGTACAAAAGCAACGGAACGAACCAGGCAGAATCCAGGCAAAAAACAAAAGCATAAAAGTCAGTAATGCTGTATAAAATCATTCATCTTTCATCATGGCAAGGAATCCAAAAACCAAGCAAGAAGTCTTCACGTAATAAAAACAATCCACAGGTTTAATAAAAAATCGGTAAGCGCTTTCGCAGTAGAGCTTCTTCAGACCAAGTACAAACTACAAGGGTTCACACTATATATACACATATTATCAAACTTCATCCAATCAAGAACTGTACAAGATAATTAAGAAATTAGCAAGTAGGGGGCACTTAAACCGTTCATCTAAAACAAATAAATGCTCATTCAATCAAATAGCAAAACAGGTAAAACGCATGCAAAAAAAGCTGCTTTTTTGCATGCGTTTTTCAGTATTGCTTATTTACCTGTTTTGCTATTTGATTGAATGAGCATTTATTTGTTTTAGATGAACAATTAGATGAATGATTTAATTAAGTGCCCACTACTTGCTAATTTCTTAATTATCTTGAACAGTTCTTGATTGGATGAAGTTTTGATAATATGTGTATATATAGTGTAAACCCTTTTAGTTTGTACTTGGTCTGAAGAAGCTCTATTGCAAAAGCGCTTACCGATTTTTTATTAAACCTGTGGATTGTTTTTATTACTTGAAGACGTCTTGCTTGGTTTTTGGATTCCTTGCCATGATGAAAGATGAATGATTTTATACAGCATTCCTGAATTTTGTGCTTTTGTTTTTTGCCTGGATTCTGCCTGGATCATTCCGTTGCTTTTGTACACATTTTATTTTTGCCAGTTATTCTTTAGCAACAGAAGATTTCCCTCTTGGGCTGCTGGTTATAGTTATTACACTAGTATGAATTTTAAAGTTTGGCCTTAACTCTGAATTTTAGTACTGCAATTCACTTTTCTTTTTTTTTATTGTCCTTAACTTTGAATTTTAGTACTGCAATTCACTTTTCTTTTATATATCACTTATGTGGCATAGTGGGATAATTCCCTGGCTATGATCCACATGAGTTAGATGCAGTGGTTAGCATTGTTGCCTCACAGCAAGATGTTCCCCTGTTCGATTTTTGGCTGGGGTGACATCTGTGTGGAGTCTGCATGCCCTCCCTGTGTTCATGTGGGTTTCCTCCAGGGGCTGCAGTTTCCGAACACATTCAAGAGGCATGCATCTGGAGCATTTCACCCTGGGCCTCCACTGAAAATGGGCTCTGTCCCAGTTGGACTTTCCCAGTAAACAAATGTTAAATAAATAAATAAATTAGTGAGCCACGCATTGAAAGATTATGGCTGCAGAAGGTAGAGGAATGAGATGAACCATGCTTACCTCTTTGACAAGTGTGTGTTAGGTGTGTATGCCAGGAAACACTGTCTGCAAAACAATCACTGAAGGATATCTACAATAGACAGAAGTGTCTGCATAAAAGGGGTAGGAGTGGGACCACAGGATAATATCAATTGTGGAAGATGATGACCAGCACTTTCTCCACCCCCATTGCCTACCCAACCCTTGTGACCTTGTGGACATGAAGGGGGAATTATAAGACATAAAAGATAAATATCACTCTGATTGCCACTTTGATGATTGCCATGCCATGGCTAATCTCTTAAATGGGGATAGGGAATGCAGTAATGCCTTCTTGATAAAAAGGTGCAGAGGAGGAACAAGTATCCATTTTGAACATCAGTTATATAATGTACTGTGAAATGTCATTCACATCACAGAATATCATAGCTATCTAAAGAGAATGCATTGTATTATTAATTAATTAATTTAATTTAATTTATGTATGTATGTATGTTCTGGTATATGTATAGAAGTGTCATCATCTTTCAACCATAATCTTCATTACTTATCATAACACTTGTATAATAATAAGGTTTGAATATTTCCGCCATTAAATTTTCTTTGTGTTCCATTTCTGCTGACTTTCCTAGATTTTGCCCTATGGTGCAAAGCATTCTATATTTAGTTGTCAGGCATGTTGTCCAGTAGGCCACTAGGGATTCTAAACCAATGTCCCAGCTACTACAATACTATCTGATTAAGTGAGATGTTAGTCAAACAACAGGCACATGGAAGGAGAGAGACTCAAACCCTGAAATGCAGAAAATAGCTCATTAAGAGCTGTAACAATAGTTATCTGCACTAACTGCCAGCACAAAGAATCTTCATTTTAGACTTATGATATATCCTTTATGTCCTGTATGTGAACTGAGTTTTTTGAATGAATATTAATTCTTCATTTGAATCCACTGATAAAGCAGATATAAAGTTTTTCTCTTGGAAGAACGTTTCCTTACAACCAGATTGTTGATCCAGAAGGATTTCTAAACTGAGAGGCTTATTTTTCATTTTGGTTCCATGACAGCTTGATCAATATTCAATGCCCATCGCCAGACCTCTTTTTGGTTTATTATCCCTGGACCCAGAGGCTTCCCAGCTCTACTGACTTGTGGCGAAAGTCAGAATATAAAAGCAGGTTCAGGATGACAGGATGAAAGTTAGGGCATTCTTACCACAGCATTGCACGTAATGACACATTTTTTTTCTTAAGATCTGCCCCCCCCCCACACACACACACACACACACACACACACACACACACACACACACACACACACACACACACATACAAACACACACACACACACACATACAAACACACACACACACACACACACACACACTGACTTGCTGGGCTGCATTGTGAGGTAGGCATGCAAAGGCATCATGAAATACATATTCTAACTGATGTGGCAACTCATTCCTCATTTGTTTACCACTGCATCCATTACCTTTCATCACAGCCCTAGCATCACTAGGGTAGCTCATTTTCCAAGAGCAGGACAAGTATGTTCTCTTACCCTCTAACCTGGAAGAGATGAGCAGGTATTGTCTGACCCTTTTCCATTCCATCGTCATGAGTTCCTATGTTGTTTTTGCTACTAGTGGAACTCAGGCCATCTAGTTCACAATTAGGGCTTTGTCACCTTAGGCAATGGTGCCCACACAATCTTGCAAGTGTAAGGACATTTAGTATTTTCTCATGAAAATTGAGAATAAATCCATCTTGTATGCTTACATTGATTTCTGAAATATCTTTTAATTACTCTGTTCAACTACTCATCCAATTGGCTATGCAGCAGCACATTTTGAATACTACTGAGACAAACATAGAAACTTCAGAAAGCACATTGCAGGACTTAGCCACTAGGCATACCACTCATCTTTTTTGCTCAAGAATTCTCAACAAAGCAAAGTTTAATAGGTGAGGGAGAGACAAAGATGCAAAATTGGGATAACTTTTAAACATTAGTCTAATTTATCTAAAAAGTTAATACAACAGGTTTTACATCAACATGCATTTTCGTAACAATAAGAAGTTAAAAACTCTTATGTTTGGCATAACTACTCAACTGTACTTCTCAGTAATTTACCAGAAAATCAAAAATATTGCAAATGTCAGGAAAAAAAATATGAAACAAAATCAGGAATGTTGTAAAATATCAAGGGGGCAGCTGAGACTTGTACCACTGAAACAGGCAGAGCAGCTTTTTAATTCTTTTATGAAATGAAAGCAGAGGCAATTTTATGGTGGTTCAGTAATCATTTTATATTTATTTATTTTTATTTGTTATGAAAATACAACAAATATAACCAGGAAAGTCAGTCCCATCTCCAAAGTATCAGCAGCTACAAGTGTAGCCCTTAATAAAAGTGTGTCTGCTTATCAGATTTGTGATAACATGGACATTCATTCACAGATTCCCTAAGTGTTAAATATTGAATGATCATCGCAGAGGGACAGCAGGATTTGTTTTTGCTGTACTCTAAGTCATATTATACACCATCCATTTTTTTATGGTAGCTGGGGCTGCACTGCTTTCTATGATACTAATCTTATGATGAACCTATTACTACTGTATGATCACATTCATCATAACAATACATTTTGAATAATAGAATCATTGTTACAGAATAGGTCTCCACCATCCATCCCATTTCACTTGAACATGTAATGGACCCACTTACCTTTTTATATCATTACTCCATACCATGTACCAAATGTATAGGATACTGATGTGCTTAGTTATATTCCATAGGATAACCTTTGGTATTAGGTGTATGTCATTGCTACTCTTCCTATACCTGTAGCTGGAGATGCACTGTAGTATTCTAATGAAGTAACACCTGTTACTTTTACATTTCTGTTTGAGGTTGTTTAGGCTTTCAATACTGCTTTAGACTTTATGAAGACCACTGTTGTGACATACTCTGTTTGTACTTCTGGGAAAGCTAAGAAAGAACAGTTTATGGTGCAAGGAAAATAACTGCCTTCCTGCTTAATGCCATAACTTAGAACTGGACCCATAAAGATCAAGGTATGTTTAGCGCTGAGAGGATTAGGTTAAGAGACTGCCATCTGCTTTGAGCTAATTTGGCACCAAATCCTGAATTACTGCATGATCTGTTTTCTAACATCTTCTGTTACTATGAGTATACTGATAGTCTCTTTAAGTTCTCAGTTCTGCTTCTATACTCTTCCAGTGCATGCAGAGGTTCAAATCCTTGGTATGCTCTTGTCTTGCAACCATTTGTGAGATATTCTTTCCTCTGCCCTCTTGGAAGAGTGCTAACCCTAACCCTAACCTTAACATCATAAAAATCTTGTAAACACTAAGGAACACGTCGACAATGAAAATAAACCAAAGTAGCTACACTTGAAAATGAAACACTTCTTTATTCCAGATAAAATTCTTAAATAGACTTCATCAGAACAATCCTAAAACAGTATTCCATTACTTAAAAATACGTCATTTTATTAATCAATATTTAAAGTGCCAGTGTGCTTATTCTAATAAAACCATCCTTATGTCTACTTTAACCTACTAAACTTATTGCTTAGATGCATTCCTCCTATGGTGAGATACAAATACTACTACTGAATCATTAAGTTAAAACTTCTACCTTATAATACCACTGTTATATATTATTGTATTATTAAAAATTC